>NC_090730.1:147059536-147152036 GCF_036898095.1 Palaemon carinicauda
GAAACACGCCTTGGCTCAGAAACAAGCAAACCGTGTCAGACAGCAACTGTAAGTGGCATACTGGTGGAGACGTCATATTTGATGGCCGTCCTGGAAAACCTGTGGTAATCCCGTAGAGCAGACTCACCGGCGACCGACTGCGGTGACGAAACCGAGAGTCGCCGACGGCCGACGGGAAAGTGCGGTTACCAAAGTGGTAGCTTTAAAACGAGCGAGTGTTTGTCTCGTGGCTGACGGAGCTGATTTGCAACTCTTTCTCTCCTTTAAAACTGCTGTACGACGCCACTGGGAAGGACGTTGGTACTTACTTCATAGCCTCGCAGCGGAGGTATTGAAGGAAAATGTCGCCTTCTCTTTTATGACGTATGATTTATGACGCGACACACACACACACTATATATATATATATATATATATATATATATATATATATATATATATATATATACTGTATATATATGTATATGTGTATCTATATATATATATATATATATATATATATATATATATATATATATATATATATATATATGTGTGTGTGTGTGTGTGTGTGTGTGTGTGTGTTTGTTTGTCTTCTGGGGAAGGAAGAGTGTTACCTATCTTCTGCAGGTATTTGCCTTTAACCTGTCTCAGGGATGTTTGAGGATCTTATATGCCCCGGCATTTCCTGATGTTCACCCAACCAAGTAAACTTACTGATCAGGGACAGTGTAACATAACTAAACTGATCGGATGATCGGCGCCGTAGCGAATGTGTTATTGTCATTTGCATGGTGTAATTTACAAAAACAGACGCCGTAATTGAGGGGTACAACACTCGACTTACGTTTAGTATGTCCGTGGAACAGTCCCAACATACCAGAATCATTCTGATCCGATGTCAATGGGTACATACATATACTGGGGACAAGAAATATGGAATAGATCAAGCAACCTCACAACTTATAAACATATAACATATATCTACAGTATATATGTATATATATATATATGTATGTATATATATAATATATATATATATATATATATATATATATATATATATATATATATATATATATATATACAGCATATATATATATATATATATATATATATATATATACAGCATATATATATATATATATATATATATATATATATATATATATATATATATACAGCATATATATATATATATATATATATATATATATATATATATATACACGTCATAAGGACTAATTAAAGAGAAACATTTTTAAAGATAATCTATTTATCTTTAAACTAATTTTAATCATGCGCACTTTGGATCGTTTTATTGCAGAATGACTAACCAATGCAAATACTACTACTCTTGATAATATTCATCTGTTACTGAATCACTTGGATTTTCAGAGTTTCTTTGTGACCCATTGCAACTTCTACCAGATTCCTTATCTAAGTACTATTATCATTATCATTATTACTTGCTAAACTACAACCCTAGTTGGGAAAGCAGGATGCCATAAGCCTAAAGGCCCCCAACAAGGAAAATGGCCCAGTGAGGAAAGGAAATTAGGAAATATATAATCAAGAGGGGTAATTAACAATTAAAATAAAATATTTTCAGAACAGTAACAACATTAAAGTAAATCTTAGCCAGACTTGCAAATTGTGAAGTTATCTTAAAATTACATATAATTCAGTAATGAAAATAGACCTAGTCATTAGCTTTCTGAATAACTGGTCTTATATAATTATGATTATTAGCATTATCCACAATCTGTACATCTCTTACTAAAAGCAAATAGAATAATGCCATAAATTTGCTAAACTTGACTAAATAGAAGGAGAAAATGAGATCTACAGTTACTGAAAAATAATTATAGAATTATAAATTAAGTCAAGATAAAGAAACTAAAATATTTATATATTAATCTTTAACGTATTTCAAAAATTCCCATATAGATTGATGTCTCATAATTTTCATAAAATCTAGTTAAAGGTTTTGTTCCTTCAAGTTGACATTTGCCTTTACAGGTCATTGCAAGAAAACAATTATTCTTAGTGTTTATTTTCACAATATTCCTTGTTCCGAGAATTAACCTAAAAATATATTTTTCTTAATTTTTCTCGCATAAATACATACATACATACATACACAAATATATATATATATATATATATATATATATATATATATATATATATATATATATATATATATATATATATATATATATATATATATATATATATATATATATATATCACGGTCTATTTGGCAGCAGGTTTCAAGTCGTTTTTTTCAATTCTAAAAAAATCCATTCTTTAATAACATATGCTTTTGGTATCTAACACCGATGTGCATGTTAAACCGGTTATTCTTTCTTTTCTTCTTTAGTTTCTAATTTCTCAAGCTGATGTCAGAGGAATATAACTTCATGCAATGAATTTTTAAACAGAAATTAGTGAGACAATTAAAAAAAAATTCATTGGCGGTAGGATCCAATCTCTATAAACATCGAAAAAAAAAAAAAAAAAAAAAAAAAAAAAAAAAAAAAAAACCGATCTTTTTCTGAGATTTTTTGTTCTCCAGTTACATGACAATCCTTGACTAAATCATTATGACTGTAGAATGTCAGTTTTGGCTACTCCCGCCATCAATTAAATTCTATAGCAATCAACGGCTCACTTTAAGGAAGCGTTTGAAGGATTTGAAGGTAACAGGAGAAACTTTTCTTTAGGTTTTAGATGAGTCTGTTTTCTTATCCATTTGCTTCATCCTTTTTTCTTCCTCCTCTTTTTCTCAATGTAGCAGTTTTTTGTTCAAAGTATATTGAAATCTGTATTATCTAATCATGATGCGATGAAATTTTTATTTTTTATTTTTTGTATTTTTAAAACCACACATCAATACATGAAATTATACCAAATAAACACAAATTCATATTCAATAAAACAGGGAATGGGCAGTTTTCGAATAATGAATAAAGAAGAGAATGTCCAACGATAGCGTGAGAGGTTTAGTAAATATAGGATTACGGGCAACTTATTGCATCAAGACACTGAATAACCATGACGACTTTTTATTAAATAAAGAAAATCAATTTTCTAATACTCATCTGCACAATCAACATCTACCGATATATCAGCAAGATCTATCGGCAAATATTGATTGTCCAACTGAATATTAGACGAATATAAAATCTTAACGCCATAAATATATTGGACCAATAAAGAAGAAATGTGAGAATAATCCAAAGTGCTGTGATATATAAAACAACGAATAAGTCCTTGTCTTTTTTTTTTTTTTTTTTTTTTTTTTGCTGTCGACAGCGGGTAACCCTCTGGCCTTAATTGGTCAGAGACCTTTAAATCCTGACAAACAAACCCTTGCTACGAAGAAAAGCCCTCAGCAATAGATGGTTATGACGCGAGCTACTTAGGAAATAGGCATGATAACGAAACAGAGGAAACCAAAGTTTGATAAATAAAAGGTCAAAGCGTTAATACGCTTCTCTCCATATATTCGCTCTGAGATTAGTTAAATCATGAATAATTAATATATGAAAAAAATAAAGTTTTACTAATGATGATTTATCTTACTTATAATATATATATATATATATATATATATATATATATATATATATATATATATATATATATATATATATATTTATATACATATATATATATATATATATATATATATATATATATATATATATATATACATATATTGATTGCGTATATATACAGTATATATATATTGAGAATACCACCATCATCATCATCGTCTACACCTATTGACGCAAAGTGTGTGTATATATATAAATATATATATATATATATATATATATATATATATATATATATATATATATATATATATATATACATACATATATATATACATATATATATATAAATATATATATATATATATATATATATACACATACATATATATAAATATATATATATATATATATATATATATATATATACATATATCGACAGATTTTGTTTTTAATCAATAGATATGATTTCTAATCAACAGTTCTCATTCTTTCACTATATGGTGTTTGATCTTATGAAAAGTACAGTCGACATTTACAGACGCAAGGCTAATTTCTTACTGTAGCCCCATCTTATTCCACAATCCGCATTATTCACACAAGACTTTAAAGTTCTGTTGTGTATTGTTTACTCAACTCCGAGTTATTGATGCCTGACATACATGTCAACCTAGGTAAGACCGGATACAAAGCTGCTTACAGATTAAGCTGTATCCTGCTTAGGTTTCGCTGGTCTTGCGATAAGAGGCTGGGTTTCTATACGACTGTATTTATCACATTCCAAGAAAATACTGGACAAACTCAATGCTCTAACAGAGGGGTAATATTTATCATTAACGGAGTATTACTCTGGACGCACAAAATAAAAATAAATAAAAGAAAAAATGCGTTTAGGACATCTTTTAAAATAAGGATGACGTTGAAGAAAATATATTTTGAGAGAACAAATACACAACACTTTATTTTACTATTCAAAGAAAAAAAAAATCTTAGTTTTGTATAGTTTAAAACCTTTAATTGCTCATTCTATTAAAGATTACCTTCTCACATATTTTTTGCTGATATTATTTGATTGAGATGGGCTGCCTCTTGATATTAAGAGTAACCCGTAATTTCGTTTAGTGTGTACAGTATTTGGTTAGAATGATCGAATGCGATATCATGACGCGTTACTCTAATATTTACCTTTTCGCACATGAAACTAACATACACACGATTGTAAAACGATTGGTATGTAAATAAATAGCAATATAATAGTAACAAGAGCAATCAAGAGATTAACCTCCGCCAAAGGTTCGTGGAGTCATCCATGGCCTAAGATCTATCTGTGTTGGAAATTTCGTCAAAATACATCAATTTGTTTTGAAGATATCTTTAAAATGGCGAAAATGCAAATCCGAATCCGGTTCATCTCTAAAATTTAATGGGGTAGTTCATGTGGTGAAAATTTTTTTGTCAAAATCCGTTGCATAGTTTTGACGTAATCCTGTTCAAAGACAGACACACAGACAAATAAATAAACTATCATCCGGTTCCACATCATCTCCTAAATTTAATGGGGTAGTCCATGACCTAAGATTTATCTGTGGTGAAAATTTCATCAAAATCCGTCGCGTAGTTTTGTCGAAATCCTATCCACAAACAAATAAATAAACCGACTCGATTTTATAACCTCCTTGGCAAAAATAAATATCAGACTCTATTACCAAATGATTCTTTCTCTATTGAGGCTAATGTATTCCCCGTATGTACCTGAAAGAAACAAAGCAGTAAAAAATCTATATCATACTGCATCTTTGAATCTTACTTTGCATAAATCGTGATTAGTCATGAATAAATGACTACCATTTTCTCTTATTAATCCTTTCGTTTACATTCACGACTTGATGCTTCGAAGGGAAAATGGTTATCGCCTACCATAATACTACACCTAATCAAAATGTCATGTCATTGAAAGATACTATTTCATGTCTTGAAATCATAGGTTCTCTCATATATAGACAATGAAAGTTTAAAGTAATACACACATATATGTATGTATGTATATATATGTGTATATATATATATATATACATATATATATACATATATATAAATATATACTTTTATATATATATACTATATATGTGTGTGTGTGTGTATGTGTTACACAAATACACACGCTCATATATTTGTGTGAGAACATACGACCATATTTGTGCACACTTTCGTGAGAAAAAAAAAATCGATAACATCCTGTCATACATGGTAAGCAAACCAGTCTTCATTATAAAATTATATTACTTTAGTTTTTGTTTGGAATGGCTTGTGCAAGACAACCATGATATGCCAAACCATTCTTACAATTCGTGCTTAATGTCATTTTATTTGTTTTCATTGTGATGAGTTATGTTTATGTACTGGATATTCTATCCAAATGATCCACTGACATTATGCTACAACATCCCCGTGATATATTAGTTAGGCTACCATCTCAAGAATCCTGATTAAAATACAAAGAAATTAAAATTTAGGAAAAGAAAGGGGATTAACAAGATTAGTTGGTCAGAGCAAGATTAATTAAAAAACTAGTTAAAATTACGAAGCCAAAATAAGATATGCAATAAGGTTTTTATATAATAAATGCGTAAAATTTTCAGAAAAAAAAAAACGCTTCACATTTGTCTAAACTATTTTCAACATCTCCCGTTGAAAATTGTAACGGAATAGAATGGTGAAAAAAAAATCGGGAACGAAAATTTGTGTCTGAATTATAGTCGCAAGTGAGGAATATTAATAGCTCATTTATGAGATGTCCATTGCAATTAAAATAATAGTCATAGGGAAATAATGTACTTAGGAGTTCAATTCGTGCATGTACATCAATAACAAGTAAACATTATGCTTCTTGATAAAAAGAGCATTTACCAATGAATAAAACAAACTACAAAACCTGCTTATGGTATAAAATAGAAGTTTTGCGAGAATACGGTATTTAAAATACTTGCCGAGAAAACAGTTTTATTATAAATTTTCAGTTTCTTGGTAAAACGAACTGTTCACCTAGGTACAAATTAATGCTCTGGAAAAGATATATTTTGTTCGCGAAGTTAGTATGGTAACGAAGTACAGTAATTTCTTACCACAACGAAATATTTCACTAACATGTGAGACACTTTAAAAGCAAAACATGAAATTCCTTAGATTGAACATTTAAATTTCCTAAAATAACATCCATGGGTCTTGTAACTTTGGCAGATGTGGCAACGTTCCTGACTGGTGAACGCCAGACTGGGGTTCGAGTCCCACTCAAACTCGTTAGTTTCTTTGGTCGCTTCAACCTCACCATCCTTGTGAGCTAAGGATGGGGGGTTTAGGGGAGCCTATAGGTCTATCTGCTAAGTCATCAGCAGCAATTGCATGGCCCTTTTAGTCCTAGCTTGGGTGGAGAAGGGGATTGGGCGCTGATCATATTTGTTTATGGTCAGTCTCTAAGACATTGTCCATTGTCCTGCTCGATAGGGCAATGTCACTGTCCCTTGCCCCTGCCATTCATGAGCAGCCTTTAGAGTTTAGACCTTTGAACTGAACAATGCAAGGCCAATAACTAATTGAACTCTAGGACCATTGGGATTACATTCTTCTTGCTTTCTGAAATAACCATCAGACTAGTAAACTTTTGTTTACAAAAGAATAACTCTACCTCAGGTAACGTACTTGAGAGTCACCTTCATCCAATTTCATATCTAATACAAAAATACAGCAGACTTTGATTCACAGAAACAGTTAGTCTCGTTCATGTTTTGTCTGTAACACGGTAGAATCGACAAGCTATTTCAACAACACCAGGAAGTTGAAAGCATTTTGTGAAGGTGACAATCGACCAGATGAAACTAGTTCACGCGATTGACAAAAATATAAATTTCCAGCCCAGAATACAGTAAGAAGCTGCAAGAAAACAAAAATCAGACGTCATGCTCTGGGAAGTCACGTTGCGTGACCAGATTTCACACTGGCTTATTAAAGATGCCAATTTTTTTAGCCTTTTTAAAAAGTTCCTTCATGACGTTATGACAGACAGAAGTACAGATGACTAATCAACCGTGACCGTTACCATCAGTCATGACAAGTTTGGACGTTTCGTTTCCCGTGAAGATACTAACGAGCGAGATAATGATAGAGTTACTCTACACGCTTTTTGAATTCAAGTAACAGACGAACAGATTAGAAAAGACAGCTTTGATGTGAATACGAAGATGGGTTTCAGAAAAAAAGGAAGTGTTGGGGTGAAAATGGAATCCTGAGGGTACACTCAGGGGCCCTATTCTATCTTATTTCTCTTCCTCTTGTTTTGTTTTGGGCTTAAGTTTATATATAGAATGACTATTTTACTGTTGTTACTGTTCTTGAAATATTTCATTTTAATTGTTCATTACTTCTCTTGTTGTTTATTTACTTCCTTGTTTCCTCACTAGGCTATTTTCCCCGTTGGAGCCCTTGGGCCTATAGCATGTTGTTTTTCCAACTAAGGTTGTAGCTTACCTAAAAATAACAATAGTAATAAAATGGTGATTTTAAAATAGGAAATATACAAAACTTCTGTAACGGAATATAACCAACATTACTAATTCATAAAAAAAAAAAAATTAAATAAAAAGCGAAAAAATTCCAAAGGATCAAGGCATAGTCATGAAATGTGAACAAAACTGAAACCCGTGAGTGTCTGTGTATTTTATAGTTATACAAAAAGCTTTCAGAAAAAGAAAAAAAATGAGTGTAATGAAACTGCAATAATGGAATAAAAACAACGAGAAAAGTTATTATCCTTTACCGAATGAAGGAAAATATCTTGAGTACGCTTCAATTCACACGTACACACACATAAAAGAGTCACGTGGCATTTTTTCCCCAGGACAAAACGCAATAAAACCGTACGTGATCGTTTCAATAGCAAAAAACAACGGAATAATGCAACATTGACATGTTAGCTAATATCTAGTATCTATGATGAAAGATGCTCTGATAATAGACCTATTGAAAGATTATATAAGTTTTCTTTTTTGGTTTGATGGGTTAATGAAATTACTATCGAAGTGCATGATTAACAAGGGAATAGAAGGTTGTGTTTTCAGTGCTTTAAGTAAGTTTCTTCCGTCAGTCCTGTTTACATATTTGGTTTTTGGGTACGTACAAGAATCCACACTTTAAATACAAATAAACACATACACGCATATATATATATATATATATATATATATATATATATATATATATATATATATATATATATATATATATACATGTGTGTATGTATGTAAATCTTTTGGTGGCTTTATCTTAATATTTTAAAGGTAAGGATTGTGCTTCTACACATCTCTAAAGGCCTCGTTTTATCGAATCTCTTCGAACATAAATGTCAAGTTTTGTAAAATCTTGATCAAACATACATACTAATACAAGGGAAAATTTAAAAATAGTAAGCATTACCTCTCTAAAAATAATCTTTCTGGAACCACGAACATGCCAGATATCATCCGTGCCTTAATAAAAATTCAACTTAATAAAGCTGCAATGCATCTTACAAGAATACATACAAGCAATCTGAATGGAAATCAACAGACAAACAAGTTGAATAAAAGAATGTGAGGGAGAATGTGGAAGAATGAGATTAAAGAAGTCCAGACTTCAAGGTCTATTTAAAATCGCGTTCACGACGAAAGTTAAATAAACAAACTTGATCAAATATAACAACAAAACAGTTTGTTTCTTGAAATAAATAATTGTTTTTTTTTTTCGACCCCAAAAAACAAGTAATAATAGAACCACATCACATTTTTAGCTCCGAGTTTCTTGAATCGAAAAACTGATTTTGTTTCAACCCCCAAAAAACGAACAAGGTAAAAAACTAAGTGGAGGAGGAATTCTCTCCACCAAAAGCAATAAAAAAAAAAAAAAACTTAATGACAGCACCGTAAAGACACGGTCACCTACTTCACCGTAGTATAATCATGGCATTAGAATATAGAGGTAGTTTCAAATTCACGATTCAACACGACTGTGTTGCGAAAGGATCGGTAGGGCGTCCCATCCACGCTATCTATTCAATCAAAAAGGAAAATTCATCCTATTGACAATTTAAATGTTGATATATTGAATTAAACCGATTATAATAAAAATTGGCTGGAAAGTAATCATATGTATGCAAATCACCTCAAACTTCGAATTAGTTCCCTTGTTTTTCAAAACGTCATCTGATGCAGCAACTCCTCGTCTAAGCTGAGCTGTGTTGCACTGGTCATGCTCGCATTAAGCACTTTGACCTACATGCAAAATGTGCAACTTCAGACAGTCGTCATGCAATGTTAGGAATTGGTAGTCTCTGCTGTTTTCGAGCTTTCGATAACCCAACTTGTTTCATATATTCAGGAAGCTATTTTCGCGACTATCCTTATATGAAAAACAGAGGTAAGTTTTTATCTTTTTTCTCTGTTAACAAAAAGTGATGACTATTCATTATATGTGCAACAAATTTTCTCGTCACGTTTAATTTCAGGTTATTTATCAATCTAACTATATCTTGGTAAAACTTAGAAAAATTAAAAATTAAGCTTATTAAAAATATAATGAATAGCTAATATCTGTGAAAAACAGGGTAACCCTTTAGGTTCCCATTACTTTGCAACAATACTTACGAATTACGTGATAAAACATACAAACATCTAGTCGAATATTTTATAACAAAAAGCAGCATTTCAAATACAATCGTAAAATATCTCCAAAATAAAACCCGAAGTGAATACCCAAAACAATTTCACCGCTTGAACTGGGGTCAAACAATCAAATGAAAAAGTGAATACGTAAATGCTTTGCAAGCTTGTTGACTTGACTTATCTACGATTAGAGACCATTCAAGCGTGCTCGTTTAAAAGCGCTGTAAACGCTATCCATCCATATCGTTGTAAAAATCTCTCAAACGTAAAAGACATCATCATTACGTAGCATAAAATATCATGTGAGAATAAGAAAAAAAATGCCTGGCATCCACTTCGTGGTTTTCGTCACCAGCAAAGACGAGATGAAATTTCTTTCTCAGAATTCATACTCTTGTTAAAGCCAACATAAAGACAGGTAAAGTAATAACTGGCTTTATCATCACTGACATAAAACATATTAGAGTTAACAAGAAATATACTTAGCGATTTAAGTATGTATCATTCGTTGACATATGACCTCATTTTGTCACAAAAAGGAGCTAACAACTAAATTTCTGTTTTATTTCCGTTTGGCAACAAAATCTCGAAACTAAAAATGAAACCCTGACTAGCCATTTATAAACACCTCTTATCAGTTATTGGAATAATATTCCGGCCAATCATTAAAAATATCAAATAACAAAATGTCCTTGTGGTTCCCAATCTTTTATTATCGTAACTGAGGAAATAAGATCAGATAACTAAAATGAGCAGATGTATATTATAACGTACAAATTAAAATTAATCAACATTACTTGTGGTAATACTGTTTTGCTTATCATTAAATAACCTTCGGATATAATGTGCTCGCATATCATAATAATAGTTGAAGTTCACAAATCAAAATATTTTCATTCTGCTGAATGCAAATAACGAATCCATTAAAACCATCAAATTGATTACCACGCAAAATCAACTGCCTTGGTCGGTCAGATATCCATACATACTTTTATTGCTGAAGAACTTAATTCTTACTTTTCTGGACGGATTTTCCTATCACAAGAAAATAATCAACGATAAAAAATAAAAGTAAATTTATTGCACTTAGTTTATAGAAAAAAAATGCAAACCTGAACGTAAAAAAAAAGTACGATGAATTATTTATTCGTTAATGCCAAGGACTTTTAGTATAGCTCAGATGGCTAACCAACGCTATGAATGGTTAGATCCAAAAACTGACGTACCAACCCTCTATGAAAAGATCTCTAAGTTTCTCGTTTTTTTATTGTTGATAAAGTTGAGGTACGAATTGATTTTTAAGAAGACGTGTTGAATCACTTTTTTTTTTTTACATTCGTTTCCACCTAGTTGTCATTGCGATGCATTGCAAATCTCTCTCTCTCTCTCTCTCTCTCTCTCTCTCTCTCTCTCTCTCTCTCTCTCAGCAGAGGATGTGAAAGCCAACAGAACTTCTAGAAGTCTAACGGCAGGAAGGACAAACAAAAGGACAGCGGTTGTGTGTCTGTTTGTGTGTGTGATGTGGTCTGTTGGGGGAGGGGGGTGAGTGTGAGTGACTTCGGTTGAACGATCTTGGTTCTCGATCAGTGGAGCGTTACTGAGGCCTTGACTCTTCGTCGGTAGCCCAAAGCCCCTGGCGATACCCCTCAGGGACGACAATAACAGCCCCCGACGAAACATTCCCATGTTTAAAGGGGCCGCTGCCAGACCCGAATTAAAAGTTGGGTTTGACGGTGGGGCGTCTGTCAGGCCTTTCTATCATGACATTGCTCTTCTTCGCCAGGGTAAGAGGGTCAGCAAATTCCCTCCTTTACGATAACAGAAGCTTATTTGTGAACTTATAGCTTATATATACCTCATTTTGGGGGTTTTATCGATATCAAAAATTTTCAAAAGCAATTAAAGTTTCCCGGGAGGTCAAGTTTTTTTTTTTTTTTTTTTTTTTTTTTTTTTTTTTTTTTTTTTAAATCTTTTGAAGGGTAATTTCATTTTTTACCACCTTGCTCAAATATTTTCATGACAACTTCAGCTCTGAGGCCATGACGCTAAGCAATGACTTTAATATATATTTTTTTAGAGGAAAATCATGCCTGGTCTCACTAAGAGTTAATGGAATTGGGAGGAACATTAAAGCAGCTTTAGAGAGGTAGGCTAATTTAGGACAGATCAACATCCAGTATCTTTTATTCGGAATAAAAAAACCATGAAACTATGATGACGTCTGGATTTTGATTAATCTAAATCTCATACCTCGGCATTAATTTTGCGCTTTAGATAGCATTTTCCTAACTGTCCCTAAGATGAATATATCCTTGATAAACGTAAAAAGGAAGTGTCATGGATTACAAGGTTTCTTTTGAGATATAAGACACTTTTAGCGATGGCAAGTAAGACACAAGGTCTTCTCAACTAAGCAGCCACAGGATAAAAACACCCAGCAACTGTTCCATCAAATAACTATTCTCTTGAAGAGATGCCGATTGATTGATTGATTGAGTTTTCTGGCATCGATCAATCGAGATAATACAACAGACAGAAGTACAATTACTCTCTTGACTTTGGCAAAGAGTTTTATAAACATGAGTTTAAAGCTTTAAATGTCGTTCATGAATGGCGGAGGCAAGGGACAGTAACAATGCCTTAGAAACTGACCAGCGCCCTGGCCCCCTCCCCATCCATGCTAGGACAAGGGAGGGCCAAGCAATAGCTGCCTATGATTCTGCAGGTAGCCCTATAGGCTCCCCCAAACACCCCATTCTCAGCTCACAAGGATGGTGAGGTTGCAGACACTACAAGAAACTATCTAGCTTCAGCGGGATTCGAACGCCAGTCCGGCAGTTCACCAGACAGTAAGTTTCAGCTATGTATTCGTAGCAAATTACTGCCTCAGAATTGACAATTGCCATTCCACCTTTTGCCAGCTTTTATTTAACTGTGTTTTCCGATATTTCAAACGGAAACACTTTCTCTTTTATATTAGCTTTTATTATGGCTTCAGCAGACCTCTGCAAGATCACATTCATCATTTTATTACTATTGCTACACATACACCTTTTGAAATATAGCCAACGCCTTGTTGTTGTACTTTGTTAGGATCTTATCATTACTTCTACTCGTTACTAAGTGCATGATAAACAGACATCTAAGGGGAAGATTTACTCAAGGACAAATTCAAGCTTTGGGAAACACATACACAAATATTTGTAAGGTTCAAAGAAAAAAAACCGGCATACTAACGTTAGATTTGGTTATATAGTAACATGTTAGGTCAGTAAGCAGACGAAAGCAGTCCCTTTCTTTCACTCTGTTGTCTAAAAGAAACGTTCCTTTCCAAATAACCGTATCCTTTAGAAGAGCTGTCTAAGAATGGCTACAGTCCTTCGACGTGACAATGCTACCGTGAATCGTAGGAACCTCTACAGAAGGATTCAGCATATCCATCCAGCTATTACTAGCTCCCGAGGCTACGGAGATGACGTTAACATGTTTATCATTGCTTCCTGTGTAGTTTTTTTTTTTTTTTTTTTTTTTTTTTTTTTTTTTTTTTTTTTTTTTTTTTTTTTTTTACAAAGATTAAATAATGTATATTCACGGAGCAAGAGACCGTGCTAGCAAAAGGTCAGTCAACAATAACATTACGAATAAAAGATAACCACGTGCAAAAAAATAGTTTTAAAAGGACTCCCTATTGGAATGGCATTCTAGTGACATACTTCTCACTCACAGGAATGTTAACGATGTTTCCTTGATATCCTTTGGGATGCTAAAGGAATGTCTAAGGATCTTAATGACACCAGAGAATTACTTTGCATTGTTCACCTAAATAAACAAAATATGCTGGTACTGCTCCTTAAGGAGCTCTCTCTCTCTCTCTCTCTCTCTCTCTCTCTCTCTCTCTCTCTCTCTCTCTCTCTCTCAAACATACACACACACACTATATATATATATATATATATATATATATATATGTGTGTGTGTATGCATATATATATATATATATATATATATATATATATATATATATATATATATATATATATATATATATATATATATATATAGCGTGTGTGTATGTATCATTCAAATTACATAGGCATAATTAACTATTAAAAAAAAACATAAACCGCTAGTTATGGATCATACTTCTGTGAAAAGCAGTGTGCAAGAAAGAAGTCAACGAGGGGAAGGATAGAGAATACATCTACGGAGGGAGGGAGGGAGGGAGGGAGGGAGGGAGGTAAGAGGAGGACAAGTAGCTGTTGTTGTGGTTATAAGAGAAGTATTTAACGAGCTTATTTCGAAAGGAAGTGGATGGAGATGGCGCAGCCGCAAAAGAGGGTGTGGAACTGAATGTCTGTTTATGTGTAATGGTGCAAGTGCACGCCTTGCTTTTTAACTCTTTAAATTAGACAGTGGTGGAATGTTGTCAATTTGCGAGGATTTTAATCTTTGAAATGATATGGTGCCGCAACGTGTAAAACTTTAGCTTAGGAGTTTTTTTAACTTCATAATATAATCCTATATTTATCTATCTTGATGTAAAAGTGTATGCATGATTGCATTTACTCTCAACTCACCACGAGACCAGATACGTGATGAAAAGGTAAACATGTAATAGGAATGAAAAGAGAAACGTCGGTGTTCAAGAGAACTTTCATCTTGCGCTAACATTTCAAAAGAAGGAATGAATATGTTTGGAAATAATATCGTTTTCTGTACCGCAGAGGTCGATGGGATGGACAATCTCTTACCCTTATCTTAAACTGGCCAATCGATAATAAGACAAAGAATAAAAACCACCAGCGATATTCCAATACAAGATATCTAACTTTACATAGAATAATTAAGATGTTATAATTATAAACTTTTTAGCTTTCATTAGTACTTCATTGAGATTATTTCCTTTTGTGTTTTTTTTACTCATGTATGCTCTATTTTGAGGAGGAACGTGCTTTGTTCAATTTACTAAATTGTTTTGTTATAATAATAATAATAATAATAATAATAATAATAATAATAATAATAATAATAATTCTTATTATTACTTATCATTATCATCATAAATATCATTATTCTTCTTACTGTATAACCCTGTTACATAGATGAACAAGGAAAGTATTACTCTCTTGACGAATATCATCACAAAAAACCTGCAAACTATACAGTACATTTATAAACATACAAGCATACCGTACACATACATTCACGTTCACATAAGTTTTACTCATCACATCACAGAAGCAAAGACAAACGACAAACGAATAAAAAGAGTATACAGGTAGTTATTTAGGAATGAATGTGAGACCGCCATTCGCCCCTCGAAAGCAAAAGGAAGAGAAACTTTAATAATATAATTACTGCGGTTACCTTGATAACAACAGAGCTCGGGATGTGGGAATACAAGCGAAGGCTGAGCTCGACCATTTGCTGGCGTAGGATATCCAGCCCAGGAGCAGCTTGGCAGTGGGATTATAGGATCAGCATTACTCGTTGTGTCGAAGATCGGACTTACTGCAGCGCTATTTAACAGGAATCTCAATCTTATTTCTTTTCCTCTTTTTTGAAGTTTTTATAACTTATAATTGAATGATCTATCTTAATGTTGTTTCTGTTCTTAAAATATTTAATTTTGAAATTTACTTCTCATGTAGTTTATTTATTTACTGATTTCCTTTCCTCACTGGGCTATTTTTCCCCTGTTGGAGCCCTTGGACTTGCAACATCTTACTTTTTAACTAGGGTTGTCGCTTAGCTTGTAATAATAATAATAATAATAATAATAATAATAATAATAATAATAATAATAATATAGATTGCCAATCCTGGTTCAAACCAGTCCTGTATAACACTGCCGATCACATCAGATTCCAATGGTTGGCTGAAAGATTCTTAGCAAGGACTTTTCACATGAAATTTAACCTAATGTAATGAGGGGGGGGGGGTAGCCTGGCATGTTTATTTCGTGCGATTTTATATAAACAAGTTACTTCTCCTTTGATTAGAGGACTCTATGACATAAAATATAGTTGAGATATTAGCTAAATTTCTATTTTCCCAGCAAATGCATGCAATGGTGGTTAGGATTAAAAAAAAAAAAAAACTCAGTTTACCTTATTTTCCGCTATACTTGTGTAAGGAAAATAAGATATAACGAATATTCTTCGCAAAAATAAAGATTTTCTTTAGTAATATTTTCTGATGTAAAACCATGGATAAAGTTAACGATTGTTATAGGGCCTTATATTCACGTAGAAAACGGGCATACCTATGTTAATTTCTATAGATACAAAAATATGAGAAATACATATGTTTTCAAGTTTTTCTTCTCAGTAAACATAACAGACGCACGCACACACGACACCACTCGTGCGAATCAGGGGAGAAGCGTCCAAAACTAAATCATAGCATACGCGTGAATTGTCCCCAATAATGAATGTCTCACAGATAACCAGCGAAGATGAAACGACAAAGACGCAATATCAAGGTCAAGCTGAACGGGGGTTTTAAAATAACCGGCTTCTCCTAAGCAATGTTCCTTAATATCTCCGCCATGACGTGGCTCTTGGATGTGGTTTTAGCAACCGGGAGTTTCTTGAGAATGGAATAATGATATCTCTCACCTTGCAAACACACACAGAGAGAGAGAGAGAGAGAGAGAGAGAGAGAGAGAGAGAGAGAGAGAGAGAGAGAGAGAGAGCATTGAGAAATTAACATGACAACAGCAAACTTTATCTACAAGACGAGAAGTTTTCATACACACACACACACACATATATATATATGTATGTATATATATATATATATATATATATATATATATATATATATATATATATGTATATATATAATATATATATATATATATATATATATATATATATATACATATATATATATATATATATATATATTATATATATATACTATATATATATATATATATATATATATATATATATCTAAGGATAAAAAAGAAGAATATTTTCTTCATATAAGCTCAATATATATATAATGGTTATCTAAAAAAAAAGTTTACGTGTGCTCCCAACCAACAGTTTCGTGGAGAACATTCCTCCATCGGGTTTTTTCTCAAAAACCAAAACAATATTAGTGTGAGCATCGTAAAAGACGAATAAAAAAACGCACACATAAATGAGTTGACACAGGCTTCATGACGAGTCACAGATGACAGTCGGAATGAGAAGCGCTAAATGCTCTCTCTCTCTCTCTCTCTCTCTCTCTCTCTCTCTCTCTCTCTCTCTCTCTCTCTCTCAGGCGCTACGTGAAGACGGCTGTTAAGATTCTTCCGCTGTTTGTCATCGTCATTTTCATCATCATGTAGAGTTGTAGACCATCCTTGTCATCATGGCCAGCCAGCCAGCCAGCCAGTCAGTCAGTCAGTCAGTCAGTCACCAAGGCTTGTCGGATTTGACATCACGTGACTAGCCCGCATGGTTGTTCTCTTTTCGTGATACCCAAGAGTGGTCAAGGAGAGACAAACGATTAAAAAAGGACTTGATGTCGAATACTACTACTTTTGCGGTCTCTCTCTCTCTCTCTCTCTCTCTCTCTCTCTCTCTCTCTCTCTCTCTCTCTCTCTCTCTCTCTCTCTCTCAAGTGTGTGTACACACACACACACACACATACATACATACATACATACATATATATATATATATATATATATATATATATATATATATATATATATATATAGTTATCATAAAAATTCTTTCTAAACAGATAAAAATCTTACTTCCATTTCTACGGACAAACTAAATGTAGCCTTTGCTCCAGCTGTCATGCTTATTATAGTAATAAAATATCAAAACACTAAAACCCTCAGCTTAACATGTATTCATGGCTTTAAAATCTGTCACTTTTGCTCCCCACAGTCTCTCAAAAATCTGGATCTACTATACGGATGAAAAAATAATAAATCATAAAAACAAACAAAGTTACCACAAATTGATGTGGGATCCAGCAAGCTAAATTTAGAGCAATCTACATCTCGGGTTTTCTCTCACGTCGTCAAAAGTGCAGATTCCAACATGGACTCTCTTCAAGGCATAATATCTTTGTCCCCAGCTTTCAATTAGGTCGAGTGGTCCTCTGGTCTTTACGTGTTAAAATCTAAACCACATGTTGAATTTAAAGCCTTTTTCTTAATTTTAAGGTATTTGGGATTTCCAGTTTAATCATTGAGAACTTGTGGCATAAGGAATATGTCACTTGATGATCTATCCAATTGCAGCACCAGTTTCATACTTTAGATCTGAAATAGACAGCATCCTGGGTCTCTGAATCCTACAAATTAAGACTGAATAGGAAATATTTATGAAGTGGGGCTCGTTTTGTAGTTGTTTTTTCTTTTGAAGTCTTGGTAGTATGACCTCATTACCTACCATTAAATGCCATAATTTGAGCAGACATACGCAACAAAATCGTGCAAAAACAAAAAATCCAAATAGTATTGACAATCAAATTTATAAAAGAAATGAAAACGAAGGAAATTATTTCCCCTTGAACTATCAGCCTTCTTTACAGGAAGTAAAAGAGTATTTCTTATAGCATTCCTCCAATTTAATATCCTCTCTCTCTCTCTCTCTCTCTCTCTCTCTCTCTCTCTCTCTCTCTCTCTCTCTCTCTCTCTCTCTCTCTCTCTCTCTCTCTAGGGTCCTTATCCCTTTGAGTTAAAGTAAACTTCACGAATTCTAATACTCAATATCTCAGTTTTATTGTGATAATGGCATATATACAGTATATATTTCTGAGCATGAAATGTGAATTATATTTGTTAATAATATAGCTCATTTGAATTGAATAATACTTTGCATGAGAATAAGCATCATGATAATTTTGCATGAATTGTGATAGCACGCTTAAAAAATTACTTAACAATGAATCAAAGGCCCCGTTATGACCTCCACTCAGAATCTTATTTTCCTTAGAGGAAAAGTGGGATGATTTTAAAGATACAATAAAACATATAAGTACCTACATTAACTTTACTTCTAAACCGGATTTTTTGCCTGAAATTCAATCTAGCTTGCTATTAAAATGTCACATAAAGTCCAACCTGAGTTTTACGTTTTTTTTTTAATACGTGTTTTTAATACCAAGTTTGGTTCTTACTTTCAGTTTTAATTTGCACTAAATCCACAGTAACTTTTGTTTGATTGAATCCTTAAGGAAATTTTGCAAGCTCCCACTCCCCTTCCCCAACTGAGGCACCGAAATTACTTTTGAGTTGATTTTGTGTTTTTCTTTTTCCTATTTCAGGGCCCATTAGTAACTCCATTCGCACAACAGGTAATGGCAATGGAAGTTGAATAAAAGGCCTTTTGAGTAAGGGCGTCACACGAGACGAGTTTTCGAAATGACCAAACTCTAAGTGGTGACAGGAAATGAAAGAGGTTTTTAATGATTGTAAATCCTTTCTTCCTTCTCTCATGGTTTACGCCCGAATGGCGTTCACGTCTTTTCCAACTCCGGATGACGGTTTTTCGACTCCTTGGTTTTCTTTCCGCTTTCGTTTTCTAGCACGATATCTGTTTATCCTGGTCTAAGCACACTTTCTAAAGTATACCCACTAGACAAGAGACGAGGAAACTTATAATCTCGGACATAAGACAACATTTCTTGGATGTTGTCAAATCAATGACTTGCGTGAATGTATCCCAAAAACTAAAAAAAAAATGAGTTATTCAGCTAGTCTTTACAACATCTATTTACATAAACAACGCTTGAAATAAACTTATGTGTTTTATGAAAGGAACTCATAACTCGTATGCTCTAAAGCTGTTCCTTCAATATTGCATCCAGTTGTCTGTGCACATTTTCCGCTACATGCAGAGCATGAAGAACTAATGCCATGTATGATGTGTCTAGTGATGAAAACCTATCTATAAAAAGAATTTTACGCGGGAATATACATCAATATATAATTTTTTTGCTGATTTACAAGTAAAATGGAAAATATTTTATCGTTATCATTTCAAGATATAAAAGATATTTTCATGGACTATGTATACATGAACTTTTTGGGATCGGATTTCTAACAAATAAAGAGAAATCCGGTTCCTGAAAACTTCTTGCTTCTTGGGCGCATTGGCTAAATTTCGTCTACTGGATATGTTTTGTCCACTGAGTACATGTTTTGTTCTATAACATTCTTTTTAATGCAAGAAAAAAATAAAACATACCTATACAAGTTTGGAAATATCTACCGATTCATAAGAATCCGAGTACATACATTTCGACTTTGATTTTTATAAAATAGACCATATCCTTGCCTTTTCTCAACCGTTCGCCATGTCACGTTGTGACAGAATGCATATGGATGGGTCCAGTATGCATCTTTGCATCAGTATAGTCTCAGAGTCATTTTGGGCATTATCATTTCGAATTTAGAATTATAAGATCTATTTAAATCACTTTATTACTGGATGAAATTGTCCTATACAGTCAACTGCCTCATATGATCAAATTTACCTTTTCTTGAAAGGGATGCGATTACGCCTGACACGGCTACTCTTGGATACAATATTTAGATGACTTAATTCATATACCAAAGAATAAACGTTTGCAAGCTCGTTGCGGAAAACAAATGAAAGCGTTATCAATCTATAAACCTACTTACACTAAATTATATCCGTTCTTTTCTTTCTACGAGTGGTAACTTGAATAATAAAAATGTAAAATAAAATAAAGTATTCTTTTTAGAGTTTTAGATGAAAGTGAGGTCTGTATTAAACAGGAAAACGCGACTTGCCCATGTTTTTAATGCGCATCTTCATTTGCTTGCTTTTTTTTTTTTTAACTTAGGTCAGATCAAGGTCATTAAATATACAGCCGCTGATATTGTCACGCAAGGTTTTCCCTTCTACCACAGGAGGTTCACCACAATATCGAATATAATTAACGGCCGTACGATTGAACTCATCCAAGCGTTCGTCTTGGAGGAGAGCAACTCGAGTTCATTTAATGGTCCAATTTGTCGCTACGCCTTCTTCTTCCAACGCCTCCTCCGGCGGGATATTGTCGCCCCATGTCGCGATAGGGTTCACTGCATCACTCAGGTCGTCCTGATAATTCGCTCAACGCTTCATTGGGAATTTTGACTGACTGCGTTTCCTGCTGCATTTTCATATCCATTTTATACCCTTCTTTTTTTCCAGATTTTCTTAATACGTGTAATGTGGCATTACAAATATTTCAAACGATGTTTATAATGCTTCTTCTTCCATTTTTCATCATAAATAAATGAATTTTTATCCACTCCATTTCCTTATACTTCCGATTTTAAGAACTACATTGGAGAGAAATACTGTACAATGTCAAATACTGTGGCAATCTCAACGGTCACCATATATGAATTAATTTCTTCCATTCCATTTCCTAGCACCTTTCGATTTTACGAATTACATTGAAGAGAAACTGGACATCAAAAATTGGCAATGTCAACAGTCAGCACTGCGTCTTGGCAAAGAAATAGGATCGTGAGTCGTGTTCTTGAATAATTTCTTCATCTTAATCCCAATCATAAATGAGTGGTAATTTCCAAACTGCACAGTGACAATCACGTAAGGACACTGCGGTTCGATACCGTCCTTGTAATTATCTTGATTACTGCAATTGTGTTTGCGTTGATAGCTATAATCAAAGTTGTATCAAAAGGTTTTCATCCGTGAGTTTATATTACCATGCTATTGCTTAAAGGTGACGTTCGCACCACATTAAAAATTCGATCAAAGCAGAATAAGAATTTTGTAAAAAGTAATCGTTTTAATACAGAAACTTTAGACAAAGATAAAAAACATTGAAGAATTATGAGAAATGAAAGAGAGAAGACAAAAAGGGAGTGGGGAAACATAAGAAAAACTAAAATTCGATTAAAACAAAATAAGAATTAAAAAATAATAATCATTTTAATTTAAAAAAACTTATGACAAAAAAAGAAGTATGAGAAATGAAAGGGGGCGAAGTAAAAAGTAGTTGGAAACGTAACAAAACCAAAAATTCGATAAAAACAAAATAGAAATTACAAAAGTAATGATCATTTTAATTTAGTAAACTTGTGACAAAGAAAAAAGTGAAGAATTGTGAGAAATGAAAGGGAGTGAAGTAAAAAGGAGTTGGAAACGTAAGAAAACAAAAAGTTCGATCAAAACAAAATATGAATTAAAAAATAGTAATCGTTTTCATTTAGAAAACTTTTGACAAAAAAAAAAAAAATGAAGAATTGGGAAGGAATGAAAGGGGGTGAAGATAAAAATGAGTAGGGAACGTAAGAAAACAAAAAGTTCGATCAAAACAAAATATGAATTAAAAAATAATTGCTTTCCTTTAAAAAACTTTTGACAAAAAAAAAAAAAAAAAAAAAAAAAAAAAAAAAAAAAAAAAAAAAACACTGAAGAATTGGGAGGGAATGAAAGGGGGTGAAGATAAAAATGAGTAGGGAACGTAAGAAACCCAAAACGCGTACACACAGAGAAGAAACAGGTGTGATGACGGATCGGTTCACTTGAAAAGGGGGGGATTTGGGGCATTCAGGATGGTGGTCATTACTTTCCCGGAACACCTGTAGCAGGGCCGGCCGGCTACCTGTCTTTTTTTTCTTTAAGTGCTTCCGGTACTCTCTTGCGCGTTCTTACACTTCACTAAATCCTTCCCATCAAACGCCCTCTCTTTGAGTCCGCCCATTTCCTTTTTGAAAAGTCTTCGTCCTATCTCAGGGTTTCTTGTACTTTTTTATTACTGCTTTTATGAGTCTGTGTTAAATATACTGTATGAATGGATATGTCAATTAAACCTGTTGATAAATATGTATCTATGTACGTATGTACATATAATGATAGACATATACTTATGTAGACATACATATTTATATATCTATCTGTATACTAAACACACACAGACACACACACACATAATATATATATATATACATATATATATATATATATATATATATATATATATATACATATATATATATACATACATATATATACATACATATATATATACATACATATATATACATACATATATATATATATATATATATATATATATATATATATATATATACATATACACACATATATATGTGTGTGTGTATGTATGTGTGTATGAGTGGCTTTAAAGTGCTTACTCTCACATTCCCATTCACTGGTGAGGCGAGAATGATAAATATAAAAATCACACAAAAACTCAGTCGCTGATCCGGAATATGGCGTCACAATGCAAACAATTTAGAGTTAATACTTGAACATGCCTTAGACCTCCGAGGGACAAGGAAAAAGCTTGTCAGGGAAATCCCTCCTCATCTTTCGCCACATTTCGACATTCCTTCCACGTAAAACGTTTCCCCAAAAATCTCCACCTAACCCATAAAAGATCCCATTTCCCCGTCTTTGTCCCTCGGTAAACATCTTAGTATTAATATCAGATAAACACGAATGACCCAAATGATTATCCACCCTATCTTTTTATGTGACATGTAAATCTTAAACTTTGAGGCATGTGTACGAATGGTCAGTAATGATAATCGTAATGATTTGTCTCTGTTGATTCAGGCTCAAGCTTAAACCACCGTTTATTCTCTTTCGTCGGGTCTTGCACCATTTAGGTTTAAGCCTAAACCTAAGCTATGGCTTATTTTATTTCACTCGGTTTACGCACCATTTCCTTCCAAACATACAGCCATAAACTGGGTGTGTTATGCGAATAACTTGAGAGTGGATGTTTTCCCCCCTCCCCATCCATACCATACTATGGCCTTCATTTAGAGATAATAATAATAATAATAATAAAATATCTCTGCCATGCCAGTCCCTCACAATTAGAAATATACTCAAAAGCTTTTAAGCAACACTTTATGGTCACTAGCATCTTGAATCTTTCATTAGCCCAGGTCTACAGTAAATCCAGGGGGAAGTTCACAAAATAAAAATGAGAATGTGGTCTAATCCCTGAAGAGGCATCAAGCCCAACTGTCAGGGAGAGAAACCCTACAAAAGACAAATTATTCGGCCATTTAGAATCCAGCAAAGAATTTTCTCGTTAAACAACTTTTAAAATACCTAATAGACAAATAAAGATCATTAAGAGTATTTAATATGTCAATGTTATAAATATAAATCTTTAGTTATGCAATATTGCAATCAGTTAAAACCCTATTGATTAAGAAGCAATCAATAGCATCTAGCCTATTCAACTACTGTATATTAGATATATTTTATTTGAACACGTGTAAATACTGGATAACGTCTTCAATTAGTTTGATTCATTGTATCAATATCTGAATGAGAGAATATCAATCAATTCCGAAAATATTTCCCAGAAGGAAAAAATAATATGCATAAATACATATTCTGCACACGAGTGTATTCGTTTTGTGAGGACATGATTGTGTTTTCCATAAAATGGTTCTGTCACCTACTGTTAGGAATTGTTTGGATAAGGTTAAGATTCCAAGCGAAAAAGGGGCGAGGAGGTGGGTGTGCTTTACGGTTCATGAGTGGGCTGAGAAGGAGAAATGCGGGGTCTTCTATCTTAAAGACAACCAAGGTAAACAAAAGACACTTCGAATCACTTCTACACGTAAACATGTTATCCGGCAATTTCGAATTAAAATCCCTCATCCATAACAATATTAATGACGATAACTGAAAAAAAAATGTAACAAAAAATAAATACTACTGTTACGTATGCTAATATCACTGATACTATTTTGATAAATAATCCGTTACTGGTATGGATTTTTGTTTTTGGTTATTGACCCTTAACAAAACTTTCATGATGGTACATTTCGACCGGTAAAATTTGTATTTTCAAAACCTATGTACTATATGCGTTTTTCTTAGACATAAAATATTGATTAGAAATTCAGATCTTAAGATGGATCTATGTAAGTGATAAAAAATGGGCAATTGCCCCACGTAAAGTTGGAAGTTTGATGAGATGCAAACTCACTTTATCGCATGATAGCATTGTTTTGCAGGAGGAACACATTTTAGATTACACATTCGATTTGCAAATCAAAGCTCGTGAAACTAATGACATTTCACTTACATTATGCGATAGACAAGTATCATATTATTACAAAATTTCGTATACATATTCACTTCACTTTATCCTACTAAAAAAAAGTTTTATCCGATTTATAAAGTGGGCCATTGCTAATTATTCCGAAGAAACAGTCCTAAAAATGAGACCAAATTTTACTTTTTTTCTTTCAAGATGTATTAGGAAATGCTTCTAAAGTTAATGGCATTCATGCGAAAGGAGTTGAAGGGGAAGAGGTTTAAAGGTCGTGGTTCCTTTCGCCTAACCATAATACTAAATCTGATAAACCTAATTCTTGTTATTACTGTAGTAGGATCCAACCTCCAGGTCCTGTAATCTTACTTCGATTGTCCAAAAATTTTTCATAAATAGTCTACAAATGCATAAACGACTGAGAAGTATATAGCCTAATATATACAGCATTTATATATATATATATATACATATATATATATATATATATATATATATATATATATATATATATATATACATATATATATATATATATATATATATATAATTTATATATATATATATATATATATATATATATATATATATATACATACATATATATATATATATATATATATATATATATATAATTTATATATATATATATATATATATATATATATATATATATATATATATATAGTGTGTGTGTGTGTGTGTGTGCGCTTAGACGTGTTCCAAATACATCATACTCGGCATCCTTTTTATTGGGACAACCTTAGACCAGCAAAAAACCTCCCATGAGTGACTCATGCCAATTCTTCGTATCTCACAATAGACCAGCTTTATTTAAGACGCTGTTGGTTTTCAAAGCGTCCAAATAAGGCGTCGGTATTGTCTTATCACGACTAAATCTACGTGGTCTTTTCATTTTGTCCCTTAAGGGCATTGACACTTGCATGCTCCGAATTTACAATACAAGAGTAAAAAAATTTGCAACCTCCCTCCCTCCCCCTTTCAAAATTTGAGCGGTGCCGACGAAAGGACTCAGGTGAAATTGCCACGTTTTGCCTTGAGAATCCTTACCAAAGGCTGAGCGATACTACTGGACTAGAAAGTAAATGATTTCGTCCTGGTGGAAATTCGGCCATTTGATTTTACAACTTCCGTCGCCCGGAGGTTCCTCCAGTCCTTCGAGTTTACAATATGCTCCTCTCGGTCCCTTTAAAGGTTCTTCCTGAGTCACGCAAAGCTCAATAGCCTTCAGCTCAAGCTGGGATGTTCTTGAAAGACCAAACAAAGTAGGAAACATGAAGCATTAAATCGTAAAATAGGATGGTTGTTCAATTCCTTTCACCTTAATAATTACTCATCAAGTTATTTCCATTATCCCCATTTTATTGAAAATAAATATGTTGACCAACACCTCATGACAACTTTTTGAATATCTATTGCAAAATTAGGACACAGAAAGCTCAAATATTTTAAAACCTATAATTACGAAAACATGTGCATGTATACACAAAAACAAAAAAAACTACAACAAATGGGAACAATCAAAGAAACAAAAAACCACCCTAAGCCTTAACTTACCCTTCTAGAGACCTCTCAAATTTTAAGATCAGTTTATTAAGGTCTGAGATGAAGCTCAAGCGAAAGTGAAAACAAATAATCGGAGACTCGAGAGGGTGTAAATTGAGCCACAGGGATTAGGGCACGATTTCATTTTCTTTATTATGACCAGATTATGACCCACTGTCGCCGGTATGAGAGAGAGAGAGAGAGAGAGAGAGAGAGAGAGAGAGAGAGAGAGAGAGAGAGAGAGAGAAAGAGAGATAGCCTTGAAAAGAGAAAGTATCTCTCTTTCTCTCTCTCTCTCTCTCTCTCTCTCTCTCTCTCTCTCTCTCTCTCTCTCTCTCTCTCTTAATAAATTCAACTGATGTCTGAGAAAAGACCGACCGACCGACCGACTGCATGCCCCTTCGGTGAGTCAACCTTTGATTAAAACTTTTAACGAGATGGTTCAGAGATGGCAGCACTGCTGTCTTCCCCTCTCCTTCGTTTTCTTCTTCCTCTCTTCTTGTATCTTTCCGCATTACTATTCGAGGCCAGGAAGGTATTTCCTTTTTCCTGTGTTACATCTACACACTCATCACACTCGTGCTTCGTTTAGTCTGTGTTACATTTACTTTCCTTCTGAATGTTTCTGAAGTTAATAATAATAATAATAATAATAATAATAATAATAATAATAATTTTCAATCACATCTAAGGATATATATATATATATATATATATATATATATATATAATATATGTATATGTATATATATATATATGTATATGTATATATATATATATATATATATATATATATATATATATATATATATACATATATATATAGCATCAGTCGTTACTAGTCCTCTGCAGGGCAAAATATCTCAGACATGCCCTGCCAATCACATCTGTTTATAGCCTATCAGCAAATTCTCTTAGCTCATCAATCCCCATCTTTTCTTCCTTCCCTTGCTTCGTTTATAATCTCTGGGGACCTAACATATTATTCTTAATGCCCATCTATTATTTGTCATTCACATTATATATCCAACCCGTGTTCATTTCTTTTTCTTTCATGCTATAATATCCTCTACTTTAGTTTTCTCTCGTACTCATATTTTTTTTCTTCCCCTTTTTTTTACCTTAGTGTTATTCTCAATTTTATTCGTTCCACTGCTCTTTGAGTTGTAACTAGCTTATGTTCTAAGGCTTTGGTAATGCTCCAAGTTTCTGATGCATAAGTTAATACTAGTAAGGCCATCTGATTAAATACTTTTCTTTTTAAAGAAAGTAGCATGTTACATTTCATAATCTCATTCATATGTATATATACTGTACTGTGTGTGCAGGTAGGTAATAGCACGTGAAGCGGTGTTCGTTAATGTTGCTGTAACGAAACAACCACTAAAAAACCTTCACTTATAAATGAATAAACGTCAGTAAATTCATGTATTTTTCTGTCATGGGCTATTAACCGAAGAATAATTAGTTTTACCCCAGTTATCAGTTGCCATTTACCAGGCAATTCTATATTTTCCTTGGAAATAGGAACATCTATAAGACAAAAGAAAGTTTTCAACAGTTGGTACAATTTGAAGATTGGTATTCTATTCTGAAGGTTGATTAACTGATTATATGCAATCTAGCGTTATATTATATTTTACTGACACTTGTTTCAAGAGAGAGAGAGAGAGAGAGAGAGAGAGAGAGAGAGAGAGAGAGAGAGAGAGAGAGAGAGAGAGCTGTTTGTTCTAGAAATGTGTGATTAGGAAATATATAATTGCTTAGAAACATGATTTAATATTATCGATTAAGCAGGAAATTAAAAACAATAATTTTAAGATAAAATAATGAAACTTTAAACATAATATAAAATGGGTACTATTAAATACCTTAGTAAATGCCTCAACAAATCGTAATTTACAAACGAGAATTTTTTTTTCTATTTTTTTTTACCATGTATCGTTACTTTTAATCTATTTCTTTTTTATCTTTAATTTTCTCTAAATTTTCGCATTTATTCTTTCCTCGGTCATCTTTCATTCTATTCTCTTATCATGAAATCACTTTTCTTGGTATATAAAATACTCTTCCTGTCATTTTTCTTTTTTAGATGTATTTAACTTGCAGTCCCCGGTCGAAGGAGACTTGAACAAGGAGGAAGATTCGCCAGGATTCCTTCCAGTTTATTAGCGATTTCCTTTCAGCTGCTCTTTCTTCAGCGCTGTCCCCCATACTGCGTTCAACCCCACCCCACCCCCATTCTTCCTGGCCTTTAAATCGTTGGTGTTTTCTCGGAACTCTCTCTCTCTCTCTCTCTCTCTCTCTCTCTCTCTCTCTCTCTCTCTCTCTCTCTCTCTCTCTCTCTCTCTCTCTCTCTCTCCACACAATTTTTGTTTTCGACAGTCATGATAGTTTGTTCATCAATTTTCGCCTGTCATGTGATTTGTATCCCTAATTGCTAATGAGGGCTGGGAGGTCACGTGGCATTCCAATAAAGACTTCTTTATCGTGTTGCATTTCATGATTTATATAATTTTATAGAATATTTCATCACCCAGGCAACATATTTAGCCATTTCCATGAGTCACTGGCTTCCAACTATAAACAACTCGATATCAAAGTAAAAAAAAAAAGCAATAAATCAGATATACAATTGCTTACAAAACTGAATCAAAGGGGCCACCATTTTTTCAATATTGCTTTGTTTTTCAGCGAGTCGATATCATAACGAGAGAGAGAGAGAGAGAGAGAGAGAGAGAGAGAGAGAGAGAGAGAGAGAGAGAGAGAGAGAGAGAGAGAGAGAGAGAGAGAGTCTACGACAATGCTTAAGCCTTTAACTTCGTTATATAATATGAAAACTAAACGAATACTAAGCTTTTGAGTCGAGGCTAATTAATCTTATAAAGATGGGTCGTTATACCTTTCTGATTTTCTATTCTAACTTTTCACTACTCCGACACACATACAGAAAGGCTTTATGCAAGAGTTCACTGTCGTCGTGCTGAATCAAACTGGCCTTATACCAGCAGGTGCTTCTCCTCCTTGCAGACGTCGTTGTCGCGTCGGTTCGACCACTTATACTCATTACTTCCGCTCATCTGCTTTAGTGATTACTCATGATTTTGTTCCTTTCCGGAACTCACCTTTCACACACACACTTCCAAGTTGTAGTTGCAACGCCACACATGCAAAGCAATAACGTGGATCGAAATGAAGAGCGAGGAAATACATTGATTTTTTAATGCTGTAAAATACATTTGACCAATTCATAAATATTTATAAATTTGTGAATGTTTTATGGGCTGTTTCTCTGCCTCTTGGAAATGTCATTACTCTAGACGTTTTATTCATTCATATTACTTTATACTTAAATTTCTTCTAATTTTCTATATTCACTTACTTGCTTTTCGGAAAGTTAAACTCACGTATCTCATCTTCCCGTTTTTTCTCTCCTTTACTTTTAATTTCTTTATTTTTTTAGAGGTACGTGACCGAAATGCTCAGAATCATATCTCTTTTTATAAACTCTTTGACCAGATTCTTTTCCAGAATTTTTTTTTTTTTTTTTTTTACTTAAGTATCATCCGTTTTTTATTTATTGGTCGAATTTTTTACTCTTATTCATTGTATATTTTCAAGATTAGAGATTTTTTTTTCACCGGAAGTTCAGTCATTTCTTTCCGCTTCCAACTGGATTTTCACTAGTTAGTCTTTCTCCCTTTCTCCTTTCCTTTTCTTGTTCGTCGCAAATTTATTGACTGAAGGTCTGGGCAGGTGCACACCACTCAGGCGTTCTTACTTTCCTGTCCGCTTCAGTAGTTGTGCCATCGAGTGTGATTCTCTTAATGACGTTCTCTTCCTTCCTGGGGAATCTCATCCATTTATTGATAGCAATTAAAAAAAAAAAAAAAAAAAAAAAAAAAAAAAAAAAAAAAACTCGTTACTCTCGTGGCTTCTTCTACTTCTTCTGGGTGTTAAAACGAGGATCAACTGGCTTCTTCAAGTCTTCATTTCATTAAGTTTAAAATAGAATTTTCTTTGAATATATGAAATCTTTTTATAAATAAACCAATCCCTTTCAATAAGCGGCTTGATATAACTTGAGGAGGAAATATCCGTTTACAGACGCTCAACCTGTCGGATGGAAATGTTTGTCTTCAATGGTTTTGCTCGTCTCGGTCTCATAATTATAAAATATTTTTCATAATTATATCCACTCAAGTAGTTCACTGGATTGAGGGTAAATAAATATCTAAACAAAATAACATCAGTGAATCATATCGCAGCTGCAAATTTTTATTTCATCAGGCGAGAACTGAAAACCTTAAGAAAATCATACTATGTACTCACATATGAGTAACGTTAAACGTCCTTACATAGATCCCTGTGATCTCCAATTGTAGGTCGATAATGATTACAAAAACAAAACAGGATATTCTTACAATTGCGTGGAGTAAATAAAAAATCAAAACAATTGCTAAAATTCCGATTAGAGAGAGAGAGAGAGAGAGAGAGAGAGAGAGAGAGAGAGAGAGAGAGAGAGAGAGAGAGAGAGACTTTTAGCTCCTACTAATTCATAAAAGAATTCAGACAGTATTGCTTAGTTAAGCATCCAAAAAAAATTATCAAAGCCATATTCTCAAGTCCACTTTTTCCCGCTTTTACACCATTAATAATAATAATAATAATAATAATAATAATAATAATAATAATAATAATAATAATAATAGTTAAGGATAAAAATAGGAAAAACACTCGAGAGCCATGACCCCGGGAAGTGCAAATTGGCGATCCAAAAATTGTTATCAAATAGATTAGTCGGCGTTCTGGTGCCTTGCTTCCATTCACGAAAGGAAATGTCATCCAGGGTAATTTCTCTTGCCAGGGGAAGGAAGATCGGTGGTTTCTCTCCATGCAACAAGGAGCGAGAAAAGTGATCGGATTTTCCGTGAAAGATATCCAGCCTGAGAAAAGAAATAATTTTATTTCCTTTTTTTTTATTTTTTTTTAAAGAAATTTCAAGCACGCAATGCGAAAAAGGAACGCTTTTTTTTTTCTTTTTTTTTCTTTTCGGGAAAAAATTTGGGAAACTTTTAAAAGTGAAAAAAAGGACTTGAAACAAGATTTGATATAAACAAAATAAATTGTACAATAAGAGAAAAGAAATTCCTTTAAAAAGACCTTCGACAACTGGATACTTTTTTGAAGGACGTATTGAGAAAGGAAAAAAAGTAAAAATATTTTCCATTGTTTCAAAAGGTCCAAGACAATGAAAAGGAAATAGTAAACCTCATCAAAAACAAAAAAGAAAATGACCACTGGAAATAGTGAACACAGCATCCTTTGAAAATTCAGTCCATTATATCAATTAATATTTGCGGCTTTCGACCAATAGATAACACAAATTAAAAGGACTATGACGTAACGGATGGATAGGTCTACCTATTAAAAAATATAGGACCTATCCGTCGTTAAAAGGAGGATTGTTTCCTTACGTGAGGAGACTTCTTTTTCCAAAAGGCTTCACTCTAGAAAGAATTAATAACGAACTACCAATTTATTTCCCGACCATCAAATACTCACAGTAAAAATGGTCACCTGTTCCACAACAAAATCAATCTATATAATGATACTTACTGGTTATATGCAAACATTTCCCATTAGCAAATAAACATAAGTACAAGAATTTGAAAGGGCTGGAAGGGGCCAGATTACTGGCGATATGAACTTGAATGAAAGGAATCTCTAGAATGCAAGCACGATATAGATGACTATTGTGATACGCGTCTGGGATTCAATGTTCCGGAAGTTGATAAAGTACTGAATCTTAAGTTTATTTCTTCAAAAGATGTTTATCTATGATTCATCATTTAAAGTCTAAAATTAGGTTTGTGGGAAGGCATGCCTCTGGCGTTCTTTTCATACCAACAAAAACTCAAGAACAGTCGAGTGGATGACAAGGAAAAAAATAGACCCTATCGGAAGCCGTTCAGTAAAAAAAAAAAAAAAAGACAATGTAAAGACATATTACTATGGCTCAAAATGACTGAGAGAGAGAGAGAGAGAGAGAGAGAGAGAGAGAGAGAGAGAGAGAGAGAGAGAGAGAGAGAGAGAGAAAATAGCCTTTATATTTTCACTTTGAAAGTAATGATGTTCGTAAACATAACTTTCAAAATGTTCCAGTCATTAGCGTAACAAACGGAAAACTGTTGGCATCAATGTCGATGATAATAGTGATACTAATAATAGGGTGTCAATACTTGAACCCATGCATTATTATATTTCTGTATATATACTGTATTGTTTATCAAATGCACAACTAATTATATAAATGAGCAGGTAACCAACAAACATGAATGCAATGGTACTCATACTTGAAGTCTTTCCATTGGTTAACAAGAAGTATATTTCAATATACTCAATTTACGAATAAAACGGGATAATCAAACAATAGCTTTTTCTTGATTTTTCTATCTTTCTTCTTTTAAATCGAAGACCATAAAAAAACTGTCAGATCATCTTTCCAAAGACACACGTACAAAAATGCACGCAAAAACTCTTGACCTGTCCGAGGACGAAGGAAGATAGTACAGAGATCAGAGAAGAGATTGAGAGAAGAAAAACTACCTAAAAAACCAGGCGTCAGAGGAAACGTGTAAAGACGTGAAGTTTTAGTTCCCGGAAGTGGTCTGCCTTTTTATGATGCACTTTTTCCCTTTTTGTCTTCCTCTCCCAAGAGTGGACACTTTTAAAGGGTGAAGAAGCATTACTAAGTAGAAATATCATCTTCTCTCTCTCTCTCTCTCTCTCTCTCTCTCTCTCTCTCTCTCTCTCTCTCTCTCTCTCTCTCTCTTTTACCAAGTTTGTCTACTTATTTGCTAATACGCCATTTCAGCACTCAGTTTTGGCAGCAAATGTCATATGAATACGAGGAAATTTAATGGCATTTGTGATCACTTACGTAATTCATCTGAATATTTGCTTCAGTCAGAGGATAAAATGGTATCCTTCATTTTATAAATATATATATATATATATATATATATATATATATATATATATATATATATATATATATATATATATATATATATATATATATATATATATATCTATAAACGCACCAGTTTACGTAAATCACTTGTTTAGTGCACATTAAAGAGAAGACATGCATCTGAAACATGTTACCCTGAATAATGAGTAAACATTGAAAATATATATATATATATATATATATATATATATATATATATATATATATATATATATATATATATATATATATATATATATATGAACATATATCACAAGCACACGTGATTTTAATTAATGTAAATATCACCCACGAAATGCATTTAATACCGAATTCTATCTTGGGAAATACATATCCACTTGGAATTCCAAGATAGAATTCGGTATTAAATGCATTTCGTGGGTGATATTTACATATAATATATATATATATATATATATATATTATATATATATATATATATATATATACATACACATACAAATTAAGTTTAGTTGTCTGCGAATGGTCCTTAATTTCGTTTACATATTTACTATGGAGCTTGATATTCAAGTGACTGTTTAGCTTCTTGTATAATTATATTACATTATAAAAAACGATAATATTGATCGAGTACATATAAAAAAAATATTTGTTCAATGCCCTTCCTTCCCCATGCTGAACATACTGACTTTCCAACATTTATTTTGTGTTGATGTACGAATATTTCAGCTCTGCTTTCAAGTTAAATTTCCATTAAATTCATTAAAAGAAATTCATTTCTTTTATAAACTCTTTGTCTTTCTCCCCTATAAATATTCATCAGTCGCAATATTTATTACTTAATTCTTTAATACGCTACTTTGTTAACAAGCCGATATTTTCTTAACTAATAGCGTTAATTATTTACACAATAGACAATTATCTTCACTAAATGCAACGACCGAAAGCAGGTTCCTCCTCACAGCCAAATGCATCCAGAAACAAAAATAAACAATCAAAACAGTTATGCAAAAATCTCTGGATCACGTATGTTAGCTTACCAATCCCGGCGCAAGGCAGCAAACACAATGCATGCGCTCGCTTTGCAAATGGACTTGATCAACTTGCACACAAGAGAAACATCCAAAGGAGCACGGCTCCGTCAGGCCCCACGTCATTGATGCGTTGAACCTTCAACATCACTAAGAAAGTGGGAGGAGGATGGTAAAGAGAAAGAGAAGGAAGGTTAGCAGGGAGAAAGAAAGGAATATTGGTCCACAAAATAAAAAAAAAATAAAAAAAAAAAAGAAGAAGAAGAAGAAGAAGAAGAAGAAGAAGAAGAAGAAGAAGAAGAAGAAGAAGAAGAAGAAGAAGAAGAAGAAGAAAGAAGAAGAAGGAAGGGCAATTTTGGAAAAGGGAGAGAAAGGCTAATTGGTGGAGAAGGAAAATAAAGAGAATGGTACCAGGAAATCTTTGGTTTTGGAAATTTGATTTTCATTTACTGTGTGTATGTGTGTGTGTTTTAGAGAGAGAGAGAGAGAGAGAGAGAGAGAGAGAGAGAGAGAGAGAGAGAGAGAGAGAGAGAGAGAGAGAGAGAGAGGAAGGGGGGGGGAACTTGAGTAAAGGGCGAAATTAACGAAGACTCAAAGTGATATTTACTTTGGTACACACAAGAATGAGACATTACAGACAGCCACCGCATTCTCTCCATCACGTACACAAACATAATCTCTAGTGATTAAACATTAGTCAGTAACTCAAATATTCAAGATAGTGGAGTGATCTTGCCATAGATACCAAAGACATTAATGCCTGATTGTCTCTGGGGCTATACTGTATATGCCAAACTGTGGTAGACTGAAAACTATTTCCTTAAAAGCAAAATGGTAGCCCAAGTTTGACTACGTAATAAGACAGTTCATTTAATTTTGTTTTCAATAATACCACCGACTTGGGTCAAGGGATGCTTAAATAAGCCACTGATTATTAGTGTAACAAAGTGTATACTTCAAAAGATGCTTAAAAATAAATAAAAAATGCACCAGATTATGGGCAAAGATTGCTAAAAAAAAAATTTGGGTATACACATAAAAGACCCTTTAACAGGCAGGACCATAAGTGAAACACATTAAACGAATTATTTTCACAAGAAATGAAATTCAACTACTTCTATCTGCCGGAGGGAGATGTTTATTCACCTATGTAGAAAAGTCCATTAACAGCACATGCTCTCTCTCTCTCTCTCTCTCTCTCTCTCTCTCTCTCTCTCTCTCTCTCTCTCTCTCTCTCTCTCTCTCTCTCTCTTTCTTTCTCAAAAGCAAAGCCAGATTTGGGCATTATTCCCACCCTCGTTTTCCCTTTTCACAAGAAAATAAATAAACCAGAATATGGCGTAATAACCTAGGACGATACATTTACAGAGGAACCTCACAATTTGTAGCGCACAGGATACCAACGATTATCTTAGACAATGGAAGGAAGATATAATGCGACTCGGCAACTCGCATCTGCAAATTTCATTCCCTGTTTCTCGTCTTTAGTAATCTCATTCGGCCTCGTTGGTAGGTTTTCGCTATCCGCACTTTGTTTCCCTCTCCAGATAGATGAGCTGCGTGTGGGTCTCAATTCTAGGTCACCACAAGTTCGTAATGTGATGAATTGACCACTTGTGATGAGGCCATTCTCAAAGGATGTGGAAGTTACTGTAATAAAAAGATTGTAGGTCTTTTAAATACTTAAGATGGAGAAACGTTTATCGTATTATTCAAATAACAATCATACGACTGGTTGTGAGAACTACTGCTTTCCTTACTAGAAGAAAAAGAAGAATAGGAATAAGTAGGTTTCAAGCGTTTGTAAATTCTTTGTTGGCTAGACCAGACCAGACAGTTTCTGGTGACGTATCGTCTATAACTCTCCTTCAATCTACTTATCTTTCATCTCCGTAAAAAAGCTTTGTAAAACTGTGGCATTTCTATGCTGAACCCCAAATTTAAAATTCAATTCGGGGAAGTGAAAAGGAAGAGATCAAGCTTTTGTAGACCAACGAACAGATGTTTTGTATCACGCCCCAACCCCAATATCACATAACACCCATCATCAACCATCACTCCAAGGGGCGTTGTGTAGGGAAGATGATGAGATCTAAATGACTTTGCCTTCCCTACCTCCTTTCCATTTACTCTATTTATCACTATGTTACATGTTCACTTTGACTTTACAATATGCCATAGCGTATCACATCGCCATTCTGATAACAGCACCAGAAGTCCAAACTTGGAGATAATGTTATCTTCCGACTTTACTAGAAGTAGTGTCGAAGATATGCACTAATTCTGACTCACAAAAGAAAGATAGACAGGCCTTCGCAGTGGAACTGGGAAACATGTCATCAACTCGACGCTTTGTTTCCTAGAGAGAATGAGGTTCATACACCATCTCCTTAGGTATAATGCACTTAATCATAATGTCTTTTCCTCTGTACTTGAACTGGACTTTTATTTGTACATCAATATTTTCCCAAGACATTGAGAAAATATTCGGTAAATGAAGGTAATGTTGATACTGTACATCCATTAGTAAGTTCTGCACAAGACATTCAAAAATAAATTTCATTGCTAAAGAAAAATTTAATCTAAATTTATCACAAGTCGTTCGATACGCTGTACAAATATTTATTTTAATAAAGGAGGGGGAAATACTTAATGGATTTCTGACAGGAGGCAGCAGGTAAACTAATGCCCGTAGTGAAAAAGGGATGTGACAGAGACCGTCCCTAATATTGATCTAACGAGTGGGGCGTTTAAGCCAAACATTTGAGTTCCCCCTCAAATGTCTTGAGAACCCGAGGGGGAAAAGAAAACGGATTTGGGTTCTCGAGAAATAAATAACATAATGGCAAAGAAAAATGGGGTTGGAAATACCCTTGTCACTTGGTACTTTTCGGGGTATTTGGATTTCATTCTCTTTCTTTCTTTTCTCTTATCTCCAAAATTCCCAGACAGGTTTCTCTCTTAGAAACTATAAAGCTCTGCCTTCTTTCTCTTTTTCCTGTACAGACTTAGCAAATAGGCCACACGCACCCCCCCCCCCCAAAAAAAAAAAACTATAGAAGTATAATCATTGGTAATTTAAAAGACATTCAGTTTCGCCAAGGAGAGACATTAAGGCGTTGTTTCAGATAAGACCAGCATCTAGTCTCGGAACAAGCATCATTAAGAGAGGAATAAACATGGGTAAAAGCACGCATTCTGAGTCACAGTTGAGATAAGACCCTCATTGTGGAGATGGACTTTAATCGGACATTCCGGTAGTTAAATACGAATTCTGTTTCCTTGAAGATGTTCTACAGCATATCACTCATCTCAAAAAACATAATATATCAAAATACAGGACGTTATTTCCACCAAGATGAATCCTCAGACACCGAACTAGCACAATGCCAGAAAATACACTTGAAAAGTATATATTCCAATTGGGTATGTTTTGTCCATCATTCTTCGTGAGATCTGCTTGAAATCGATCACAGTATACTGAAAATAATGAAAGAAATGCAATATTGACTTAATATTGATTAATAACTGATACTTTCTTCATCTTCAAATTTTCTATATAAAGGAAACTAGTCGACATATCATGATTTAATCTCAACCAAATCAAGTTCAAATGCTTAACTGGTCATTAAGAATGGTGGAACTATTTAGTTTAATGTTTCCCGTTATTTTTCACAACAAGAACACATTCAACAGCTTACATTACATTATCAACTTTTAAGAAAATCAAAGTAATCAAATAGTATGAATAAATTTCCCACAAACATATGCACACAATAATGCAATTGCAATGAGTTTTTTTCATGTATATGTACACTATTAGTACTGAAAATACAAAGAACAGACTACGTTTTAAAATCATACACTCTGTCCCCATCAAAATACATGCAAGACATCCCTCAAGGAATTTTAGATAAACCAGTATTAAGTACAACACTTTGTAGTCCTCAATACCGGAAGACTGTCCAAGGTAGCGTGGCGAACTACCTGGACTCAGGTGTAAAAGGAAGATGAACGCTCATTACAAGATACAACCTACTCTTCGAGACACGACAAGGAGTTATTTGGCTACTTCTCAGTCTGCAAATTGCTTATGAAAACGCAAATGGCGAAGGACAATCTATGTATTTGCAATTTAAAATGCATAGACCATATCTAAAAGGGCTATCCTTCATGTACAAGTCAAAAGTCATTTCACCTTGACAAAATCATGAACGTTCACTTTAAAAATTGTAGGACCAATGGTCGCTTCTTGTTACAAAGTTGCGTTCTTATAAAAGAGGAAGTAATCACATTTCTACATCAGACACCTCTACTCGGCCCCCTCCTCTTTTCTCTCTTTCCTCGTTACTAAATACTTTTAAAGGGCCGCCTCGCCGAGTTTAGGGATATCTACCACAAAGGGGTCCTTCCCCTCTGTGCTATAAGAAACTGAGAAGGCATGGTGAGATGGAGGGTCGTTCTCCCTTGTTTATACAAAGACGACGATGAACTAAAAAAAAATGGGGGGTTTTTAGAGATTCTCCGCTTTAGTATCACAACGAAAATAGCATTACGACATGGGAACGTTGTTATGTCTAAGCCAACGACGCCAAGCATTCGCGGTCGGCATATTGATGTTTATCTGAACTTCCTACCTTATACATCTGCGTGTCTGCGAGTGTGGTCTGTGGCACCCACAGAATGAGTGAATATTTATAAACCTTTACTTCTTTAAAACGAGAGCAAAGGCCTTCGAGTCTTAGGAGTCTTTACCACATACGTTACATCGAGTGTCGCACGACTTCTTCAAGTTGCAATTTTATTTATAAATAAATACAAAACTAAATTAAAAATATATAAATAAAATACTCATTCATCATTTATCAGTAGAATATTTCATAATGGCGAATCATAAATGATTACGATATTATATACAATAGGTAGCCAAATGTTTTTTTTATTTATTTTTAATCTGACACATTCTTATTAGGAAGACTGGTATATGGATTATACATCCATACAACGTGTAGATAATCGTCGACTTTCCTTGGCGTTAACCGACAGATTATTTCCCTCCTCAAAAATTTTGAGAAATTCAAAATCCTAACAATGAAACCATGAGCTTCACTGTGAGAGATAAACAATAAATAATACAAATGGCTTCGCGGTGTTTTCAGTACAGCCCTCAGGGTTCATCTAGAATCTAGATCTATGATGTCATTCTTTTGTCTTCGCTCTAAATACACATAATACTCATCTTTTAACGAAACCTTCACGTTTCTTTTTCTTGTCCTGTCCTGACATTCCATGAGCACTACGTCATGTTGTTGGACTTGATAAGGGCAATTCTCTCAGTAATTTTGTTTATATATGTTTGTACGACACAGACACAGCCAGACACACACATATATACACACACATATATATATATATATATATATATATATATATATATATATATATATATATATATATATATATATATATATACTGTATATATATTATATATATACTGTATATATTATATACATATATATATATATTATATACATATATATATATTATATATATACATATATATAAATGTGTGTATGCGCGCGCATACTCGCAGAGCTTTTTTCATATAATGTAACCTCGAATTCACAAAAAAAATATTGTTTAAAGTTTAAACCAACAACAGAAAAAAAGGCAACGTGACATTGGAGCCCAAACAATCAAGAGATGAGGAAATTCTAAGATATAAAGAAAAATAAGTAAGGTCATACGAGTTTAATCCGACTTTTACCAAAAGTAAACAAAATAATACTAAAACAAGCAGTAATTATCTCGTAGCATATCGTAGTAAATTTCCATCAATGTCAAAACCGGGTTTTCTCCTATCAATTACGATGTTATTTTTTCTTCACCTAAATTATTTATCCTTCATAGTCCTGTCCTAGCAGAGAGAGAGAGAGAGAGAGAGAGAGAGAGAGAGAGAGAGAGAGAGAGAGAGAGAGAGAGCGAGAGCGCGCTTTACATAGGGACTAAGACCGAAAAGACATGAGAATGAACGAATATATTTCTCTTCACCCGATATTAATGTGAACAACTTTTGTCCTTTCAACACAATCAACATTTCATTTCGATTCCATTTCTTTCTCAAATATGTCATGATTCCCTAATTCTCGGAATGGAATAATTTTCCTTTGAATGAGTTACGTATGTGCAAACCAGTTTTCAAGAACTATTACAAACATTTCTTTTGCCAAATCTAAAGATCTTGCTTTAATAACGCTATCTAAAATTATAATTTTTTTATGCAAAGAATTACGGGAGTTTCATCTCTTTTTTTCTTAATTCCTTATGTCGAAATTTATCAATAGGTTTGAAACTCTATTGTTATGACATTGCAACTAATGTGAATAAAACTTGCATGTTTTCATATCGTGCTTTCTCAGTTTACACCAAACAATATTGCTTTCCTATAAACGAAATGCAAAAATCTCCGCACAGTCTACTAGCCATTGTAATATATTCTGGAAAATTTCAGATACCGGTCAATGCCCGTAAATCGTAGCTTTATTAAGTCTTTGGCTGACACAAAAATATCCTCAGAGTCAGTTCATTCGATGAAATACGGAATCTTAAATAAATACAAGAGTAAGGGGAATAAAGTTCACTGAGTACTTTAAAAGAACGAATGAGAAAAAGAGAAACCAATAACAACGGGACGGAAAAGTCACAAGAGAATGGAAAGGGAAACGACGAGGAAAGGTTACTTCTCCACCCCCTCACTATTCCCTCTTCCATGAATAATTGGTGGCCTATTTAAAGGTCAGCTGGGCCCATAACGTGCAGTTTTCACCAAGCTCTTTTTGTATACTCGTTTTTTTTTTTTTTTTTTTTTTGAATAACATTTTTACTTTGAGTTTTAGTATGATCGTCCCTCATTATAAGAATAGGCTATTTAAAGGTCAGCTGGGCCCATAACATGCAGTTTTCACCAAGCTCTTTTTGTTTATTCTCGTTTTTTTTTTTTTTTTTTTTTTTTTCTTTAATATCATTTTTACTTTGAGTTTTAGTATGATCGTCCCTCATTATAAGAATACGCTGTTCTATTCTTCATATATTTTTCTTAAACTAGGATTGTGGTGCGTGTTTGCTTCACAGCCAATACCTACGAAGGTAAATGACTTGAATAGTACATTTAACGACCGATGGACACAAGCCATCAATCGATAAAGAAATATACATTTTATGCTGAACATGTAATAGGAATGAGCGTCCACTTATTGCACTGCGTGTATTGAGTACATTCAAGTAGAGAGCAGCACAACAGATGGCCAAATGGTGTGCTGGCAGCATGGGTCCCGTTCTGTCTAGCCTTCGTCTAGCACGAACTTATTAGTAGTTTCTTCCTGATCGATGTGACGGGACACACACTGGCGCTTAGACATTAAAGAAGTTGACGAAATGAGTCATAAAATACTTGATGAGAAATTGTAGCATTGAGAATGAGTGGGTAGCGCCATGGCGCCTCCCATCTGCCGCGTGTTACTCCTGCTTTTGACGCCAACCCCACCTTCATCTTATCCCCAAAACCCACCCACCACGCCCATTAGTCCTCCTCCACCTTCACGCTTCAACGCCCCCTCCCCCCACACCCCGTCGCTCGACTATAGTTTAGGTTTTAGAGTGACTCTTCTTCCACTTGGGTTAACAACTACGGTTTATTGATTTGATACTTGGTACTTCGGATGGTCTGGCTTTCAGTCTCTTTGTTCGTTCAATGTGAGGCTATGAACTATATTTACAAACAAATTATAAACAGTATATACATTATATATATATACATACATATATATATTTATATATATACATAAATATATATATATATATATATATATATATATATATATATATATATATATATATATATATATATATATATATATATACTTTGGATAATCTGGCTCTCCGTCTCTGTTCATTCAATGTGAGGCTGTGAACTATACCTAGAAACAAATTATATAGTGTATATATACGTTATATATTTATATATATATATATATATATATATATATATATTATATATACATTATATATAGTATATATATATTATATATATATATACATTATATATATATATATTATATATATACATTATATATATACATTATATATATATATATATATATATATATATATATATATATATATATATATATATATATATATATATAATCTATGAAACACTTGATGTTGAATCAAGGAAAAATAAAAAAAAAATTAATAATCCCGAAAAAAGAACAAAATTCTTAAGTTTTTTTGTTCATACCCGAGTATGGATACTTTAAACAAGGGGCAATCCTAGAGTTCTGGTGAAACCATTAACGAAAATCTGTCTTGAAATATGAGTTACAGCATCAAAAGTAACAGAAAAATATGAAAAATTGAAAATTGCTTGCGCACTTGAGAGATACATTTTCATTTTGACAAAGAGGAAATCGTGTTCTTGATAAAATACCTCATCGTTTCAGACATTATATCCCTGCAATGACATTTATAAGAAAACTGCATAGTAAATACAACCGAAATTATAAATAATAATTTTCGTAAACCACCATCCCTTCATACTCAAGACTCAGGCAAAAAAAGGTTTAACCAGTCACAATTCATTTCTTTTACTTTAAATCAACAACAAATTTTCTATTTGCATTTGTTACACAAAATGAAAAGAAAATAGTATTCCTCCATGAAATCGAAATTCATGAAGTCGAATATGCCAGAAAGATATGTGATTAACTTGGTCTAGTCTAGTGATGATCGAAGCAAGTCTTCCCACCTGACCCCTAGTGGGTGAAGGAAGTACTCACTCTATCGTAATCCAAAACGAATTTGACACACACATGACTGGTGTCAAGAGTCCACGGTCAATATTATTCGAGTCAGTACTGTGGTATGACGTAGGTGAGAGAGAGAGAGAGAGAGAGAGAGAGAGAGAGAGAGAGAGAGAGAGAGAGAGAGAGAGAGAGAGAGAGAGAGAGAGAGAGAGAATCTAACCTCCTTGATGCCAGGAGTCCTTCACAGAGGGGTGTAGTGAATCCTAGTCTTGTGTGGGCCATCACCAAATGGAAACCCGCATGAGCGCTTTAAGGCACCATTGCATTCTGGCTGCTTGGGTGTTCTGTAATAGTCTTGGGATAGCGAACATCACTAATACGAGGAAAAGATGTTCTTTGGTTCTGATTTATGTATGTGAAAATATATACTGTGAAACTAAAATGAGAGAGAGAGAGAGAGAGAGAGAGAGAGAGAGAGAGAGAGAGAGAGAGAGAGAGAGAGATTTTCTATCAATAGTTACAGAAAGTTTTAAAATATCCCAACAAATTACATTCTGGGAGCCTGGCTCAACGAGACTCGGTTTATAAACAATATTACTACACAAGCTGCAACGATTATTATTCTTTAAAAAAATCTCGCCCCATAAAAAGCTAAATATTTATCACCCCAAAAAACTCGTCTAACACATAATATACCTAATACACAATTGACTCAGTAGGTTTTCCTAAATTGTAATTATAGCCCAATGAAATATTCAATGTCCATTTGCCACTTGTGATTACATATTACCACATGAAATTAGCTTTTTTTCTGGTACATTTATCTCAAACAAGTCTTTGTTTCGCCATTACAGAGGGAATGCATCAGCGTCCACATCGGCCAGGCCGGAGTCCAGATGGGCAATGCCTGCTGGGAGCTCTATTGTCTCGAGCACGGAATCCAGCCTGATGGACACTTGGGTAAGAGTCCTTCCAAGAACAAAGTCTAATGAATGACTCTTTTGGATATTACTTATAATTTATGCTAATTCTATTTACAAGATGAAAAAAAAATGCTTCCAACCAAGTAAACCATATTAGTCTTTTAAAATGAAAATAATGTGCCCAAATTACGATTATTCATTTTCTAGGTGAGATGGAAAAAAATAAGTTAACAGAATCCAATTATATATCTTAATAAAGAAATAACATTAATTCAGCTTTATAAAGCAAAATCTATGCCGAAATTACATTAATACAACTGTATATAACATATCTAACATTCAGCATGTTTTAAAACAATGTTTTCTTTCTTTGATCACAGCTGAGGATGCTCAACATGAAGAGAACATGTATACAACCTTCTTCCAGGAAACTGGACGAGGCAAATACGTTCCTAGAGCAATCTATGTCGACCTGGAGCCCACTGTCGTCGGTTAGTATCGTTTACTCGTATCTCTGTCACTTGTTTTCATGCTGTTCTTGATACAACGTAATAAAAAGGAAACAAAGAGCTATTCCTAAGACCAGTATGCTACACTGTAACTTAATACTCCTTAAGTTTTAATTTACAACAATACAGCTTAACTGAGAATTTTTTTTACACAGATACTGTGAGGACAGGACCTTACAGGCAGCTGTTCCATCCAGAACAGCTGATCAATGGCAAGGAAGATGCTGCTAACAATTATGCCAGAGGGCATTACACCATTGGGAAAGAGCAAGTCGATCTTGTTCTGGACAAGATGCGCAAGATGGCTGATGCTTGCTCAGGACTACAGGTAAGTCACATAATACAGACCAAAAGTTTTAAAAAAATCCAAGTCTGCAGTAGAAAATGTTAATTGCATTTTAATAACACTTTTTATTCTCCTAATGTTTTATATCATGATTTGTTATAAAAACGTGTATCTAATTAGTAACAGATGTATTCCAGAGAAAAAGTATCTAAGAAAATTTGTGAAGCAACGGAATGAGTCTTATGATCAAATCTCAATTGCAGGGCTTCCTTGTCTTCCACTCATTTGGTGGAGGTACAGGCTCAGGTTTCACCTCTCTTCTGATGGAGAGGCTGTCGGTGGACTATGGAAAGAAGAGCAAACTTCAGTTTACAGTCTATCCAGCACCCCAGGTATGTTTAAAAGTCCTATAAATATAATTTTAAAGTTTATATCGTGCTTGTCAAAGGTAAATACTCCGACAGTGAAATAGCATCTTGTAAAAAATTCATACTAGTAATTTTAACTATACAAATTGGTGCCTACAAATGTTGGAAAAATGTGAAAAAACTACTATATTCTCTTTCAGATGAAAGACCTATCGAGATGATTTGAAAAAAAAAAAAATATTTAGTATAAAATAAGATTATCTCATGTACCTTTTTGCATAAGTGGTCAACGAAAATTATCCTTGGAAAACTGGACTTAATATGATAATTAAAATCTTGTATACCATCATTCTATCCCATCTATGAAACGAGGAGTGACGTGTGCAGTCCTTTACAAAGAAAAGAAAATGTCCATGATATCCTAAAATAACTTTCAATATTTCAGATTTGTACTGCTGTGGTAGAACCTTACAATTCCATCCTAACAACACACACGACCCTGGAACATTCCGACTGTGCCTTTATGGTAGACAATGAAGCCATCTACGACATTTGCCGTAGGAATTTGGGCATTGAAAGGCCTTCTTATGAAAACCTGAACCGTTTGATTGGACAGATTGTATCTTCCATTACAGCATCTCTTAGGTAAGTAAAAAGAAATTCTTACAGTAAAGTATTGGATGTGATTTTAATGTAGCTGTGACAATAATTCGCCGTTTGGACTGTTTCAACACAGAAACTAAACTAGACCAAGTCAAGCAGGATTTTGTGGAACTTAATCTTATAAAACTATTAGAATATTAGGCCCTATCATGAAACCAAGCAATTAGCCTAGAATACAGACACACTTACAAATTAAAATACCTAATGTGCAAAGTCAGGATATTCTGTAAATGGTGAAGCATTCACGCAATGATTTATGCTTCCTTAAGACTAACAATCTTTACTGCCATGGAATAGGCCTACCGTTACGGAATGGTGAATGTACTGAAAGGATCATTTATTTATATTACCATTACCTAGCAAAAATCATGTACCAAGAAATCCTTCCCATTTGAAGGTACAATCATCTAATGGTTTGATGATTTTCACATAGATTACTCTGTTGGACCTGGACTCGGACACCTTAGTCAACACTGGGATCTCCTAGAGAATAGTTTAATGTCTGATCAACAATAAATCTCTTTTAAAGCCAAGCATAATTAACTGCTGTTTTTAAACCCAACAGGTTCGATGGTGCTTTGAATGTAGACTTGACAGAGTTCCAGACCAACTTGGTGCCTTACCCAAGAATTCACTTCCCACTTGTTACCTACGCACCAGTTCTCAGCGTCGAGAAGGTATGTGTCCCAAAAGACTTTTGAATGTTCTTATGTTTCCGATTGAAATGCAATCTTCATTGGTTTCAGGATCTTATGTGCCTATTATGCAAGAAGACTGAAATTATTATAATAAAAGAAAAGGGTGAGTTAGTGCAACAGGTTAACTTCATATAAGTAAAACTGTTTGAAGTATATTTTCCAATGATGCATTAGGCTAAAAATAAAATATTGTATCCAAATGCAGATAAAAAAGCTAGAAATAAAATGGGATCTTGGTTTGGTGAGACGAGTCCAAGTTTTTACACTAGGCCTCTCATTACCTTTAACGAGTTATCACATGGGCTGACGTTGTACACGAGTCCAAGCTGTCATAAGGCCGGGCTTAAAATAAACCAACTTCTCGACCTAGAATTATCACTAGTATCTTTTTTGCCCTTTATACGGCAATCATGCTTTAAAGTAAACAATATAGATAAAAAATTTGATATCAGCTAGGCAGTTCATTACTCTCTTACCCCTTTTTAAGCTTTTATCAGGATTTCATTTCTTCAGCTGGGAGCTAATAAAAGTACTCATAAGTCAAATGAACAAAACACAAGAAAATGCAATATTGCACAAAAGTGTTGGGTGGAAGGAAAAGAGTTGGCCAAACAAGATTCAGAGCTAGGAATTCTATAGGGGTTCCAAGTCTGTCTGGCCAAAATGCACCGGGCAAAAAAAGCTGGATTGCGTTGATGGGAATGGAAATTGACTTCAGGTAGGAGTCTTAGGTTTGCTGTAGGTATCTCGTAAACGTTGGAGTAGAAGTGGGTTGAATGATTCTTTGTTCTTGGAAGCCTATGATAAAAAGAATCGTTTCCCCCTCCCTGCATTCTGACATCTACAGGACACCCGTAACACACTCCTAACTCCTACCTGACGTGAACCCCTTCTCTCTTTCATCAGATGGGTCAGCGTCCATTGTTGCCTTCGTTTTTCTTGTAATTTTGTTCATTGCACCGCTGATAATAAGACTGGTCGGTCTTGCAACTTCCGGAATGATAAAAAAAACAATTAAATAACCGGACCTTAACATTTTTATCTTGCTATTGGTGAAACTCGCTTCCGATTGAAGGAAAACCAATAAGCAATTAACATAATAAAAACTAAAGGTCAATTCTTTTATATTATTACATTAAAATACGACTAGGTTTCATTATGGTTAGTATCAGAGGCAGTATTTTGAATGACGTTAATGATTTCTGATCGTGTAATGGACCATAAAAGAAATCAAATGTTAAATATTCTATTTCTCCTCAGGCTTACCATGAACAACTTTCTGTGGCCGAGATTACCAACGCTTGCTTTGAACCAGCCAACCAGATGGTGAAGTGTGACCCTAGAAGAGGTAAAGATATGAGAGAGAGAGAGAGAGAGAGAGAGAGAGAGAGAGAGGAGAGAGAGAGAGAGAGAGAGAGAGAGAGAGAGAGAGAGGAGAGGAGAAAATTATTCATGAAACATAAACTAACATTCACAAATATCACATATATAGACTGCAACTTTTAACCAACATAATAGTGATTTTTCCCTAAAAGAAAGAATATATCCTCTGAAATTAATCTCAACTCATGGAGCCAAGACAAGGGATTTCTGCTGCTCTAACATAAAGGTTTGTTTTCACAGGTAAATACATGGCTTGCTGTCTGTTATACCGAGGGGACGTCGTACCAAAGGATGTCAACTCGGCCATCGCTGCCATCAAAACCAAGCGCCAAATACAGTTCGTGGATTGGTGTCCTACAGGATTCAAGGTAACGTATTATTGGACTTGTATTATCCTACACTGTTAAAAATTTGCATTAATTAATTGTTAAATGCCTGGCAACATTTATTCCAGGATTTTTACAGCTTTAATAACGGAGATATTGACGTAAAAAAGTGATATTACGGTAACTAACCCGTAAAATATAAGAACGAAGTATGGTAAAATTACGGTCGCCTGTATTTTACTAAAATACGGCTTAGAACAGTATATTTTTACGTAAAATTTCCGATTAAAATTACGGGTTTTTTTAACAGTGTAGTTATCAAATTAGTCGACTGTACAGTCGGCAACGGTTTCTACCCATCTATCACAAAGCTTCTAAATTATAGTCCTGCCTTTGACCTCCCAAGCTCCTATAACACTTCTTAAAAGGAACAGGTTCATCAATTCATTTTTATGGATATAATACAATGATCCACTTGATATCCATATCAAAGTCAAAAAACAAAGAAAAGGAGGCTTGCGGGATGCAGGTAGACAGGGAATAAAATTTTATATTAGATAATATGAATTTTTTCTTGTATGTTTTCAAGGAAGCACATTGATATTTATCGATAGTTGATGAAACAAAAAAGATCAAAGAAAAAATTTTTTAACATGTATACTTAAAAGAAAAAAAAAACAGAAATATCTTCATGCACACCAGTTTTCCTTTTATGCAAAATTTTCCATGCATCCGTCAACATGCGGCCGGCTGCATGTTGTATCCTCTGGTGAACTTCAATTCCTTTGCACAAGCTAACATTAATTAGCAGTTTATATACTTAAGATTGACAGCCAAAATGACCTACATCACCATTGTTGAACGTCTTCCGGCTCAAATGACTTTTAAAATTTTTCCCCCTCATAAATTTCCAAAACTTTAAATCAATCAATCAATCAATCACAGTTACTCTAATGTACCTTTTTCCTCAGGTTGGAATCAACTACCAAGCCCCTACCGTGATCCCTAACGGAGATATGGCCCCAACCCAGAGGGCTGTATGTATGATTTCCAACACGACTGCCATTGCAGAGGCATGGGCCAGACTCAACCACAAATTCGACCTCATGTACTCCAAGAGAGCTTTCGTTCACTGGTAAGTCCAAACGAAATATTCACAAATCAGGTTTTTGTGTGTATGCTTGGGATGGTGTTACAGAAATTATTCGGAGGATCAGTCTCTTCGAGATTTAAAACTATATTGATGTGCAGTTTACTGATGCACACTAGTCAATTCAATTGTTTTCTTTATATATGAACGAAAATCGGTACCTGAATGGACGTACACTTGCTCATTTTGTTTTTCTTTAAATATCAAAGCAAATTCAGGCGCCTAAATTATCATATGTGGCAGTGGAAAACAGAAATTGGGAAAAAATAAGAATTTTGGCGTTGATATTAATGACATTACAGAAATTGAAATTAAAACTATTATAGCTATTACAGATCTTCAAGAGATATAATGATTACCTTTTCAATCTCGACTTACCATGAAAAATGTGTTTACTACTCCAAAGGGGAAAATTCCCAGACTTAATCAGTCATTGTTATGAGAAACTAACGCGAAACATTCCGTCTGAATCGAATAGGTACGTCGGCGAAGGTATGGAGGAGGGAGAGTTCGCCGAGGCCCGCGAAGATTTGGCGGCACTGGAACACGACTACGAGGAAGTTGCCCGAGATTCCAACCAGGATGAGGAAGAAGACAACGAATATTAAGAACGGGAAGAGGAAGCAGGAGATGGCTTGGGCGTCTCTGCCAATGGAGATATTGAGAAGGGGCGCAAGAATGAACAGATGTCTAGTGCAATATCACTGCAGTTGCTATTGTTTTTTTTATTGAATTACATAAATATTTGTTCAATACACAGAGGAAAAGATAAGCTAGTCCTGCTTCTGTGTGGGGGAATCGAAATATAAACATATCTTGCACAGGTTGCTTATGTCTTACATTTTTTGTACATGAGAGAGAGAGAGAGAGAGAGAGAGAGAGAGAGAGAGAGAGAGAGAGAGAGAGAGAGAGAGAGAGAGAGATAGAGAGAGAGAGAGAGAGAGTACCAACATTTAAGAGACAACAGGGACCATGTATATTATGGATTATGGAGTACTTTGACACCTTTTTGAATAAGCAAATCTACATCCTCTTGCATTATTTTTCATTTCAAAGCAAGAATCTAAACAAAAAAAGTATCTCAAAGTGAATTATCTTTACATTTTATTTATTAGCTCATTGATTAGGATAGTATACTAGTATACACACATGCAGACTGAACCAAAGAGATTAAATTAAATAACCCAAGACTAGTGACAATTAGGACAATCTCTAAAGAAACAGATTTCAACCAATCTTTCCTGGAGATCAGATCATCATCAATAAATCAAATACTCGTACACCTCATTGTCCTTGCACCAGACTGACAGGTGATGACCCAATTTTAGTGGTAATTTATATATTACATTTTTTCACATTCTTATAAATACAATTCTCATGACCCTAGATAAGGAAAATGCTTAATTATGAGGTTATTTGATTGTTTTATAACTTAATATGAGAATAAACTAGGTCACTTGTGGGTGCAATAGTCTTTGTATGCAACGGGACTTTCCTCATTACACTGTCTTATTAAGTCTTGAGGAGAGACGTTATAGCATGAGTTAAGTTTTAGAGGACAAATAACTAATCCCAAATGCCTGTTAGAAAGACATTTCAATGCTCAATTAACGCAATAAGTAAAAGTAGAGATGTCCCATTTACCAGGATCCCTTAATAAATGCATAGATCCCAAAGTAAAATGGTCATTAGCATAATTAACATACTGTTAAGAGTTATTGAGATAAAGTCATATCGTAAATGGTATTAAGGATAAGCGTAATGGTGAAAATAACAAGTGAATTTGTAAGTGACAAACTGCTCATTACAAACACCATGTGACTTAGGCTAATAAATATTGTTCTCACTGTAGTTAATACTGCTGCTCCTTTCTACACATTAAAATCTTTTTTTATATATATAAAGTAGCTTTAATGAATATGATAAATTAGATTCCTACGAATTCAAAAAAAGGTGCTTTCTTGGAATTTTACCGACCATTTCTCCTTAATGTTAGGTAACATTTCTACTTTTTTATATTCAGTCATGAAATAAATGTTAATACTGAACTTTACTTTCAATATCCTTTCAATACGAAGCAAAGGTTGGATCCCATTCCACGGGACACCCTTCGAAATATTTTACCAACAGAGTAATATTTCAAGCGTCAGTGAAAACCAGGTAATGAAATAAATCAACCAACAACGCTGAGTTCTAAGAGTACGGGAAAAATACAAACTTCAAACATCATATGAACGAATCACTTGCGACGATCAAAGATTTGAGAGGAGAAAATGGTTGAAAGAGAGAAATAAAAAAAAGTTAGGCACAACAGAAATTCTAAGTATGGGACAGATCCATCCCATGTTTAGTGACATGAAATCCTTTGTTGTAATTTCAACACATTTCCATGGAAAATTCGAAAAGTAATAAACTTGCTTATCAACCTTCCGTAGTATGAGACCAGTGTAACAAGTAAATAACACCAAAATTTTCATTATCCTTAGAACCTTTAATAACAACCAATAAACATTATTAAAACTGAATACATATGTTTCACAAAAAAAATCAATAAAAAAAATAAACAAATATATAATGAAAAGTGCTTGATTTTATCCTACACCAGGGGAACATAGGTCAAAGACTGTGCAAACCCATTGTGCAAAGGCTAAAGCAAAAAGTATGAACATGTTTTATGCCACTATTTGGCACCTGACGTGGCCTAACAGTCACAGACAGTGGCACAGGTAGCCTACGCAGAACATTTCCTCTTTCATTTTGCGCAAATCTGAGTATAATATTACGACTGACAACCATTGCATTAAAAATCAAAGATATGGGGAAAATTTATCTATTGACAATTCATTAGAGTTTATCAAAACTGGTAACCTACAAAGTTTCTGGCTTGTTAGTTAAAGGAGTCAATTTGCACATCAATTTCCTAACCTACTCCAATAAGAAGGCGTACAATTGCCACAAACAAATAAACAATTAAAGCAAATGAAGACTGCGTCAACTAAAGAAGAATTTAACTTCTCTCCTGTAACTTTCGCAACTTATCCCTCATTATTTAAAGGACTGTAAGACTGAATAACTTCTAAATGCCATAGTTCATTATTTATAGCTCTAATGAATAAACTTATTAGCATTTAAAGTTGAAAAGGGGAAAATATATTGTGCTTTATAACAGAATAGAAGGAAGTTTTACAGCATTTAGAATTCTTACCAATGATTCATTAAGAGGCGAATCATTTACATGAAAAAAAAAATATATATTACATGAAAATCGTGTATATTGTGTCTGCTCCTCTCCCATATAACTTCTCAGGGACTTAAAATCAAAATCAAGGGCTAATATCATGAAAAGTAGAGGCTCGGTTATAAAGCAGGTGGAATAATTCAAGATACTTCGGATATAACATATATAAGTCAGGAGGGAGGATGTGAGGCGCAAGTTAAGAATAGGTTAAAAGCAGCCAAAGGGAAGTGGAGGGAGATAGCTAGAGTGGTAAGTGATAAGAAAATGCCAATCAACCTAGAAGTCAAGATCTATAGCACAGTAATAACACCTGTGTTAATGTATGGATCGGAAACGTGGGCCCTAAGATGAAAAGCGGAAACAATCCTTGAGATAACAGAGATAAGAATGGATCATGGGAATATTACTACTTTAAAAATCTTGAAAATGATGAAATAAAAAGAATTGCAAGCATAGCAAAGATTATAGAGGTAACAAGAGTGTCACAACTGAGATGGTGTGGGCACATGATGAGGATGGATGGTGGGGAGGGAGTGAGGAGAGCTTGGGAGGAACATGTTTAGGGGGGTGATCAAGAAGGAGGCAGAGAATTAGATGGCTAGGTAAGGGGAAGGATGATATGGAGAGAAGAGGTTTGGTGGAAGAGAATTTCTTTTATAGAAGACATTGGAGGGCACGCAACTAACCCCTTAAAGTTGGGATAACAATAGGAAAGAAGCTACTACAATTTTCCCCTATACATACTAAATTAAAGCAGACCTGATGAGAGAGTATTTTCAAGGTACTAAAAAATAAAAAAGCCGTTTAAATACAAAAAGGTGAAAAATAAAAAACAACAATGCAAAGTCGATATTAATAAATGAAGCATTTGAATATAAATATGTGTGGAAAACCTAGAAACGCGTTCCAAATCTCCATTGTTACAGAATTTTCCAACTGAATTAACTGCCTCAATTAGGGAAATAACAGCAAAGATAACCATTGAGTGGCTACTGAAAAGGTAGAATCTTTAAATACGATGTTGATATTGATTCGCTTCTTAATTTAACAATAAATGGCACATTAAATCTAAATTAATCTTGAACTCGACACAGCAATCGTTCATAAATCCTTAAATTATTGATTGGGCAAACTACGGGACCTAAAATTCAGTATTAGCTTTCACACTGTCAAGCACAGTTTGAACACTCATTTTAACTGTGTTGAGAAGATACTCCATTTGCATAGTTCCGGCTTTATACCATTTTTTCCAACAACTATTTTATTCTTATTTTTTTTCTTAGATTTCTTTACATGTACCTCATTTATCTCTAGGTTTCCTCGTCGCTTGTATTTTATTACCGTCCTTTGTTAGGACTAGCAAATTCATGTGTTCTAATAACTCTCTAGTACACCTTATATGATGTATATCCCTTTCTTCACAATTATTTTTCTGACTTTTTTCGTATTTTTTTCTTCCTTATTCCATATTAACGTTGTCTTTGTATTTTACATATTGCCTTCTCTAAAACCTTTCTACCTTTTCCCTATTCAACCATGTCGTTTGTTACTTTCAACACAAATCTCAGAACTTTCAACATAAATCTCCGAGTTGTTAACCTTGCTTTTTCTTTCGAATTATATAATGAATGTTGGTAGCCTAACATCCAAGACCATTTGAGCTGAATACCCCTAAATATGAACAAAGAAAACGTTCCGTAATATCTAAAAAGAAAAACGTTTTTAACGGGGGACTACAACAAATTAGTCAAGGGTCGTGAACATAATAAAAAATCTGAAATGAACGGATAACAGGTATTTATTCATCACATAGATAGTAACACCAAGAGGATTATGAAATGAAATCAGACTAATATTCGTACACAAAACAACGATTTTATTGAAAAGCGAGAGAATACTGTGAAGATTACAATGATAAGGATGTGACTGAAAAGCGTAAAGGAAGGTAAAGGAAATAAATAGCGTAAAAGAACGTAAAGGGATATAAAATTAGGATATTACTAATAAATACTCATCAGAAAGTAATTGGTAATACACCTGGGATATGGACATTGGCGATTTCCAGAGTGGGTGAAAATGTGAGTTGATAATACCGAACGTAATATATTCGGCCTCGATTTCGGCTACAGTTCAACGGTTTTTGCTCCGCCGTGTGTCATTACGCTCGCAAACTCCATACATTATTATTTCCGGGATATTATTTTACTTTCACATCTACATGAGCAACAATAGCTATATAGGCACTGCCTGGAGAACTTAATAAAGAAAACTACTGTACATATGTTGACATCCTTTGCGTTCTTTTACGCTTTCTATGCACCTTTACGCTCCATTACAAGAGCAACACCGCCTTGACGAGGCTCCCAATTTTGAACGCATACATTCAGGCGGAGTAATAAATCCTTACGTTTGTTTTTTCTTCTCCCCTTCTTATCTTTCTGAGTTACAGCCTACAGCTACTGACTAACAACTAGGTACCATAATCTTTGCCTAGATCAAGTGATAAACTACATTTTGATAGACGCCCTTATTGCCCCTCCGCGTCCAGTTCAAAAATCTACCAATGGTCACTCGGTTTGTGTACTTGCCACTATGTCAAGGCCACAGAGAGGGATCTTTTCGGTTTAAATATTTTTTTATTAGCCATCATAACTTAAATGACAATAATAATAATAATAATAATAATAATAATAATAATAATAATAATAATCATAATAATAGGTTTTATTGAAAGTGATTGCTGCCTCAGTGGCGTTAATTTTGTAATTAACTTTTTCTATTGTTCTTATTATCTTTTTCTCTTCATTTGAACAATCCGCCAGTAACTGGGAAAGGGACATATCAATAGGAAGGTGATGAAGACCATATCATTCACAATTTGTCTTTAATATATCACAACACATTGTAAAAGTACAGATAATATGTACAAAGTATAAAACACTATCACAATGTTAGTGCACACAAAGTAATGGTCACTTTTGTACAAAAAAATTATAAAATACGTGGAGTTAAGTTTAACACATCCTTCGACTCAACCGGTTTCAAGCAGTGAGAAGGTTTTCTGCTCATTGTCAAGAGTGAACTGAAATGCAGGTGTTGTTTTGATGGCTTATATACGGAGTCCTGCTTCGGCATTCCATCTTCAGTGGTTAAGAACCGCCCTAGGGTGGAGATCATTAATCCTAGTGGGTGGTGGCCTCTGCCTCGCCAGGATGTTTGGCGGGATTACTGACTCTGGTTCTGTCAGGAGATAATCCCTGTTTTGACCTTTGGCTATATCAGTCCTGTCATAGTTGTTATTGCCTGGACTATTGTTGGTGGTGGACCTTATACATGTTGGCAATAAGGTCCCTTCTTGCGTGGTGTTGAGGTTAGGTCTTTCTTGTTGAGTAAAAAGAGCTTCCATTATCCGGAGACGTCTGCTGTCAGGGGCACGGCCGATGATGGTTACATTTTTCACTATATGCTCCCTTGTTGTCTTGAAATTATGTTTTTGGAGGCAATGCATTTTTATTGCACCCTGTTGCACGTGGCAAGATAATCTCTTAGAAAGACGCATCGTCGTCATCCCGATGTAGGTGCCAGGACATTCCTGGACGGGGCATTTATATCGGTACACTACGTTCGTCTTTTTCAAGTCATCTTGCATGGCAGGGGCAGGGTTGTTTTTCATTATCAAGTCTCGTGTTTTTGCTGATTGGTAATAAATTATGAGGTTGATTTCAGTATCCTCAGCCGTGGCAAAAACGTTTTTTATTATATTTTTCATAATCTTTTCTTCTTCTTTGTAGTTTACGCTCATAATGCCTTTATAGTATAGATTTATTTTTGCTGGCGTGTTGGTATCATCAGGGCCTTCATTCTGGTACCATTTCTCGATTTCTTTTTTAATTTGCCGATTAATGTCCTTATTCGTGAAGCCATTATTCACCAGACTTAATAAAACATTTATGCAATTTTGTTTTAAATTTCAGGTGCATTTTAACAATCAAGTATTTTGTTTTACTTTAGGTTATTGTGCTCAGATCAGAGTATGTGCACTCATGAATAACAGATTACTGTTTATTCTACTGTATTTCTTAACTTATTCAAAACATCTATATACTGTAATTAATACAGTATTACACAAGCACCAACGTGTTATAAGCTATCATAATGTTCAAATAATATATTTATAGCTATTATTATTAATCTCTCTCTCTCTCTCTCTCTCTCTCTCTCTCTCTCTCTCTCTCTCTCTCTCTCTCTCTCTGTAACAGTGAAAAAATGATAGATCAAGTAATAATTGTTTCTTTTAGGAAATATGAAATATCCTCCAGGAGCATGCATCATTAGGGAGATATTGGATCCGAAAATTGAGGTTACCGACAGCAGACAACACAAGGTTAATCCAGACGTCAGTGACGAGCGAAGAAAAATAAAATGAGTTCCAGCAACCATACGAAGAGGAAAACAAGAAGATAATAGGATATGTTCTATTTAATGAATGAATAGAATGAAGAAAAGAATACATATATCAATGTGGAAGAAAGGGTGAAGAAAATAAACGAACTAGAGTAAAGAAGAAAACTAAGGAGGTGCCAATGGAAACGTAACACTAAATCATATTTCTTAAATCATAAAACTAGCTTCACATTATCATATTTTAGATCAAGATAAACATCAACTACCCATAAATATGATAAATTTGGAAGTAATTTGTATTTTTCCTAATACAAACCTGTAGCTATTAATAGGGGAATTAACTTTCGGTGAGGCTAAAAGACAAGCCTTTAGATTTTTAGTAAGGGTTAACCCCCTACCCGCTAGTTAGGGGGGTGGGGGTAGTAGCTACCCCTCTCATTCACACACCTGTTGTTGTTATTCACTTTGCTTGGAGGTAGGACTTCAAGGGGGACTGGTGCTGGCGGGCCAATCTCTACATATAGCTACAGGTTTGTATATGGGAAAAATATAAATTACTTCCAAATTTGTCATTTGTTCCGTAACTAAAATACAAACCAATGCTATTTATAGGGGTTGACTCACCCATTAGGAGGGTCGAAGTCCCTGCCAAACTTACTTTTTTGGCTTTGACCCAGGGATTCCCCTCTATATGTGTTAGCACATAGTAGGTGGAAACCCTACACCTCACTAAAACATTGCTATGCATGGTCGGCGGCCTACATAAGCTGTGTGTTTGTGATAGTAGCAATGTGACTGGCAAGGTAAGAGTTCTTCTGAGTTATAGGAATCGTCTGAGGTCACCAAGACATACCCAATACCACCTCGCCAGGTATTGGGGACTTAACAGTATTGACACAATACTAGGTACACAAGGGAACAATGGTTTACCTGCAGTTGGGTGCTTTGCAGACGACCCTGGATGCTGATTTCCCCAAAGAGAGGGGAGGATGAAGAAGAGAAAGAGCCAGTCATTCTTATTCATTTCCTCAGACTAAAACCGGGTAACCAAAGCCCTCAATCTCCTGCTACTTGTCCATCAAGGAGCTTGAGGTATCAAACCAGTTGTTGTGCAGCTACCACAGGACCGATAGAGAATGTATCGAGTCTTTTGTGGGTTACGTCTTGCAGATAGTGGGCGGTGAAGGTCGTCTGACACTTCCACACTCCCACTTGTAGAACCTGCACCACAAAGTAGTTCTGTTTGAATGCCAGGGACATAGCAATGCCCCTGATGTTGTGTGCTCTGGGTCGATATGTCAGAGGATCTGGATTTAATGGGAGGTCAATAACCTTGCGGATCCAAGCAGAGATGGTGTTCTTTGTGATCCTCCTCTTGACCTTACCCATGCTGACAAAGAGTGCTGGCACATGAGGGCGGGCTGCAGAAGTTATTTGAGGTAGTATCTCAAACTCCTTACTGGACATAATAGCAGTTAATCTGGGTCATCGGTAACAGAACAGAGACTCTTTATCCGGAAGAAATCAAATCTAGGATCCATTACCCCCCGGATTCTGAGCCTTTGCTACAAACTTAGTGACGAAGCAGAAGCTTACCTCTTCCCATCCCCTTGAATGGGCGATGGGATAAGAGATCATGAAGTTCGCTGACTCTTTTGTCCGAAGCCAAGGTGAGTATGAATGCCGTCTTCAAAGTGAGGTGGCGATCTGTTGCCTGGCGTAATGGTTCATAGTGAGGACTTTTCAGGAACCAAAGAACCTAAACCATGTTCCATAGAAGAGGTCTCACTTCCAACTGAGGACAGGTACGTTCATTACTCCTTATGAGGAGAGAGAGTTCTGCCAAAGAGGAAATCTCTACTCCTTTCAGCTTAAAGGTGAGACTCAAGGCTGAGCAGTAACCACTTACTGCCAAAACCGAGAGGAGCATTTCCTCCCGCAGATGCATAAGGAACTCCGCTATTGCTGGGATAGTGGCATCGAGGGGAGAGATACTCCTTCCACACCAAACACAAAAGACATTCAACTTCACCTGGTAGACTGAAGCTGAAGATGTTTGCAGGCGTCCAGCCATCCACTTTGCAACTTGTCGCAAAAATCCTCTTCGAGTGAGGAGGTGCTGGATAGTCTTTAGGCGTGAAGGCGTAGCAAAGCTATGGCTTTGTGGAAGATGTTGGCATGTGGTTGTCTGAGTAGATCATGTCGCAGAGGTAGCTCTCTTGGAAGCTCCATCAGGAGCTGCAGTTGGTCTGGTAACCATTCTACACAATCCCAAAGCAGAAAAATGAGGGTCATTGAGATTTTGACTGATATTCTGGTCATGTTGAGTACCTTCCTCATCAGACACTACGGGGGAAAGATGTAAATGTCAATGCTGTCCCACCATTGTTGGAATGCATCTTGACAGAGAGCCTTGGGGTCCGGGACTTAGGAGCAGTGCCACGGGAAGCTGAAATTTAGGGACGTTGCGAAAAGATCCACAGTCGGGGAACCCCACAAAGTCAGGACTTTGTTGGCTACTATATGATTCAAAGACTGCTCGGAGTCCACTATCTGAGTCACTCTGCTCAGGTTGTCCACGAGCACATTCCTTTTGCTTGGAATGAAGCGAGCTGATAGGGTCACCGAGTTGTCTTCTGCTCATCTCAGTATCTCTACTGCTAGATGGTATAGGGGCTGCAAAAAAATACCCCCTTGTTTGTTGCTATATGCCACTACTGTGGCGTTGTCGCTCATCACCATCACTGAGTGGCCCCCCCAGGAACTGTTAGAACTGTTGAAGGCCCAGGAAGGTAGCCTTTATTTCTAAGAGATTTCTGTGCTAGTACTTTTCGGACTCTGACCATAGGCCTGAGGTCATATGGTGCAGCATGTGGACCCCCCCCCCCCCACCCTTCTTTTAATGCATCTGAGAAGAGCATCAAGTCTGGAGGGAGGACGAGAAGGTCAACACCATTTAGAAGATTCTTGTCTGCTATCCACCATTCGAGGTACGTCCATTCCTCTGGTCCCATGGGGATCAGAATGTCTAGGGAATCCAAGGCCTGATTCCAGGAGGACTTTTCCACTATTGGAGAGATCGTATCCTGAGGCGGCCGTTGGGGCAAGACGGGCCAGGGATGATAGGTGCCCGAGGAGACATAGCCACCTCTGGGCTGTGAGTCTTTCTCGTCTGAGGAATGGTCTTACTATTTTCCTCAGCCTCACTACCCTGTCATCTGATGGGAAGGCTTTGTGAAGGTCGGTGTCTAATAACATTCCTAGGTATACCAGATATCAAGAGGGAAGCAGAGATGACTTCTTGAGGTTTACCATGATCCCCAGATCCTGGCAAAGACCTAAAAGTTTGTCTCGATGCTGAAGAAGGGTCGGGACCGAGTCTGCTAGAATCAGCCAGTCCTCCAGATAACGTAGGAGAATGGATACCGATTCGCTGAGCCTAAGGCCTTGGGTACAACTCCCCGTACGAATTATTTAGCCGTCCTGTCTGGGAATTTTTCATTCGTAGCCATGAACTCCTGCGATGTAAGGCCGTGGGCACAACTGGCCGTACTACCAGCTACGGGGGTATACGGGCAAAATTTGTGAATTCATGGGTGTGACGCAAGGGGCTCGCAACAGTCTTTGACCTCGTAGCCCGCCGTATACCAGCCGCAGAATCTGCACGTACTTCCTTTTATTCCGTACGACAAACGTGCGTGGCTCATACTTGCGACGCAAGTTACACGAAAATTACACGCACGACCAATGTGCGGAGATCATGCCACAGAAAATCCTACAGCACGTAAGTCACACGAACGGCTTACTTGCGTCAGACGTGCATTCTGTCTGCGATTACAAATTTTCTTTACTGACGCAGAACATTTTAGTACAGCGAGTGAAGAATCTGCGGCTGGTATACGGCGGGCTACGAGGTTAAAGACTGTTGCGTGCCCCTTGCGCCACACCCACGATTTCACACAAATTTTGCCCGTATAGCCCCCGTAGCTGGTAGTACGGCCAGTTGTGCCCAAGGCCTAAGATGACACTAGGGTGAAAACTCTCGTGAAGGCATGAAGTGCTGTTGAAAGACCGAAGCACAGCACCTTGAACTGGTATCTCTTATTGTCTAGAATTTCTCTCAGATACTTCCTTGACAATCGATGGATTGGCATCTGGAAGTATGGGTTATTTAGATCCAGTGTGCACATGAAGTCCAGCAGTCTACTGATTGTCTGACCGTGTCAGCAGTCTCCATGCTGAACGGGGTTTGCTTGACAAACTTGTTCAGAGACGAGAGGTTGACGACTGGTCTCCAGCCTCCAGACGTCTTTTTCACAAGAAAGCGTTGACTGAAGCAGCCTAGGGAGTCGTCAAGAACCTCTTGGAGAGCAGCTCCTTTGCGGGTCCCTTCGCATAGGAACTTGATGGAACTGGAGTCTTGGTCAGTGGAGGGAGAGATTGAATGAACAGGACGCGTTACCCTGAACGAATCACGGAGATTGTCCAGGGTTCGGCCGCGAGCTGCATCCATCTCTGCCAGCAACGATGCGGGCATTCCTCCACTGGTGGACAAGTGAGGGGATTGCTCATCCTTGCGGTTGCAGCCTTGGCCACCCTCTCTATGATGTTTCCCTCGACGGATGGCCTTTCCTGTCCTTTGCAGGAAAGGGTTTTTAAGATACCTTGGAATGTGTTGCTGTAGTCTTACTTGTTGATGGCTTCTGCTTGTTTTGCGGATGAGTAGGTGGTCCATAGGGCCAGGATGATAAGGCCCTATGGAGGGAGTCCTAATTGGACTACATCTCTCCACAGCATGTTCAACTTCATCCAGCACAAACATAGAGAAACCCTCCAAAGAAGAGTTGTGGAGTTTTGCAATCTTACTCTGTGGGACTTGGAGATGGAACCTCTCCACTATCGAGTCTCTTCGTCTTAAGATTTGCCCACAAGTTTACAACTTGGTGGGCAAGGAACTCGTTTGTAAGAGTCCCCGACAGTAGAAAGGTCTCAATCACCTTCCTGGAGCTTTCCTTAGAAAAATCTTTGGTCAGCAACAGGTTTCCCACAGGCCCCAACCAGAGGTCTAGCCACGAAGTAGCCTGCAGGGCATACTTCCACACCTTCTCCTGACTGAGGATCTTAGAAGTATAGAATGAAACTTGAAGACCGGAAAGTCTCTCTAGAGAGATCCATTCATTAATTCCTCTAAGGAATGGTGTAGAGGAAGGGTCGGAAGAGGCTCATCAAAGACCTCGTAGTGCTTCCTCTGCTGGGCAGTGCTGCACTGGTCTTGGGGCACGTTGACCAGTTGTCGAGAGACGAGCAACCGGGGGGTTGGAACCAGCAGGAGAACAACGAACAGTGGCTTGTTGACGAACAGTCGGCAAACCATTAACAGTTGTTTGTCGACAAGCAGATAATGAACCACGAACAGTTGATGAACGGTCGGCGAACCACGAACAGTGGTTCATTGATGATTCGTTGACGAGCAGTCAGCAAACCACAAACAGTGGTGGTTCATTGACGGTCGGTTGGTGAGTTGAGTTGGTCTGACGCCGCAAGGCTGGTGAACGACGAGACTGAGGAGAGAACATTAGAACAGGCAAAGTTCGGGAACGAAGTGGCGAGCAGCAAGACTGGCGAGAATCGTTTAGAAAGATGATCTCTTGGAGACAATGGATCCTCCGAAGGAGATTGTTCAGAAACTGATGATGAAGAGCCAAACGGCCGTCTCTATGGAAAACGTCTGGGGTGAAGAGGGCCACAAACTCTGCGAGTACGATAACCGCAAAGGCGAGCCTCCGCAGGGGAAGGCTGACCAGGAAGCTGGTGTTTGGCAGGCTTCCGATGAGGAGTCTCTAAGATAGGTTTGAGTCAATACAGATAGGGTCTGTTTATGAGGCGGACTTTAAACATACCTCCGCCCCTTATGCAATGTCATCGGTGTGTAGTGTAGCCAGACTGCCACCTGAAGCCATATGCTTTCATTGTCATGAGCTACACCTTTCAATCTACATGATCATTATTTATGGAATCCCATAATGTCAGAACTAACTCAAAATGTAAAAGCTTAAGATATTTCAGGTTTCCTCGAGATAAATTAACACAGAAAGGCTGGGTAATTCACTGCAGACGCCAGGACGAAAGTAACATAAAACATGCCCGGGTTTGTTCCCTCCATTTCCAACAAGAGGATTTTGAAGATGATGTAAAGTCCCAGATATGTGGAGTTCCTCCTTAATGCTTAAAGAGTACAGCTGTGCCATCAATTCATTGTTGCTATTGTTCATTAACTAGGACCTTCTTATATGAGAATATAGAAGCATTTTTGTTTAAACCCAATAAACTCGGATAGAATTTCATTTAAAAAACACAATAAATATTTGTTTTGGCAGATACACCTCATATGCTTAAGTTATTAAGAAACCTTTGCTAAAATAAGTATTTTTTCCAGAATCCCCGATTTAGATAAAAAAAACGTATAGAAAAAAAAAGACCAGTACAAAGCGGATACTAGCAAAATTAAAATGAACCACTTTTGTAAGAATTTATTTTTTCTTTTTATAAAATATTTGTTCAAGTAAAGACGTTTTATCAAATAATATTTGTTCAAATAAAGACGTTTTGTCAAAAAATAGTTGTTCAAGTAAACACGTTTTGTCAAAAAAATATTTGTTCAAGTAGAGACTCTCAAGCAGTGTTTTATTTGTTAGATTATTTATTTTTACTTTAAATATACCAGCATATATAATATAGTTTAAGATTCCAAACAAATGCAAATAATTTACAGCATTTTCCCGGAAAATATCCTAGTCATTTGATGTATGTATTATTTCTATTATTTAGGATATCTATATAGTATGTCTCATATGTAAAGTTGTGTATGGATATGTGTGTGTATATACATATATATATATATATATATATATATATATATATATATATATATATATATATATATATATATATATATATATATATATATATATATATGTGTGTGTATATATATATATATATATATATATATATATATATATATATATTTATAAATACATAAATATATAAATATATATAATATATCTATATATATAATATATATGTATTATTATTATTATTATTATTATTATTATTATTATTACTAGCCAAGCTACATCCCTAATAGGAAAAGCAAGATGCTATAAGCCCAAGGGCTTCAATAGGGAAAAATAGCCCAGTGAGGAAAGGAAATAAGGAAATAAATAAATGATGAGAATAAATTAACAATATAACATTCTAAAAACAGTAACAGCGTCAAAACAGATATGTCCTATATAAACTATTAACGTCAAAAACAGATATGTCATATATAAACTATAAAAAGACTCATGTCAGCCTGATCAACATAAAAACATTTGCTCCAACTTTGAACTTTTGAAGTTCTACTGATTCAACTACCAGATTGGGAAGATCATTCCACAACTTCGTAACAGCTGGAACAAAACTTCTAAAATACTGTATAGAATTGAGCCTCATGATGGAGAAGGCCTGGCTATTAGAATTAACTGCCTGCCTAGTATTACGAACAGGATAGAATTGTCCAGGGAGATCTGAATGTAAAGGATGGTCAGAGTTATGAAAAATCTTATGCAACATGCCTAATGAACTAATTGAACGACGGTGCCAAAGATTAATATCTAGATCAGGAATAAGAAATTTAATAGACCGTAAGTTTCTGTCCAACAAATTAAGATGAGAATCAGCAGCTGAACACCAGACAGGAGAACAATACTCAAAACAAGGTAGAATGAAAGAATTAAAACACTTCTTCAGAATAGATTGATCACCGAAAATCTTGTAAGACTTTCTCAATAAGCCAATTTTTTGTGGAATTAAAGAAGACACAGACCTAATGTGTTTCTCAAAAGTAAATTTGCTGTCGAGAATCACGCCTAAAATTTTAAAGGAGTCATACAAAAACAAAGAAACATTATCAATACTGAGATCCGGATGTTGAGGAGCCACCGTCCTTGACCTACTTACAATCATACTTTGAGTTTTGTTAGGATTCAACTTCAGACCCCATAATTTGCACCATGCACTAATTTTAGCTAAATCTCTATTAAGGGATTCACCAACCCCAGATCTACATTCAGGGGATGGAATTGATGCAAAGAGAGTAGCATCATCTGCATATGCAACAAGCTTGTTTTCTAGGCCAAACCACATGTCATGTGTATATAGTATGAAAAGTAATGGGCCAAGAACACTACCATGTGGAACACCGGATATCACATTCCTATACTCACTATGGTTTCCATCAACAACAACTCTTTAAGATTTATTACTTAAAAAATCAATAATAATGCTAAGAAACGACCCACCCACTCCCAACTGTTTCAGTTTGAAAACAAGGGCCTCATGATTAACACGGTCAAATGCAGCACTAAAATCAAGGCCAATCATACGAACTTCATGACCACAATCAAGGGATTTCTGTACAGCATTGGAGATTGTAAGAAGGGCATCACATGCTCCAAGGCCTTTACGAAAACCTAATTGCAAACTAGGGAGTAGATGATTTCCTTCCGCAAACCTATTAAGACGTTTTGCCACAAGACGTTCAAAAACTTTAGATAAGGGAGTTATGGAAATTGGGCGGTAATCAGTGGGACTTGAGCTACCACAAACACATTTACATAGAGGAGTAACATTACCAATTCTCCAACAAGTGCTAAAAGCTTGTCTTCTTGCTAACTTACGCAAAATAACAGATAACTTTGGAGCTAAGAAATCTGTTGTCTTTATAAAAAACAAAGAAAAAAATACCATTTGGGTCTACAACTCCATAAGCATCAAGGTCCATCAACAGAGCTTTAATCTCACGAGATCGAAAAGCTAAACTAGTTAGTTTAGCCTCAGGAAAACAGGAATGAGGAAGTTCAAGTTTTTCATTACTCTGTTTACTGTCAAAAACATCAGCCAAAAGGGTTGCCTTTTCCTTTGGACAGTGACTGAGCCATCTGGTTTAAGAAGAGGAGGAACTGTTGCATCTACACCAAAGAGTGCAGATTTAAGGGTAGACCACCATTTATGTTCCTGAGTTATACCAGAAAGGGTTTCTTTTATGGTTAAATTGTACTCCTTTTCAGTTGAGGCATAAACTCTCTGAGCAAAAGCTCGAAGCTGAGTATAGTTCCAGGTCAAATCTGATCTGTTACCCTTCCAAAGGTGATAGGCCTCCTGCTTCTCCAAATAAGCACGTCTACAATCATCATACAATACACACACACACACACACACACATATATATATATATATATATATATATATATATATATATATATATATATATATATTGCTCGAAATGTGTTCTCTCTACCATATTCTTCATCGTTTATTCCTTTATTTCCATAAAATCTATATATGATTCATATACTTTAATATCTTTTTTGTGGTCAAGTGCAAATACAGTAGTATTCTTTTTACGCTCTATCCACATTTTCTATGTATTGTACAAAAATTGGTATCCATAAAAAGATTTGGAAAATACAATTAACGTTATCTCTCTAGCTTTTATCATCAATGAAAAGAATTGTTATTAAAAATAGCATACAAACAGCGAAAGAATTAAAATCTTTTTTAACATTTATCTATAATCTTGAAAATAATATTACCTGAGAGAGAAAAAAATAACTAAATTTTCCCGTTTTAAAAATGGACTTGAAGAGAATACAACAAACCGGTATATAGGTAAGCAAATTAATTGCAAAAACAACGAAAAAATATAGTAATTATCTGTATTGAATTTGCTATATCTTAGAAACAAAACAATGCTTGGTGAATAAATGACTCTTGGTATTAGACAAACATCATGCATGTAAAATCTTTTTAAAAAATGGATCTAACACGCCATGCAATGGATTAAGTGTATAAAAACTAAAGACTCCTATGTTAATTTATTGGAGAAAATTGGCTAATGACGTCAGGGCATTAGCTCCGCCCCCATCGCCTGAGTTGAACAAACCCTATCTATCTGCATTGACTCTGGGAACTGGGAAGTCTCTCAGCTAACGGGACAGTTCACCCACGAGAGACTAGCCTCGGACTTTGCTCCACGATAGCATTTTCATGTTCAGTTTCAAGGAGTTTATTTAAATCTGACATATTCCACTCGATCTTATAGATCGATTATATATATATATATATATATATATATATATATATATATATATATATATATATATATATATATATATATATATATATATATATATATATATATACATTAAAATCATGCATGCATTGATAGAATATTTTAAGTACAAAACTTCATTCAAATTATTATTATCATTATTATTATTATTATCACACTAGGGCTTGCTACTTTATCTTATTTCTCTTCCTCTTGTTTTGTTAAAGTTTTTATAGTTTATAAAGGAGATATTTATTTTAATGTTACTGTTTTTATATGCTATTTTCCTTGTTCCCTTTCCTCACTAGGTTATTTTCCCTATTGGGGCCCCTGACCTTATAGTATCCTGCTTTTCCAACTATGGTTGTTGCTTAGCAAGTAGCCTAATAATAATAATAATAATAATAATAATAATAATAATAATAATAATAATAATAATAATAAACACGCGAAGATAATGTTTAATTCAGTCCTCTAAATAGGATAAAACAACATCTTACCAAAGTATTTGTCAACTCGTGAAGAAAATTCTTACAAAGCACAACGCATTATCTCCAAACCATGTAGTTAGTATACGTTAGACGTTTGTCAATATACTACATTTTATGAGGGATCTAGTAACATAGGGCAAGAGAGGAGGTAAAGAAAAGGTGCACAAAAACATAGGGAGCAGATTAAGTAGCAAAAACGTAATTAGTACTGAAATATTTAATATGGATTCTCTCAAAACAAGGATTTTGGAGTCAGTGCGGACTGGGTTCGGTGTGGCCGATAAAGCCAGTCACACACAGAAACAATACAGATATGACTGGCCATAATTATCAAGAGAGCAAAGAAAACAAACTGTGCGATCGATCCTATGCCAATATCTAAAGTAATTGGAGAGAGGGCCTTCTAGTCTAGCCGAAATAATTAGGAGAATAGCAAATGCAACCATTGATGAATGTAAGTTTCCTAAATCTGAGAAAATGGCTATAGTCACACCAGTCCTGAAAAATGTACTGGACTACCAGAAATTAAGCTCATATAGGCCTATTTCGAATATATCCTTTGTTTCAAAAGTGCTTGAATATGTAATTCTTGAACAACTAGTCGGTCACTTAGAAGTAATAGAAGCTTTGCCTGACAACCAATCTGCTTACAGAAAACTATACTCTACGGAGACAGCCATCTACTCTGTTGTAAAGGATATGCTGGAAATTATGGATGAAAATAAAGTATTTTTTTTTTAATATTGCTCGATCTCAGTGCTGCTTTTGATACAGTTGTACATGAACTGCTACTAAATTATCTACGGTCCATCGGCGTTGAAGATCAAGCCTTCGAATACCTAAAAGACTACTAGTTGGTAGAAATTACTGTGTACAAATTGGAAACTCTTATTCATCATATGAACCCTTAAACAGAGGGGTACCCCAGGGTAGTGTACTTGGTCCAATCTTATTCTGCATCTATACTATTGGTCTATATAAGGGATGGCGTGAAGTTCAAACTATTTGCAGATGACACACAATTTTACTTCTCCATAATAATATAGATGACACTACTGAAACTCCTAAACCTAATCCTTGATAGTGTTATAGAATGGATGACATTTAAACAACTAAAATTAAATGAGAACAAAATTGAATTCATGGGGGTGGGTTAGAGGAACAGCGTGAGAAACTTGGGTGATATCAAATGAACATAAATAATGACGAAGTGCCGATATCTAGTATAGTTCGAGATCTAGGTGTATTTCTTGACTAACCTGTCTCTAAATGCCCAAATAAATAATGTAATAAAAACTGCTGGTTATCTTCTAAGAAATATTGCGTTTATAAAAAAGTACCTGGACGAAAATTCTGTAAAGAAACTTGTGATAAACTGCAACTTTATCTATTACAATTTACCAAAAGTGCAACTTGGGAAATTACAAAACATAATAAACAGAGGAGCACGACTGATAAAAGGTGTCCCACCTAGAGAAAGGATCACCCCTATACTAATTGATTTACACTGGCTGCCGATTAAAGCGAATATTGAATTTAAAATATGTACAATAACCCACCAAATTATCAGAACCGGTCGTCCAAAATACTTGAGAGAATTGCTACATATTGCGCAGCCAGCAAATCGTGTCGACTCGAGAATAGTTACAGATGGCTTCAAACTGTTGGAACCTTTAAATATGCGGCCCCGAGACTATATAATAAGCTCCCACGAAACATTCGAACGATTGAAGACATTAAGGCTTTCAAGAGGAAACTGAAGACTTTCTTATTTCAACACTCTTACAACAGTGACGATTTAACAGTAAATGAACAATACCCGATATGAAACGTTAAATACTCTAAACGTACAAGGCAAAACGACAGTGGAGGTCCTGTAGATAGTGGGGTTCTCCTGCTGTATGGGACCGGAAAAGCAGCCATCAAAGTAAAGTAAGTAAATTATTTTATTCCTTCAAAACATCTACAAATGTATCACCCAGACTTCAATCTACTCTTTAAATCTTCATTCTTGATAATCTCCTTAAACAACACTTTTTAAATACCAAATCTGCCTCTGTAAAATTTTAACAATATCTACATTTTACAATCACTGTCGTATCTTCATAAAATTATATATCTACTTTCGAAAAACAATACTAGAGTCTTAGATCCCTATGTCGTCCAAAGCTTTCCTTGTCACTCCAAGTCAATCATAGGACTAAACTCGTGATGTCTTTCAAGCTCACTGAATAAAATCATTAATCATCACTCCTATCCAATTCAATTACACACTTACGCATTATCTATCCACACACCTAATGAGGTATATAATAGCCTTTAGATTGGATCTAGGAATTGGGCCTCAAGACCCGACACTGGGGCGCCGCTCTGGAGACCCTTCAACATCAATGAGCAACTGTGGAAAACCCTACAGTTGCACAGTTATTATTATTATTATTACTAGCCAAGCTACAACCCTAGTTTGAAAAGCAAGATGCTATAAGCCCAAGGGCTCCAATAGGGAAAAATAGCCCAGTGAGGAAAGGAAATAAGGAAATAAATAAATGATGAGAATAAATTAACAATAAATCATTCTAAAATCAGTAACAACGTCAAAACAGATATGTGCTATATAAACTATTAACAACGTTAAAAACATAAATGTCATATACTGTATAGACTATAAAAAGACTCATGTCAGCCTGGTCAACATAAAAACATTTGCTCCAACTTTGAACTTTTGAAGTTCTACTGATTCAACTACTCGATTAGGAAGATCATTCCACAACTTGGCAATAGCTGGTATAAAACTTCTAGAATACTGTGTAGTATTTTACCGTTTAGTAAAAGTTATGAGGGGTTGGACATTGCAGATGTCAATAAGGAGGCGAGAACCGAGATATGGGAAAAGGCTAAAAAGTGAGTGCAGCTCTGGACCGAAGGGACGTTGTAAAGACCATTAAGTAATGAATACATCCTTAAGAAACATTTCCTCTGCCAACATAACGAGAATTTCCAAAATTGGCCACTCGCTTTCAATACAGGTATCAAAAACAATATGTCAAAATCAATAAAAAAAAAAAAAGTTTCATTCCATTCTATACATTATTCACCATTTCCTAATACTGAATATTTACCTGACAGTTTTGCTTCCACTCAATCAACATTTAAAACGAATCCCTCAAAACACTCATCTGATATGAAGCTTTTGTTATCAGTTTTAATCCCGCATTGAAATAACATATCCAGAGAGCAGAGCTACATTATTTGGCAAGTTTGGTGCTAACTCGTCCAACGCCATTTTCATACTTCAAAGACTGGTAAACGTCTTCTTAAATAATTTCCAAATTGACCTACGTTATCGAAAACCGTGTGTCGTGACAAAATCCTTAATGGATAAGATTTTATAAGAAGTTAAGGTGACTTTATGTTGGAAAGACTTGGAAAGACTTGGTGACCTTTATTTGTCTGTCATTGATTGAAAAGTATCTCCCCGATTAGAGATGACCATTGGATGATGATGATGATGATGATGATAATAATAATAATAATAATATTTTGTATATTTGCTGGAAAATAAATTAGACCGTTGAATGTGAGGCATTAACTTCTATGACTGGAAAGTGTGGTCTTCATTTATTTTACTCTGGTTAAAAACATTTAAAAGCCTAATGGAAGCTAGAATATAGGTAAAATAAACATTAATACGTGAAACCTCAATACTGGAAAATTACACAAACTTTTATTTCTATCAAATCTCTTAGGAGCTTTCACACAACCACACTCGACTTTATACAAGTTGCCGCCATCATTTACATAAACCAACCGTTTGTTTTAGATTGTTCTAACTAACGTAAACACACACACACACACCACACACACACACACACACACACACAATAACCGGTACTGACGGCAAACCTAAGACCAAACCGTTCATATTGCCAACTTGCCGTCCAAATCTGTCAAGTTTACGTGAGGAAACGGAAACAGGGAAGGGTATTTAGTTCGTTGGAAGCTACGAGAAATACAATAATTCTAAAACAATATACGAGAGGTTTCATTAACCTATGTCAGTAAAAGTTATAACGCCGAAAAAAACTAAGAATGAAATAGAAATATAGTGATGAGTGTATATCTACGATCAGGCCAACACGTTATAATCAAATTACGGAACTATCAATTACCATTTTGAGTATAATAACATTCGAGAATTCAAATAATCAAAAAGTAAAATATAATGTACACTACCCGAATACATTTACCCTGAGAAGGAAGAAACTGCACGTATACGATAAAAATAATTTGGCTTCATAATTAACAAACTCATCCAATTTACCCCAACATATAATCAGTAATGACACAATATTACTACGGGTGCTGGTTCTACTTTAACAGTAATGAAGGTGGTACACTTACGCCGTCATTATATGGTGGTATAGCCTAGGCCTATGGGTCATGTTGGTGATTATTTCCTTAAGCTGACTAGAACTTCATTGCCGGACAATATACAGTCAGCCTGCTGACAAGAATATGCAATCAAGAACGTATTCGGTCAGATGTGTTTTATTGCGCTTTCTTTATGTTATGAAGTCTGACAGAAGACAACCGGTACGCTGCTTTTCTACCATCAAGTCCAGACCAAAGTATAAGGCCCAATTATGGTTGAAAATGTGTATACAGCCTCAACGATGTAGACTTCTTCATTAAACACTAATCTAGTCAATCAATTCAAAGCCAATGAAAGATACACTGGCTTACCATAGTCAATTATGCTCTCAACACAGAAAACTGGATATTTCCCTGGAAGTCGTCTTCCCGCCAAAACGCTAAAGGAACTCTTGATGTTTAATTATCGCCCATTTTTATCGCAAGACTCATGCATGACAACTTTTGTTTTAGGTTTTCGTTGACAGCACTATTTCAACTCACCATAAATCAATAATTACACTGATCACCGCCTGAATAACCGAGTTATTGTAGGAAATTAGATGATAACATCAAAGTTGGAATTCACTCACACAGTTAACTGTTCGGCACTTCGGCGTTCGCCGGTATGAGAAGGGATACATGACTAAAATGTTATCAGAGATAATATTAATAATAATAATAATAATAATAATAATAATAATAACAAATTTCATAGTATATTTTCTACATGCATGTGACGTACATGCTCGATTTCCACTCCCCCAATAGAATATTTTAGTACTGTAGTACAACGTAGGGATTGGTTCCCGGGATCCCAGGGATTTTTTTTGTCTGGGAAAAATTCCGGGATTTTATTTTTCTTCCCGGGAAATTCCGACTTCATTCAAAACATGTGCAAACGAAAAAAAAAGAATAATACATGTTCAATAATTAGCAGCTATTGCCGTACATGTGTATCTATAACACAGCGAAGTGTTCTTTTGTCCGCAGAAAAACTTCTTATTAAGTGCACCACTGAAACACCCCAGACAAGTTAGGAGCATAACTGAAGCGTTTGTAATTTTTGAAGAAACTAGAGAAAAAATAGCCTAAGTGATAAAAGCGTTAATTGTTTTTTTTTTTTCTACTTTCATATTTCAGCTAGAAGAAACATTTATTATTCTCCTACTTTTGCCATTTTATCAAAAGAGCGATATATGAATATATAGTTTTCTTTTTTTTTATAACTGCCAAGGAAGCAGGTTTCATGTAAGTCTACGCTTTTCGGGGTCGTTTGAGACAAACAGTCATTTTTTGATTTAAGATTTATATTATTTGTGATGACATTACTTCTTTCTTCTCACCAGATTTATAATAAAAAAAAAGTTTGTGATCTGATACAGTGATTACAGTCCTTTTTATTTAAGAATTTGCTTATTTGTAATGGACATTGATAATTTTCCTTTCACCAGGTTTATATTACAAAAGAATGTGATTGTGTTCGAAATTTTCATATAATTTGTAAAAAAAATGTGCCACGTTCTTGCGTTATTTTATGAGGAATAACTCTACATAAAGTTCTGTTTTATCAGTCTAAATTTTTGCTGGTTAATTTCATTGAACGCCCATTTTTTTTTTTTTTTTTTTTTTTGCATTATATAGGGCGGATAAATCTGCCAATTGTTTGTAAATAATCAAATAATCACGTTTTATGAGTCTTTTGCAATATTTCATTCGTTAAATACAAAAATGTATTTTTTTTTTATAAAATCCATGTATTTCATGGGATTTTTCCGGGATCCAGGGAAAACTCTTAACCTTTTCCCGAAATCCCGGCATTGGCAAAAGTGTCTCAAATGACAATCCCTAAACGCTATATGATTGTCTTTTACGAGCCGACCACATCACTGACCTCAAGAAGTTATGGAAAACATCAATTTTGAAGTCTTTCCTATTTGAAACATTTCGTAGGCTGATTATTCACGGCATTTACGGGTTTTACCCTTTTAACGTCTTAAAAAAAGGATGTGAAGTAACCCAGAGTCAATATCTGTATTGGTTCTGATGTATAATAAGAATTGTGGCCGTTAATCAGAATTCTATGTAAAAAAAGAAAAAATGGTGCTGATTCAAAAAAATCTCATTGACCATACTCAAGGCAAAATTGTAATTTTGACCTTTTTGTGGAAATTTCGACCTTTTTTCAAAATCAAATATATTTTGTTGTACAAAACACCTATATAGGCCTATGCGTTAAATTATATATTATTGTATATGAAATGAAAGTTCTTTATATGTAGATAATTTCGACCTTTTTTCAAAATCAAATATATTTTGTTGTACAAAACACCTATATAGGCCTATGCGTTAAGTTATATAATATTATATATGAAATGAAAGTTCTTTATATGTAGATTGCAAATTTGTAACATTTGTTAGCTAGAGACATAAAAGTTGTCGTCATTTATTAAGGAAAAGTCCAAATTTCTAGCCTTTTTTCAGGAACATAATCCAGTTTAGTATTCATGCAGTATTATTAAAAGTCGATGACACCTTTAATGACGCATGAAAAAAATCCTAAAAGTATGAAAATTAATATATTACCATATTTCCATTTCCCTCATCGGTATTTTATCAAAGTTGAATCCTTGGTTTGTTTAATAGATTTATAAACATACTCTTCATATTTAGAAATGAACTCTCTTCAGCTCTCTTTTCATTTAGTTGTATTTACTGTCTCTTCTTATGGTGGCCTGTTGGTAACGTCCTTGCCTGGTGATCGTCAGACAGGGGTTGGAGTCCCGCTCTAACTCGCTAGTTCCTTTAGTTTTTGCAACCTCACCATCCTTGTGATCTGAAGAGTGGGGTTTTGGGGGGAGCCTATAGGTCCACCTGCTTGGTCATCAGCAACAGTTGCCTGTCCCTCCCTGGTCTTATAACTTGGGAGGAGATAGGGGTTAAGCGCGGATCATAATGTATATATGGTTGGACTCTAGGGCATTGTCCTGCTCTAACTCGCTAGTTCCTTTAGTCACAGTGTTTGCAACCTCACCATCCTTGTGATCTGAAGAGGGGGGTTTTGGGGTAGCCTATAGGTCTACCTGCTTAGTCATCAGCAACAGTTGCCTCTCCCTCCCTGGTCTTATAGCTTGGGAGGAGACAGAATTTGAGCGCGGATCATAATGTATATATGGTTAGTCTCTAGGGCATTGTCCTGCTTGCTAGGGCAATGTCAGTGTCCCTTGCCTCGGCCATTAATGAGTGGCCTTTAAACCAGCCGTCATTCCTTTTAAAGGGGATCGTTGCTTTCGTGGTCCCTCTCATTTACCTTCTCTATCCTTTTCACTAGAATAAGTCGGCAAATATAGGACGAAAAAGGATTATAATAGCGCCACTGTATTGATAGTTGGTTATTTATATGCTGTTTGGGTCGGTAAGAAGAAACGATATACGAAAGAGGAAACAGATGCCTTTCTTAAGAGTAAATTTCAATATGATCGGTGGCTTTTGAAAAATATCTATAAAGAAAGAATGAATAAAATGTTCACCAAAAAGTATATAAATTATTGTTTTTGAGTGACTAAATTGTTAAATTAGATAGATTTGTTTATAGAAAAATGCAATTAAATGTGATTATACTGTAAATATTGTGATTGTAAAGAATATGTAATTTAACTTTTTAATAAAAAGATAAAAAAAAAAATGTCGGCAAATCATGAAGGTATGATACCCGCACACCATTGGTTTGATATAATTAACTTTAATGGTTAATTATCTTAAAAAATGGCCAAAATATTCTGTTTTGATTGATTCTTTTTCGTAATAGTTTCACTTTTGGATATTACATCTTGAATGTTTTCCCTCTAATTAGAACAATCGTCTTTTTCATCATTAATTGCACTTATAAGAGCTTTGTATTTGTTGCATTTTTAGATTTTGTGTTTAATTTCGCTTTTATTCATAGTAGGGTTGAAAAATCACGAAAAAATGAATTAAATTACCAGTATATTCATCAAAATAAGTCTAAAATATATATTTTATGACAACAAAATGAAAACAAAATATTCGACTGTCTCGCATACATATTTTTCAATCAAATAGGAAATTATCACTCAGTTGTAATGGATATTTTGTAAATAATGCTTTTCGACTTGTTAGTCAATACTACGATTGTATGAATCCAATGTCACTGGAAAGAAGTTTATATAGTAATGCCATCAGTTTTTAACACCCGGCAATTCTATCACGAAACATTTTTTCTAAATTTATGTTAATCAAAACTAAAACTTCCATTTTTTCTTTACTAATAACTTTTCAACCACGCAGCTACCAGGCTCAGTATTACCTCTGTATACTCTAAAAATAATAATTACTATAAAGTGAGTGTACACTGTATCGACTGGAATGGTGAATGATACAAACTCGAAACAGGTTCAGGTTCTGGGGTGAGGCAGAGCCTTTACAACGGCGCCTCTAACGTTTATCTTCTTGTACTGTTTTGTCTTTTCTTCCACATTATGTTTAATACTTCTTTTTCTTTTCTATATTTGTTTCACTAAATAAAAATAATCCTACTATTTTCTTTGGGTCTTCGTCGTATGGTTGTTGTAGCTCAATTACTTCATTCCTTTCTTTTCTATATTCCTATATTTCTATATAAAAGTATGAGGTACATATCGACTCAATAATTATAGTCTTTAGGGTTGTGGTGCCCTGGAAGGGCGTCCTTGCCTAGTGATTGCCGGACTGAGATTCGAGTCCCACTCAGACTTGTTAGTTCCTTTGGTAGCTGCAACCTCACCATCCTTGTGAGCTAAGAATGGGGGGTTTGGGGGAGCCTATAGGTCTATCTGCTGAGTCATCAGCAGCCGTTGCCTGGCTCTTGTTGGTCCTAGCTTGGGTGGAGAGGGCTTGGGCGCTGATCATACGTAATATGGTCAGTCTCTCTAGGGCATTATCCTGTTTGATAGGGCAATGCCACTGTCCCTTACCCCTGCCATTCATAAGCGGCCTTTAAACCTTTAAAAGTCTTCATGTTAAATCGTTGAGCAGGAAAGGAAGATGCTAATGGCGATGTTGTTATTAAAGGAACCAGTAGAGATGATGCAGTGACAAGATAATACAGCAATGGTGGAATGTCTGTGATGAAATGGATCGTGAAGCTAAAACCCAAAAATATAATTTGCAATATTTACAATGAGGGTGGTGTGCATGATGTATTAGTTGACAGAAACTGTTATCATCATTCAATCTCTAATGTAAAGGCAAAGATGAATATGTTAATTTCAGGAATAATAATACGATTCTGGAGGCTTTCAATGATGATGGTGATAAATTTATGTAATAATGGCTACGTATGGCATACGTGACATATATGCTATAGGCCTAGTCTGCTTTTACTCTCAAAGATATGTGACGAAAGTAAGTTCTTAAGATTTTGTGAGATATATAAACTGCATGAAACAGAACAAAACAAAATATAAAAAAAATGTACTTAATCGAGTTGCAAGGTTTTGGATGTAGAAATAATGAGCCTCAAATACTAACCATGGATATAGATATCACTGTTTTGAATTCCTTAATTACTGTAACAACAAACAACCAGTACAGCCGTGTATTATTTCACACTTGTGACATAAACAGGGACAATTTTTTAAACACGTTAATGTTCAATTACAAATTTAGGACGAAAAAGGATTATGATAGCGCCACTGTATTGATTGTTGGTTATTTATATGCTGTTTGGGTCAGTAAGGAGAAACGATATACGGAAGAGGAAACAGATGCCTTTCTTAGGTGTAAATTTCAATATGATCGGTGGCTTTTGAAAAATATCTATAAAGAAAGAAAGAATATAATGTTCACCAAAAAGTATATAAATTATTGTTTTTGAGTAACTAAGAATTAAAATCAAGATGTGTGATGTAAATTGTTAAATTAGATGGATTTGTTTATAGAAAAATGCAATTAAATGTAATCATACTGTAAATATTGTGATTGTAAAGAAGATGTAATTTAACTTTTTAATAAAAAGATAAAAAAAAGTACAGCCGTTTCTAGTCCGCTGCAAGTTCAAAGGCTTCACACATGTAAATTTCTGTCTGCCTGTTGGCCAGTTTTTATTATTACGCTCACCAGTGTAGATTGGTGGAAGTGGGAGATTTTCGTCTGCTCACTCACACACTTGAAGTTTATATAGTTTACATAGGAGATATTCATTTTAATGTTACTGCTCTTAAAATATTTTATTTTTCCTTGTTTCCTTTCGTCACTGGGCTATTTTTCCTGTTGGAGCCCTTGGGCTTACAGCATTCTGCTTTCCCAACAAGGGTTGTAGCTTAATAATAATAATAATAATAATAATAATAATAATAATAATGTTGTTTCTTTGCAACTGGAAGAACAACAATCAATTCTAGATTGCCAGAATCACATAGAATATTTGTATAAACAGATTTTTCATTTATGAGGTTTTCTGAGAGGGTATACATTAACGTGGTGCAAGAGTTTGTGTATTGCCATGATCAGCAAAGCAGAAACCTACTAGTTAAGGCCTTAACTAGTAGGTTTCTGCTTTGCTGATCATGGCAATACACAAACTCTTGCACCACGTTAATGTATACCCTCTCAGAAAACCTCATAAATGAAAAATCTGTTTATACAAATATTCTATGTGATTCTGGCAATCTAGAATTGATTGTTGTTCTTCCAGTTGCAAAGAAACAAAATTTTTACCATTATTATTATTATTATTATCATTATTATTATTATTATTATTATTATTAATTGCTAAGCTACAACCCTTGTTGGAAAGCAGAATGCTATAAGCCCAAGGGCTCCAACAGGAAAAATAGCCTAGTGACGAAAGGAAACAAGGAAAATAAAATATTTTAAGAGCAGTAACATTAAAATAAATATCTCCTATGTAAACTATAAAAACTTTAACAAAACAAGAGGAAGAGAAATAAGATAGAATAGTGTGCTGAGTGTACCCTCAAGCAAGAGAATTCTAACCCAAGAAAGTGGAAGACCATGGTACAGAGGCTATGACACTACCCAAGACTAGAGAACAATGGTTTGATTTAAGAGTGTCCTTCCTCCAGAGGAGCGGATTACCATAGCTAAAGTTCCTTCTACCCTTACCAAGAGGAAAGTGGCCACTGAACAATTACATTGAAGAAGAATTGTTCTAAATTCTCAGTGTTGTCAAGTGTATGAGGACAGAGGAGAATCTGTAAAAAATAGGCCAGACTATTCGGTGTGTGTGTGTAGGCATAGGGAAAATGAACCGTAACCAGAGAGAAGGATCCCATGTAGTACTGTCTGGCCAGTCAAAGGACCCCATAGCTCTCTATCGGTATGTAGATCTTGGGTCCTATAGGGCACACCGCTGCTCGATATAATAAAGAAAATATTTTGTATCTTTTATTGAGAAAAGTGTATATGTGAAAAAATAAAATTTTGGAAAGCTTAGTCTACAGGTTTCTTACCTTCTTGTAAATGATTCTCTATCAACTGTTGAGGCAAGTTCAAGGTTCTTACTCTCCGTAATATTTCCTAAAGGCTCCGTTTGTATGAACACACGTAAGCCCAGATATACAAAATTTATGTGTAAATCTCTATAGAAACACTCACCTTATTATTATTATTATGATTAGCCAAGCAGCAAACCTATTTGTAAAAACAGAGCTACAAGTCCGTATATAAATTGTTATTGATGTTTTCCTTTCATGCTGAGTTTATTTCATATTATTTATTACAATTCAAGTTTTCCCCTTCCTTGGCGAGTTAGAAAGTACCCATTCTTCTTCAGTCCAGAAAGTCCAAATTTCCTACTTGATGTGTGTTTTCCTTTTGTTTCGCTCGTATCATTACTTCTTAACGAAATTTAGTTTTTATTGATATGTATATCTCGAAATATTCCCAGTGTTTCTGATATCTAACATTAACATCTTTACACAAAATTGCTTACTCTCAAATTTGAGATGGATTGAATTTCTTAATCTCTCGTCAAGTTTTCCTTATAAGTGTGTTGACTGAAGGAAACAGCGCTCCAGCAAGGCTGGGGAATCCCCGGCGATCAAGTCCTCGCCGCCGAACTAATACATATATATATATATATATATATATATATATATATATATATATATATATATATATATATATATATATATATTTTATTTATTTATTTTTTTTTCTGAGCTCGATGTGTGTTAGCAGGTATACGTCTGTGGCCGTGGCCAATGTGTCTTCATCACACAAGTTACGAGTATGGCCATCTCAACACCTACTGGAACATTTGTGCAGCATCTAATGCTTCTGGTCAGGACATAAAAGGCAAGCCACAAATGGAATTCGGGTTGAAGTTTTATTGATGCTAATATAAAAACTTTCATTTGCAGTTTTTTATCACCTTCGGCAACTTCGTTGCGAAGATTGTGTTTTGATTGGCGTGTATTTGTTTGTGTCTGTGTTTGTGATTCGCATAATTCAAAAAATGTTTGATCGAAACTCATGAAAGTTTGTGGGATGATTGGAGATGATCCAAGGACAATGCGATTAGATTTTGAGTGTGGTTGGGTCAAAATTCAAGGCCAAGGTCACGAAAAGGCCAAAAACTTCTTTTTGCCATATCGTGGCCAATTTTTATGTGATTTGCATGAAACTATAGTCAATTTCTTTTAGCGATGCAGATTTGCACCGACTCGCAGCGGTGCCCTTTTAGCTCGGAAAAGTATCCGGATCGCTGATTGGTTGGACGAGATAATTCTAACCAATCAGCGATCAGGAAACTTTTCCGAGCTAAAAGGGCACCGCTGAGAGTCGGTGCAAATCTGCCTCGATAAAAGAAATGGAATATAGTGACATAATATGCATAAATCAATTTCCAATCTTATGATATACAACATGACATAGGCGAAAGCATGCGTTCTACCGTGTGCCCGCTCTAGTTCAATAAGTAATGACTGTCAAACTTATCCCCTTTTTATTTGTTTCTGATGGATTGAGGTAAATATGAACTATAGGATAAATGTTAGGGTGTAGGTTACGTTCACTGATGTTAATAGAAATAGATTTTGTATGTTTCTATCCCTTAGAAATTATGAGGCTTTTAAAAGGTGTCGTAAATTCTCTTAGTTTGTGGATTTCAGGTATTTTCAAATATATTTCTTCGACCAATATTCCTTAAGCCTAATTTGCGAGCTAATCTTACTTTTATTAATTTCATGTTCTTTTATTTCTTCAGATCCATTCGATTTTTTTCATTTATTGGGAGATGGCAGAGAGAAGAGAATTGTTCTGTGTATTGGAGATCTCTTCGCACCAGGAACAATTTCCATAAACTATTTTTTTAAGATAGGATCTATCTTTAAAAATGAAAATACATTTTCTGGTTTAATTTTCTTAGTCATCATCCTAAGGTCATCCCAATCATCTTTTCAAAAAAGTTAACGAAAACAGCTAATTATAGGTAAAGAAATACAAAAGTCTTCAGTTCAAGGATAAATTTATTAAGCTATACTGCTACAGGAAGTACAGCATATTGCACTCGTAAAAAAAGTTGGTGGGGGGCTCGAAAGCATTAAAAAAAAAAAAAAAAAAAAGAAAAAATGACTCTTTAAATAAAAACATGAGTAAATTCTAAGTCTTGAGATCAAAAGTAAAAGTTTTTATAATCATTACTGAAAGATATAAAAAGATGACATGAGAGAGAGAGAGAGAGAGAGAGAGAGAGAGAGAGAGAGAGAGAGAGAGAGAGAGAGAGAGAGAGAGGACATAAACCCCGAGCAAAAGTTTCCCCGTAGCCTCTTCTCCAACAGCCACCTTATGTATAAATTGCACATGTGTTTTTTTTTTTTTTTTTTTTTTTGCCTTACGCTTACCTTTAGTACCATGTGAGAATTGCATTGTTTAAAGTATTTTGGTTTGAACAGTAAACATTCCTGGCAAATACAGTAGGATGGCCTAGGTACCAGCCACCCATTGAGATACTTTTGCCTGGCCCTAGAGAGTACTGCAGTACATTCGACCCTCTCTGGTTACGGCTCATTTTTCTGTTGCCTACACATACACCGAATAGTCCGACCTATTCTTTACACATTCCCCTGTGTCCTCTTACACTAGACGAGACTCTATAGCTATGGTAAGCAGCTCATCTAGGAGAAGGACCCTATCCTGTTAACTTATTTCCTTTCCTCGCTGGGCTATTTTCTCTGCTGGAGCCCTTGGGCTTAGAGCATCCCGGTTTTTCAACTAGGGTTGAAGCTAAGCTAATAATAATAATAATAATAATAATAATAATGATAATATTTAACCCTCATATGCCATTTTAGTTAGCCATTACGTCTGAACAGGGTTGGGTATCATGAATTCGTCTAAAGTGAATGAAAGCAATGTTTCATAAAAAATAAACAGGAATTGGCACATAATTTGAATAAGATAACTTTTGTACTTAAGAAGAATGGCTTTACCACACCGTAAGAACTGCAGTGTCATTGTCAGATAATTTTGCGTGAAATAAACAAGAAAACGGCCTGATAGTTCGTTGAGGTTAACGATATATTTTTTTCTAGCATTCTCCACAGGGACAAACGTTGGGCGAGTTTATACGATCGACGAGACCCTCTAAAGCTGCAATTTCTTGGGAATAATGATCTCCAAAGTTAGATTTATGTTTAGCATGAAGATTATCGATATCTTCCTTGATTCTCTCAACACTCTGATCATAAAGCTTTATGCCATAGTAATAAAGCACAGGTCTGAGATGGGACCGAAACTTCCTCTCCATTTCTTCGAGAGAAAAATTTTCTAAATAGAGAGGCACTGTCAATCGCTCTAGTATAAACAAACTCGGGAATATCAATGAGAGTATCTCATCTTCACACAAGGCCCTTGACAAGAAGACCAGGACTACCGTTGCAGACTGCAAAAGCTGTTCCCACTCAGCGAGTCTTTGAGACCCAAGAGGTATGTCCCAACGACCTTTGATATTTGGACGGTCGTGGTGACCTTCAAGGAACGCCCTGACCATGGCAGCCTTGTCGTTGTCCTCCTCGGCGTTTATCAGAAGATAGTGGCTTCTCTTGGCGTGCTTTTCGTAAAGTCTGTTTGCCCTGAGGAAAACCAAACAATTGTCGTTCAATGATCTTTCATGGATGCTTATAATTTAAAAGTCTATAGATCTTAAAGCAACTTATAACGTGAAGTCCTATGTAAATATCAACCACAATGGCATTTGATGTAAAATTCTACATTTGGGAATGTATATCCACTTAAAATTCATTTATAATTCATTTATATCAGCTTCTGGATATACATTCCCAAAGGTAGAATTCGATATTAAATGCCATTGGGGTTGATATTTACATGAATTAAAATCACGAGTGTTAGTGATATACATTCATGAGGTCCAATATATTTCTTTTGATATCATAAACGACTGAAAAACAAATTACTTCTATTCTATTGCTCTGCTTAATCTAAATACATACCTCTGAGGTCCATACTCATTTATGAGAGAAAATCTAAATTCATCTCGGATGGTTACGAAATTTTCCGTTAATGAGTCAACTTGTTGAACATTATTCATGCTGTAAAAAGAAAAAAACAATATAATGTTTCAGTGCAGTGTAAGAATAAAGATTAGATAATTTGTAAATTCACAGATGTTCTGTTTATCTAACTGAAGTATCATGCTGATATGTGTCTCTTGATAGGATAAGAAATTTCCAAAACCCACAAAATCCTTTAAGTGTCTTCTTCAACTACTGCAGAAAAAGTAAAAGAATAATGTAAGACTAGATGGTTCTACTGCTCTTAGAGCATATAATGATGTAACTTAACCATATCTTAGGGACAAGGTTTGTCAAGCCACTAACATGAGGTGAAATGCAATGTTTTTAGTCTTTCTTTCAAATCGATTATAGAGGATGTGGAAGTAGAGGAGTAAAAATGGGGTTATCATACGATTGTTTTTTAGTTTAAGATAAATTTCCTTGAGACGAATATGATTTTATAATTTGGGAGTTACCTATGTTTGAAACGAGTTATAGGAAGATTATGGAAGAAACTTATCTATAATCTGTATGAAATCAATATCTGTTATAATCCTACATTGGATATCCTTAGGGTTTAACTTCATTCACCCATAATTTGTACCATTCGCGAATTTTGACTAGACTTCTGTCAATGGATTCGGCAACCACAAGTCTATTATGGAGTTGGGATCGAAGTTAAGAAAGTAGCATCATGTGCATAGGTAATAAGCTGGTTTCTTAGGCCAACCCCCATATGCGTATATATTATGAAATGTAAAAGGCTCAGAAAAATCCCCGGACAGTTCGTCAACCGGACATTTCGTCCAACAGCTTTTTGTCGAAAGGACATTTGGTCGAAAGAGTATTTTCATATTATGAATTTATATTATTAACAACCAAGAAGGTAATTACTTAAAAAAAGAGTTGGTAGATAAGAAATACAAAAGTTTACAAGTAAGAACCAAGTTTAGTTTGTCACGTTTATTCTCCTTATTGGCAGTTTTATAGTTTCACTACCTCTTGAAAAACAAATACTAAGATTTAATAACATAGGTGTTTAGGTATTACAGTCCATTTAGAATCTATCTGAATACTGCTAAGACTTATAACTTATGTGCAATGGATTTTAAGTAATATAGTATATTAGTAATATAGTATATTAGTGATGGAAATGGAGGTACAGGGAACGAGAAGGAGAGGGAGCTCAAAGCGGAGGTGGGTGAACTGTATCAAGGATGACCTTCGATCAAAGGGATTAACCGGTGATGAGGTGTGGGACAGAGGTAGATGGAGAACGCTGACCAGAAACATCGACCCCACATAGAAGTGGGAAAAGATGTAGACAAAGAAGAAGAAGAAGTATATCTAAGTTTTCCTAGTCACCTGAGAGTTTTTTTAACCCTTTATTAACAATTGCATATTTGTTTGTAGTAATTCAAAGTCTAATATCAGATAATTCCTATTGTATTGTTAGCTCCCAATCATTTTGCTCTTTTTTTGACTTTGGTCATAAGGCGAGATAAAAGTAGCCGACATTCGAAGTTGAAATGCTCGGTGCCATCCTTCGACAGGATTATTTGTGCGTGGTATTCCTAGCAAGGTCTTTTCTCTGACATTCTATACGGAGAAATATAATTGTGGACGTCGTCGCCTTCCCCTCTGTACAATGCCTAGTCTATTCTATCTTATTTCTCTTCTTTTTGTTTTGTTTAAGTTTTTATAGTTTATATAGGAAATATTTATTTTGATACTATTACTGTACTAAAAATATCTAATTTTTCCTTGTTTCTTTTCCTCACTAGGCTATTTTCCCTGTTGGAGCCACTGGGCTTATATATTGCATCCTGCTTTTACAACTAGGGTTGTAGCTTAGCAAGTAATAATAATAATAATGATAATAATAATAATAAGAGATGAGAATTTGGAAAATAATTTTCTAAGCGGCGGCCTTTTTTTAAATAAAGTTATTGAACGTTATTGACTATAGTCCATTTCTTTTAGCGATGCAGATTTGCACTGACTCGTAGCGGTGCCCTTTTAGCTCGGAAAATTTTCCTGATCGCTGATTGGTTAGAATTATCTCGTCCAACCAATCAGCGATCAAGAAACTTTTCCGAGCTAAAAGGGCACCGCTGCGAGTCGGTGCAAATCTGCATCGCTAAAAGAAATTGACTATAGGATCCATAGCACGTATTTTTTAAGTTTAGAAAATATCATAAATGTTTCTTGATTTTTAATTTCGCAAGGCAGTACACAACTGGAACCGTATGATTTTCTGCAAGGAGAACATGGATGGTAAACAGTTGACGGTGTTCAGGAGCACTATCCAACATACCGCCACAAAATTAGTGCATACGCTTCGCCACTAAATCGAGATTACCGCAAGTTTCCATTATAGCGATATCTTCTTCGAATAAAACTAATCTCTCACCTCTTAACGAAACCATAAGTTGGTCTGTTACTTCGTTTCAATCTCTGAAATTCTACCGTCTTATAATCCGCCCCCCGCCCCCCCCCCAACTTTTTTTTTTTTTGGGTGGGTCATTTCTACCGTCTTGTTATTCGGCCGCCCCCCAACTTTTTTTTTTTTTTCTTTTTTTTTGTGGGTCATTTCTTAATAACGCAATTGAACCTTTAACCCACAGATTACAAAGAGTAGCTGGTAATGGATATCATAACATCTGCAGGAGTATAGCATCTGTTGTTCCACTGAGGCATTCGGGCTTTTCGTCCCTGGACCGTTGGTCCCTGGACAGTTGGTCCCGGGACAGACAGCCGTTTTATTGAAAGAGTATTCTTACTTTTTTTTTTTTTTTTTTTTTTTTAAGAGAACCATTTGCTTTTAACGAAAAGTCAGATGCACTGTTCTGAATTATAGTACTCGTCAATTCTTCTTCAGCAAGTGGATCTTTCCTTCATCTCCAGTACTGTCTTCAGAACAACAGCTCTGCTGGTATCAGGTGGGTAAGTATGTGGCTGTGGATCACCTTGAACCTTCTTTGTCTTCTCTCGCCCTCCACATCATCCTCTTCGCATCTCCAGTTCTAATGTCATCCATTCTTTTGGTCACTGTATAAGCATACCCATTGTGCAGTAGCTTCCTTCCATCACGTATAGCAACATTGAACTCCATGGACTGTAACAAAATGTCTATTTGTATATGTATGTATACATATATATACATATATAAATTTATACATACATATATTTATATATACAAATGTACATATATATATATATATATATATATATATATATATATATATATATATATATATAACTTCATATAATGCGTATTATACGATTTTAAACTAGACGTTCACAACTACTACCTAATTAATGAACACGAAGATATGCGGTGAATAACATATTCATGATAATGAATTGTGAAATCTTCCCTTCAGAAAAAATGCATTCCTTCTTTACAGTTTGAATGTCTTCACTTTTCCAAATTCTTGGATGAATAAACATGACTCTTTCTTAAGTAATTGCTAGCTTGACTGTTAACATTTATATGTTCATATAAGAATACTCTTTCAACAAAACGGCTGTCTGTCCTGGGACCAACGGTCCAGGGACGAAAAGCCCGAATACCTCAGTGGAACAACAGATGCTATCAGATGATTTCAATTGCATTGCTGGCAGAAGTCTTGCCTTAGCTGGCAAAAATATGTGGCTATGATACTCTAAGTATCTAAAATGAAAACTTAAATGACAGGACTTTCAAACTTGCACACTGTAAATGAAATGCTCTTCATGACTCTTTCTTGTATTATAGGGATATCATTATTCAGTCATAATTTAATAATGGTTTATTAATTCTTCTTCTTCTTCTTCTTCTTCTTCTTCTTCTTCTTCTTCTTCTTCTTCTTCTTAATCCGATGATGTTCCCCGTCCCCCTATCACTGGCATGTTCTTAGCATTTTGGTTGGTTCCACTTCCTCGCTTCTTGTTGCATGGCCTTAATAACTCGCATAAGCTTCCCTAGCCTTATCTCTTACATCACATATACCACACATTCTTCTTATATTTTGTTTCTCCCTCCTTTCCAGTAGTGATATTCCAGCAATCTATCTCACCATCCTCATCAATTTTCCTCCAGAGTAAGTTAACCACTACATTGAGAAATATTATTTCTTTCCCATTTTCTCAGCGACTATTAAAGGTAAACTAATTAATTCAAATGAAATTGTGAAATCATAAGACACCTTAAATCACATATGTACACAAAGCTGATTTTCATTAAACCTTACCTGCCAAAGTTCAAACGAATTTGGTAACCGACTTTCGATTCTGGTGAAGGAAGTTGCGTCCCTTGCATGTCCTTCTTGCCCTTGATCATGGCTGATTTACTACGCTTATGACGGATATCTTTTGTATTTTGAATTGTAGTCACGGAATACGACTTTCTCATCATGTACAAAAAATTATAAGGTCTCCTCTCGCTACTTTCCTGGCGCCTGGGGGAGAAGGATGTCTCTCGACTGGGTTGTACCTGGACATAGGATTTGTATGGTGTATCTATGGGAGGCAATACCCAATTTCAGATACGTTTTGTTGCACTTCCATAAACGTTTGAGAATCCAGTACGTGTCAGCCTGCTCTTACCATAAGTCCATCTCAGAAATCTGGAAACAAAATGAAATAACATGAATGCAAAACTTATGGCTTGACAATATTATCCATATGAGTTAACCATTCAATGTGCTTGGGATATACATATACATATACATATATATATATATATATATATATATATATATATATATATATATATATATATATGAAAAATGTGTGTGTATATCTTGAATATGTCAATATACTAAAAAAAATGTTTGAAGAAATCGACAAAATTAAATGGAATGATTAGGTTGAAGACTTAGATTAGGTTAATTGATATGAGAGTCTTGATAAGGAATGACAGAAGACTGATATTTCTTTTGAAATAATCTTTATGAGAAATTCAAAAAAATCTTCGATTAAAAACCATACTGAGAAAAAGCTCCACCTTTTCATGACTTGAATAATAAAAGAAAGAAACAGAAAAAAATGTATAAGAACTTCAGAGGTACCAATAACTTTTCCAATCAGAACAAACTAGTATCTCACTGAATCTGAAACCAATTACGACCAAATTGAGGAATGATCTGTAGAACTTCAAAACATCAGACTTGCAGCAAATGTTTTTATGTTGATCAGGCTCACATAAGTCTTTTTATAGTTTATATATGAAATATCTGTTTTGATGTTACTGTTTTGAAAACATTTTATTAGTTGTTAATTATTTCTCATATTGTTTATTTATTTCCTTATTTCCTTTCCTGACTGGGCTATTTTTCCCTGTTGGAGCCCTTGGGCTTATAGCATCTTGCTTTTCCAACTATGGTTGTAGCTTAGCAAGTAATAATAATAATAATAATAATGGAGCCTTTGGGCTTACAGCATCTTGCTTTTCCAGATAGGGTTTTAGCTTAGCTAATAATAATAATAATAATAATAATAATAATAATAATAATAATAATAATAATAATGATATTGATCAATTGGAAGTCATTTATTTAATATGCATTACATGTAATCCTTAGTGGATTGAAGGGACTTAAAGCGGTTGTAGAATGAAACTTTTCCACGATAAAAGATATTGTAATTGTCACCCTTATGTTTGAAGCGCGGATCTAGGACAACCGCCCCCGAGACAACTGCCCCCAGGACAATTGCCCCCCGACAACTGCCCCCAGGACAATTACCCCCGTAGGACTACTGCCCCCAGGAAAATTGCCCCCCATATTGCCATTTACATAATTACTTTTTAGTAACAATTTATGAAGATATTCTTCCTAATTACATAATCGGTCATTGAAGAAATAATTGTATCTATTTCCTAAATTTATTACCATTTATGTGGTTATTTCCTAATTAGGTAATCGGTCGTACGAGTTATAGTTTATTTTCGAAAGCTATCGCCAATTGGCTAATTCTGTATAGTCAAAAAAAAAGAAAAAAAAAAGTAAGAAGGATCCAGTATCTAATCGGTCGTACGAGTTATAGTTTATTTTCGAAAGAAATACAAGAAGTAACATAACCCATCATGGAGTTCGTCAAAAGTGAACGTGGAAAAATGAAGCTTATTTATGAAGGATACATCTATGTGAAGCAGAAGGAATTGGCAAATAATGTTACATCCTATGAATGTGAAAAACGCCGCCATAATAACTGTAAAGCGAAAGTAAAAGTTTGTGAAAATGAAGTAATTGGCTATGTAAATGATCACACCCATGCTGTTGACCAACCCCGCCGTGAAGTCTTGTAAGTACAACAGGAAATAAAGGCTAAATCTATTGCTACCGAAGAGACTGCACAGCAAATAATTTCCCAAACAGTTGAGTCGATATCAAGCGGTGCTGCAACTCAGCTACCGCCGGTGAGACATATTCGTCGTGCAACAAACAACTGCTGGGGCTCCTCATCCCATCCCATCAAACCTAACAGATATGGTCATTCCTTCCGAGTACAAGAAAACTTCTAGAAGTGAAGATTTTCTTCTTTATGATAGTGGATTGACTGAGCAGCGTATACTTTTATTTTCAACACCAACAAACATTAGCCTTCTGGAGAAATCAGATAATTGGTTTGGTGACGGTACCTTTAAGATTGTACCCGAGTTATTTTACCAATTGTACACTATTCATTGCTTAATTTCTGAAAGAGTTATTACGTGTGTGTATGCTCTGCTACCAAATAAACGACAAGCAGCATATGAAGATATCCTTCAAAATCTCCTCACTATAAACCCTAGACTTAATCCAAAGACCTTCCTAATAGACTTTGAACAAGCTGCTAGGAGTGCTATTGAAGAAATCTTCCCCAACGTAACTGTTAAAGGATGTTTTTACCACTTATCTCAAAGCATATACCGTAAGGTGCAAAATGAAGGTCTCCAAACTAATTACCAAACTGACGCCGATTTTTCCTTGCAAATGCGTATGATTCCTGCATTAGCGTTTGTTCCCGCAGAAAAAAGTTATTGAAGCGTTTGAGAAACTACAAGAGATGTTGCCACCTGAGGCTGATGCAATAATAGATTATTTTGAAGATACATACATCGGCAGAAGACGTCGAAATACAAGAAGACAGCCACGATGTATTGGAATTTTTGAGATACATAGCCCACAATTTATAATTCTAGTATTTAAATCCATTTTCAATATTTTTGCAACCCATCTATGTACAAATTTTAGTATATAATGTTATCTTTTTAAGACGTATTTTTAAATCATGTATTTTTTTATTAATAATAATAAAACATTGGTTTTATTAGTTATGCATTTTTATTTTTTTACACCATTGTCCAGGGGTTTTATAAGGGCAATTGTCCCGGGGGCAGTTTTCCTACGGGGGCAGTTGTCCTACGGGGGCAGTTGTCCTACGGGGGCAGTTGTCCCGGGGGCAGTTGTCCTGATACCGTTTGAAGCAACACTCAGGAGGGGACGTCTAGCAACATTTTTGTTATTATTATTGTTATTATTATTATTATTATTATTATTATTATTATTATTATTATTATTACAATGGCTCCAACAGGGGAAATAGCCCAGTGAAGAAAGGAAATATGGAAATAAATAAACTGCAAGAGAAGAATGAACAATTAAAATGAAATATATCAAGAACAGTAACAACATTAAAACAGATCTTTAATAACTATAAAAAGGGACTTATGTCAGCCCTTTTTCAACATGAAAACATTCGCTCTAAAGCTTTTGAAGTTCCACCGGTTCAACTACACGATTAGGAAGATCATTCCACAACTTGGTCACAGTTGGAATAAAACCTCTATAATACTGTGTAGTATTGAACCTTATGATGGAGAAGGCATAACTATCATAATTACCTACATACCCAGTATTACGAATAGTATGGTACTGTCCTCCACTTTGACAAGTTTATATAAATACTTGAGAAGAAATGAATAAGTATTTTACATGTACACTATAAAAGATTTCAGTACAGATTTTTAACTCTTTCCACCTGTGCGGAATAGGAAGTCTCATGTCACGCACCACTGTCACAATTACGTAAATTACATCCTTTGCATTGAATAGCAACACCTTTCAGTTTTACCGAACTGCTAATAAATTGATTGATTCATTGATTGAGAATGTCAGACTGGTGTTCGAGTCCCGATCAATCTCGTCAGTTCCTTTGGTCGCTGTAACATCACCATCCTTGTGAGCTAAGGATGGGGGGTTTGGGGGAGCCTATAGGTCTATCTGCTGTGTCATCATTAACCATTGCCTGACCT
>NC_090730.1:147157036-147160941 GCF_036898095.1 Palaemon carinicauda
CAAAATGTAGTTGGACATATAGATAGTTGGTTATTGCGCTTGTAAGCTGTGAAGGTATTTCTTGATCTGTTAAAGATTGCCTCATCAAAATACCACGACAATGCCTCATAAAAGTCATCCCGAACCATCCCCAGATTTCTGTGAAATGTTTGTATTCGCTGATACCTTTCTAGAGTTTATTTGGAGTTAATTTATTTTCTTTTTTGTTACATCATGTATTATAGCCCCTGGATATTTTTCATAAGTTTTTTTTTCAACACTTTACATGCACTTTTTTTTTTTTTTTTTTTTTTTTTGCCAACGCAATCTTTACTTTTCACGTGCCACAGTACAGGCAAATCCTGTACAGTTGTATGAATCTTACTAGGAATGTTCGATCATCTTCCTTACCAGCTATGTCAACGGTCTGTAGGTAGGAAACGTACTGGTAGATAGGATGCTGGATCATGTTCCTCAATATTACCCCACACTATATATTCGTATTCATAGATAGTAGTTTGGCCGATGCATAACCACCCGTTGAGATGCTACCGATAGATATTTATGGGGTCATTTGATTGGCCAGATAGTATTAAATTGGATCTCTCTCTGGTTACGGCTCATTTTTCTCTTGCACACAGGCACCGAATAATTTGGCCTACTTTTTACACATTCCCCTTTTCTTAGACCCCTAACAACACTAACATAACCGAAACATTCTTCTTCACTCAGAGGGGTTAAACACCCCACTGCAATTGTTCAGTGGCTACTTTCCTTTTGGTAAGGGTAGAAGAGACTCATTAACTATGGGTAGCAGCTCTTCAAGGGCACTCCGAAATCAAACTGTTGCTCTCTAGTGTTGTGTAGTGCCATAGCGTCTGTTTCCAGTGTCATGGATTAGAGTTCTCTTGCTTGAGGGTACACTCAGACATGCTATTCTATCTGTTTCTTTACTTCCTTTCCTCACTGGACTATTTTCAGCGTAGGAACCCTTTGACTTATAACATCCTGATTTTTTCACTAGGGTTGTAGCTTAGCAAATAATAATAATAATAATGATAATAATAATAATAATAATAATAATAATATTGTTCAATAAAATAACAAAACACTTTTTATGTCAACAATATATTATGTTATTCTTCAATACTGTCCCTTCACTGTCAATATTATTGTACAATACGGAATATGCCACAAAATCTTTCATGGTGTATGTTAACTAGGAATGACCTTCCTTCCTCCATCTTTGTTAAATATCACGTGCATGAGAGAGAGCGTTTGTGTTCAGATTATTCATGTGAGATAGAATAAGACCCATTGCTTCACAAATATCCAATGAGATCAACTTTACAACCTTAGGTGACTCTAATGGGGCTCATGCAGTTATTGAACCTAACACTGTGAGCTGAAGGCATCACCTCTTATAAGAATCTTATAAGTGTCCCTTCGTCCCCCACTCCACCACATTTTAGCTTTTTACTTTAACTCTGTTCCATCTCCCTTTTCTCTATATAGCTGTCTATCCTCAATTTGTGCCTCCGAACTGAACGACCTACAATCCAGCGCCGTCTAATATCCCAGATTCCATGAATCTATTTTAATAAAATCTGCATCTTGTGTTATGGGACTGGGTAACTGGAAATATCGAAATGAATGGCCAGTTGAATGGTTGCAACATAAGAACAAATGCACTGTATTAGGAATGTTGCTATGCAATAATTATGAAGAAATGGTCAAAGGAAACTGGGATGAACTCATTAGCAAGGTTCAGGTAAGTGTAAACATGCTCTCAAACCGATTATGATTTTTGTCTATAAAAAATCTGTCATTATTAATTCCTTAATCTTAAGTAAAGTGTGGTACATGTGCCACGTGTTTCCATTGGTAAAGAGCAAAGCAAAACTCCTAGAACAAGCAATCTTTCGGTACCTGTCGTGTGGAACGTATCAGCCAATTAAGAGAGAATCCCTTATCTTCCAAAAGCGAAAGGAGGCATAGGTATAGTCAATGTGTATTACAAGGCAGCAGCTATTTTGACGAGCACATATTTGAAGATTATTCATTCAGAAAGTTATAGAAGGCAGCTAGCTCTTTATTTTACACGTATTAGAATAAGTTATATGTTTCCTTGGGAAAATTGTCACGATGTATCATACTCGGGTACTCCTTTCTTCAATTACATTGTTCATACCCTAAGGAAATTGATAAAAACGCCCAACTTTCCACATGTAAAAAGTAAAAATATTCACAGGTCTATAATGCCAGAACATTTGTCTATTGTATTGGAGAGATATCCACTCTTTAACTGGAAGGATATATGGAATAATCTATTGTGTAAATATGTTGATTCGTACCAGAGAATTTTGATGTACAGATTTTTTTATGAATCATTAGCCACAAAAGAAAGGCTTAGAGTACTAAATATAAGAAATGATAATTTCTGTAACAAGTGTATGGAAGTGAAAAATCATTTACATGTATATTTTTGTATGTATGTTAAACCCATCTGAGAGTGGTTTCAGACCTTAATTTTAGAAATATGCATAGTAAAAGTAGAACAACCAATAAAATTTTTGATGATGGACTACACATGTAAAACCAAGAAACAGGTAAACACAGTAAATGTTCTTCTCATTGAATATATAAATTGTGTATGGAATAGCAGGGATGACAATGCATCTCCTTCAGAAAGAATTTCCTTATTAAGACGTAAAATAAAATACACCAAGTGGGTCCTAACAAAATCATACGATATAGAGAAATATTTTACTCGCCAATATGTTGAAAATATTTAATAAGCATACTGTGTCATTAAAGGTAAAAAAAAAATCTTTATAAAGTACTTTGCCGTTTAAAGCAATGAGAGTCAATGTATTTTGTTGTATTAAGTATTAAAAATAACGTAAAATATATATTGTAAAAGTATCATATTTGTGTATATAGATACTTGTTGTATGTACTATATAAATTTATATACCTGAAGAGGCAGGCGATAAAGGTCTGGTTTAAACCGGTCACTAGTTATCCTGTCCAACGTTCTTGAACTTCGTGGAGACTCGTTCGGAAAAGATGCAACGTATCTGCACGTCTGGCAAACAAGATTCCATGGCACACACACACACATACACAGACACACACACACACACACACACACACACATATATATATATATATATATATATATATATATATATATATATATATATATGTATATATATATATATATATATATATATATATATATATATATATATATATATATATATATATGTGTGTGTGTGTGTGTGTGTGTATAATGTACGTAGGAATAAACATGCTCTGCGTGTAAATTTGCGTACACAATCATCTTCGATTGAATTAGAAAAGTCTAGAGAAGTCAATTTCCAAACCCGTATCTATAAATCAAGTATTGCGCTAATTCAAAGTTGCATATTACATTCTCTTCTTGAAAGAAGGAAACACAGAACTAGTACAGTAGCGGTTTGAGCTCAAGGTGACTCTATGCCGCAGCAAGACCAATTTTTGCATTCGATCATGCATGATAGTTTTCTTCCAAACCACGTTTAGCGTTATAAACCTGCGAGAAAAATGACAGTACCCCAACATTTACTTTCTGTTCGTCTTGAATCTTCTCTCATGTAGTTCCATAAAAGTGATTAACGAAATCTAAAGGAGTGATATACCCACACATGTTTTTCTTCGCTTGATTGTCTTCTCTAGCTGTGCTTGAAGAGACTTGAACTGTATGTGGGAGAAGTGGGAAAGGGTCAGGGAACTGACCACCAGGAAATCTTGTCCCCGGTATGAGAGTCAAAAGTCAAAGTCAAAAACCTTTATTCCATTATAAAATGGTTATTCTGCTACATAACAATATAAATTATTTACATAAAATTCACAATAATTGGATTGCAAAAATCTAGGATATA
>NC_090730.1:147161441-147173941 GCF_036898095.1 Palaemon carinicauda
CCTAAATTTTTTATGTGTATATTTATATAATTTTTTCAACGCTATTACTATTATAATGAATATTTGTGCTATTACTCCGTTTGATCTGTCTGGTTGGGGATCGTCAGTTGGTAGCCCTGCTGCTCCGTATCACGTGATCCTCCCCCAAGCTCCCCCTCTCGCTAGGTGGGCGGCTAGGCTTCTCTCCCCCCTCCCCTAGGGGACCGTTGCCTTCCCTCCTTTTAGAGGGGGTAGTTCAGTGTTTATGGACTTTGTCCTCCGGGTGTCCCGGCGGGTTCGTCTCTGTCTAGACGGGTTGGCCACCGGTCAACAGAGTTGGATCCCGGTGCACCCTATTTTATATTCACTTATCACACTTTTATTATGTTATACCGAAACCCTCCGGGTTCGGTTGGCGGTTCTTATCTACAGTTCCGCCCCCCTATTAATTTATAACAGTTCCTATGATTATATATGATTATATATATGACAGATTACTATCTCGGAGTTCCTATATGAATTGGTTTATGGATATACTTTTATTTCCCGGCCCGGGGCTTAACCTCGCCCCGGGAAATCAGACACTATGTGTCTTAATCCTTTGTTGCATCCTTTTTATGCTCCCGGCTCGACCGGAATGGATAGCTATACTCTAGTCTTAAGTTAGACTTATGTTTAGGCCCGGGTCCTCCGGACCCGCCCCTACTTAAGAGTATTACAGTTAAGTTCTAGTCTTAAGTTAGACTTATGTTAGTCCCCGGGTCCTCCGGACCCGCCCCTACTTAAGAGAATTACAGTTTCTCATATACTATTCTTTTTATAGATGGTGCATTGTCAGACGACGGCCTGTGCGGCTGTTCTGCATCAGCCTTGTGGGCATACCGTATGTCGGTCTCACGCCCTCTGCGGGGTTCAGCTGGAGGACATCGTGGTCTGGCACCCTGATAACTCGCATGGTCTGTTTTGACCTCATCACCACCCTTGGATCTGACTCGGTGAGTCCTGTTGGCTATGTTGCCTTCTTATTTATCTTACCTTTTTTGGTATACATACACTATTTAGTAAGATTTCTATGGTCTTGAAGGACCACTGGGAGTCTGCCTTTTTATAATTCCCACTATTATTTCAGGCATCCCCGGAGCAAAAGTCTGCGGCTCGGGCCACACTGAAAGTGTGGGTTGGTGGTTTTGCCCGAACCGTGAAATCCAAGCAGCCTTACGTCCTATCCGAAGACTATTGTGCCATGGTCTATCCTAACGCCAAGTCTTCAGCCGCTGTGGCTAGGCATGTTGCAGCTCCCATCATTGCCCACATTGATGCCACCATAGCGGGGTTTATTGATCAAGATCAAGATCCGTTGGATGCCCCCCGGAGATCTGGAAGACAATGTTGCTTCCATGAACCTGGACGTCGAACCCATGTTGTTGGATGATCCGGACGCAGGTAGGGTGGTAAGTGAGGCAGGTGTTACCGGCGCTGAGATTCCTATCCTCAGCCCCGCTCTTTCTTCTTCTTCTGATCGCTCTTCCTTTCATGGTTTTTCTGGGGGACCGTGATTCGTTTCAACGATCACACCCGGTTCCCCCCCAAGGATAAGTCTACATCTAGAACCTTACCTAAAGCTCGTAAGCCTCACAAGGCTTCCCATAGTTCTAAGCTGAATACAAAACCCGTCATCTAAGGCTTCCGGCTCCTCCTCTAAGTCTCACGACCCGGGAGTACAATCCGCCACCCCTGCTCCTAGCCCGGGCCTTTCCGAATCAGCCATGCTTCGCATTGTGTCGGAGATGCAAGCTAAGTTGGTGTCGGAAATGCAGGCCAAGATGGACACGATGTTCTCTAACATCGGTCAGAGACTTGGGGCATTAGAGCAAGGTGCTCCGGAGCGAGTCCAAAGCTCTCTCATCCCGGATGCCTCTAAGCTCCCGCCGTTTACCAGGAATAATCCTTGGCGCATGGCTCTTCATTCTCCGTTCTCAGACGGAATGTTAACTTTGGAAGGTCTTGGCACTCGTCCTCTAGAGGACTTTGAATTCTTTCCTCCTGGTCTGGCATTTCCATTTCATGGTTATGCCAGGCTTACCGAGGAAGCTCTGGTTCGGCTAGATAAGGTCCCCAAAGAGACCGTCATCTTCCCAAAAGAACAAGCCCAATCTGTTTGGGCTAGGTTCCTGAACGACATTGGTTGCACCAACACCATGTTGACGCCGTATAAGAGTTCCTTCACAATGTTTTTAATGGATAAAAACACTGTGACTCCATGCGTCAATAAGGTAGCAGAGCTTGCTTTCCAATATGCTCTGGAGGAGAAGCCCTTGCCTCCCATCCGAGAAGTGGATCCGATCTCCCTCCTTCTTCCTTCTGGCATTGAGTGTTGGGACAATGTCCATACCACTTTTACCTCTGGCAAGCTATCAGCGGACTGTGCCTCAGTTATGTTTAGTGAGCGGCTTCCCCGTCTCCCGGAATCCCTCATTAAACAGGAGTATGATTCCCGCCTACGTGTTGGCCCGTACTCTGAACTTGGCCACATCCACGGAGTCGATAGCCTTGACTTATGATACTGAGAGTATCTTTAAGTCTCTCAATAAGGCTACGTTGCAGTCATTGTATTATGATCTTTATGACTTCGCTATTGCTAAACGTAGGTGTCGCAAACACGTCCTGGCTGAGGCGGACTATTAGGCACGAGCCTAATAAGCTTATCCGGTCCTCCTGCTGGGGTTCAAATCTCTTCCCTGAGGATCTTGTGGAGGAAGTCTTGGCAGAGGCCACTAGAGTCAATCAGAGCCTTAAAGCCCGTTGGGGTTTGACTCCTAAACGGAAATATGACCCCGCAAATTACCAAGCCCGGGGTAGGAAGAAGCTCCGCCCGTATACCTCCACCCAGTTCAGGCAACAGCAGAGTAGTTCGTCCAATTTCCGACTGCCTCTTCCTCCATCTCCCGTTGCTCCTGCGCAGCCTTCTACCTCTCAGGCTCCTTCGGGACGACTATGTCACCGTTCTGCTCCCTAAGAGCCAGCTTTCCGGTGCCTCCACCACCTCTCCTGCCTTTAACCAGTCTTATGAGGCTCATAGCTCTTCCAGAGTTATAACAGAGGTAGAGGCTACCACCGTGGTTCAAACCAGAACAGGGGTAGAGGAAAATTCTTTCGCAAGGGAAAGAACTTCCGAGGCGGACGTGGAGGCAACTCCTCAAGCCAATACTGAGGTGCAGCAGGTAGGGGGGAGGCTTTATGCCTTCCGCAACAAATGGAGGTTCAGTCCCTGGGCTTTCAGTATCATCTCCAAGGGACTGGGGTGGAGTTGGATTCAAGGGCCTCCTCCTCCGAACAAATTTCATCAACATTCCACTCCGGACCTAGTCGAATTCGTCCAGGATCTGTTACAAAAGAACGCCATACAAGAAACGAAACACCTGAAGTTTCAGGGTCGGCTGTTCAGTGTCCCGAAGAAGGATTCGGACAAGAGAAGAGTGATTCTAGACCTATCCCTTCTCAATTTGTCCATTCAATGCGACAAGTTTCGAATGCTTACCGTCTCGCAGGTGCGGACCTTACTTCCCCGTGGGGCCGGTCACCACCTCTATCGATCTTACAGACGCCTATTATCACGTCCCGATAGCGAGACACTTCCGTCCGTATCTAGGCTTCCGCCTAGGGGACAAAAATTACTCCTTCAAGGTGATGCCTTTCGGGCTCAACATCGCCCCAAGGATCTTCACAAAGTTAGCAGAAGTCGCTGTTCAGGAACTCAGAAATCAGGGGATTCAAGTAGTAGCCTATCTGGACGACTGGCTCATTTGGTCAGACACCTCCCAAAATTGCCTAAAAGCCACTCACAGAGTCATCCAATATCTTCAATCTTTAGGCTTCCAGATCAACTTCAAGAAGTCCCGTCTTCTTCCGAAATCAAAGTTCCATTGGCTCGGCCTGCAATGGGACCTTATATCTCATACTCTGTCTCTTCCCAAACCCAAGAGGTTAGAGATTGCGAGGAACACCAAACGCTTTCTCAAAGACAAAGTAAGTTCCAGACGACTCCAAGAGAGGATTCTGGGGTCCCTTCAATTTGCCTCAGTGACGGATCTACTTCTGAAGGCAAAATTGAAAGATATCAACCGTGTCTGGCGTTCGAGGGCGAACCGGAAGCTCCGGGACAGGAAAGTCCGCCTTCCTCCCATTCTACGGGAGAGACTTCTTCCTTGGACAAGAGCCAACAATCTGTCAAAGTCAGTTCCCCTTCGATTTCCGCCTCCGAAGCTAATCATTCACACGGACGCATCCCTATCAGGTTGGGGCGGCTATTCTCAGCTCAGGAAAGTTCAAGGTCTTTGGTCTCCCTTATTCCGCCAATTTCACATCAATGTGCTGGAGGCCATGGCAGTTCTTCTAACCCTGAAACGTCTCGCTCTACCCAAGAGACAACACCTTCGTCTGGTCCTCGACAGCGAAGTGGTGGTCCGCTGCCTCAACAGAGGCGGGTCAAAATCAGGGCCCCTGAACCATGTTCTAGTAGCCATATTCTCCCTAGCAGCCTCGAACCGTTGGCATCTTTCAGCTGTCCACCTGGCGGGAGTCCGGAACGTAGTGGCAGACGCCTTGTCCCGGACCTCCCCTCTAGAATCGGAATGGTCACTCGATCTAAAGTCATTCCGGTGGATTCTCTCTCGGGTTCCCGGTCTCAAGTGGACCTCTTCGCCACGGAGTCCAACCACAAATTGAGAGTATATGTGGCTCCCAATCTAGACCTCAGGCTTACGCCACAGACGCCATGTCACAGAATTGGGACATCTGGGAAAGGATTTATCTCTTTCCCCCGGTGAATCTTTTACTGAAAGTCCTAGACAAACTGAGATCCTTCAAGGGACAAGTAGCCTTGGTCGCACCCAATTGGCCCAAGAGCAACTGGTATCCTCTCCTGCGAGAGTTGAGACTATATCCTCACCCGATACCCAATCCGGTTCTGTCTCAGATAGTACAAACACGCGTTGTGTACGCTTTCTCAAAACATTCAGAGCGCCCTAACTTTATGGACTTCATGAAGTTTGCGGCCCATGCATGGTGCCAATATCGATCCTCAAAACACCTTGTTTCTAGAATCAGATAAACGGGATTCCACCATCCGCCAATATGATTCTGCAGTTAAAAAGTTGGCAAAATTTTTGATGGACTCAGACGTGCACTGTATGAACTTGAACCTTACAGTCACTTTCTTTAGAACTTTATTAGAATCAGGTCTGGCAGCCAATACTATCACCACTATTAAATCTGCTTTGAAAAAGATCTTCCTAGTAGGTTTTAACATAGACTTAACCGACTCTTTGTTAGCTTCAATTCCGAAAGCTTGTGCCAGACTGAAACGGTTACTCGTCCTACCCCGGTGACCTGGTTCCTTAATGATGTACTCAAATTGGCTTCTGATACCATTAACAGTTCTTGTGATTACATTCCCCTTCTCAGGAAAACACTTTTCCTGGTGAGCTTGGCTTCCGGGGCAAGAATTTCTGAACTGGCAGCCTTGTCGAGAGACCCGGGTCATATTGAGTTCCTTCCTTCGGGAGAGGTCCTTCTTTCGCCTAACAAATTCTTTTTGGCTAAGAACGAAGACCCTCAGAACAGATGGTCCTCCTGGAAAATTGTTCCCCTCACGCAAGATCCGTCTCTGTGCCCTGTTGCTACTCTTAGGTCTTATTTATCCCGGACCTCCTCTAACTCCTCGGGGCCTCTATTCGTTAGAGAACAAGGTGGTACCATTACCATTAAAGGGATCAGGCAACAAATTTTGTATTTTATTAAACAAGCTAGCCCTGACTCTTTTCCTCTTGCACATGATATCAGAGCGGTTGCTACTTCAGTGAACTTTTTTCACCACATGAATTTTTACGGACCTTTCCAGGTATACAGGGTGGAAATCACCGTCAGTGTTCAAGAAACACTACCTTAAACATTTGGAAGCCCTAAAATTTTCTACAGTAGCTGCAGGGAGCGTAGTTACTCCCAGGTAACTCACATGTTAATTCCTTGTCGCTTTATCTCTCCCCCCTTACCTGCCTCATTTATACCCTATTTGTATTCGTTGGTTTCGCACCTGAATACTATTATTATATTTGTAAATCTTTAACTCCTGAGTATCTGTATATATTATCACTCACGGCATTATTATACCTTACCTTATTTGTCAGTTGTTCTACCAAGTGGATTTATGTTCCTTTTAAGACACCCTTATAATTGTTTTTTGGCACTCATCTCTGATTAAAGCATCTTGTATTTTCCTTACGCTTATGTTTTTCCTTTATTTTGCAAGTTTGGTGACATTTCTCTTGTATAGATTCACTGGGCGGCACAGGTTCGAGCCCAGAAAAGGGATTTTGACGTAGGAAAAATCTATTTCTGGGCGAGGGACCTGTGCCGCCCAGTGAACCCTCCCAGCTCCTCTCCCTTGGAGTCCCCAAACTTTGGGTGCTAAGGAGTTGGGTTCTGAGCGGATGCAGAGTTGGTGGTGCCGAGTGAGGTTGAACGGCTCTCCTCTATTGGGGTCTTTGTCGTGGATGAATCTAAATAGTGCGGGACCTCTGGATTATACGCCCAATTTTAAACCGACACCAATAGGTGAGCGAGCTAGTTAACCTAGCACTCCTTTACATTTTTTCTCTGGTATATTTAGCAGTAAATTACCTAAGAATAAGTGCTAAATGGAGCTTATTCACTGGGCGGCACAGGTCCCCTCGCCCAGAAATAGATTTTTCCTACGTCAAAATCCCTTTATTATTACTAGCTAAGCAATAACCCTGGTTGGAAAAGCAGCATGCTATAAGCCCAAGGGTTCCAACAGGAAAAATAGCCCAGTGAAGAAAATGAATAAGGAAACAGACAGAATAGTGTGCCTAAGTGTACCCTTAAGCAAGAGAACTCTAACCCAAGACATAAGACGACCATGGTACAGAGGCTATGGCACTACCCAAGACCAGGCAACAATAATTTCATTTTGGAGTGTCCTTCTCCAACAAAACTGGCTAAAAGTGTTTTGATCGTTCTGGAGCTTCGTGGCTGATTATGAGCCAGTATATAATGTATATATATATACATATATATATACATATACAGTATATATATATATATATATATATATATAATATATATATATATATATATATATATATATATATATATATATACATATACATATATATACATATATATATATATATATATATATATATATATATATATATATAATATATATATATATATATATATATATATATATATATATATATATATATATATATATATGTCGTCGAGCTCATAAAATTTATCTTTAAAATGACGTGGTTTGTTCTGTTTATTTTCGCTATCAGTGATTTCATGGATGATGTCAAATGTTAATATCATGTTATGCAAAATTAGTCATTCATTTTAGTCATGCCTTTAGTAATTTGCTGTTAGCCGTTTTCTTTCAGTAGTTTCTAAGTTGGCGTTCCAAAATTATTTCGCTCGCATTCTCTTGTATTTATTTCTATATATTTTAATGATTTATTCCTTAATTAATTGCTGATAGTTTACACATATCATAAAAAAAATATTCTTAGTTTATTTGAGATCAGTGAACGTTATTTTCTCGGATGATTTCAAATGTTGTTATGTTTATAAAGTTTGTGGTTTTTTTGAGAGGAAAAAAAAGGAGCCGCGTGTGATGTGATTTAAACTATAAAAGTTATTGTCTGACCTTTAGTGAATCATAGTAATGTCCCCATAGTGGTCAGATGATATGTAGTCTCATTTGCTGCAAATTTAAAGTCCCCAAAGTAAGAGACTTCTGACAAAAGACGCAATACCTTCTTTTTTCCTGTATGGATGTAACTTTTTGTTACAAATTATTCTCCACTGCTTTGCAGTGAAAACAATTAGGTGCTACTATAGTGTGAGGTCTACCACTATTTGTAGCCTACCCAGGTGAAGGGCGAGGAATACCGCGTGACCTCTGTCCCAGAGCCCCGCACCTAACCATCGAACATGTGAACTTTCCAAATCCATCAAAACGTGACCTGCCCATATAAAAGGAAGCTCTTGCACCCCCAACTTTCAAACTACCACTATCCGTGAAATGATGGTCCTCTACTACTACCACCATCATCCTTACCCTGTCCACTCCTTTCTTTACTACTAAAAACCTTTCAAAATTTTCTTTAATGTGATAACCCACCTTTATATCTTTTCAGATCACCTACGGGCCGACCAAGGGAAAGGCCCGTGCCAACAACAAGAGTTGGCTATAATACTCCAACAACAACAACAACCTCCTAAATCAGTTTTTCCCTCGGCCTAAAAGAGATATCATCGATTGAGGGTACTAAAAATGTTGCTGAGGGAGTTTTATAGAAGAGTCATTCTGACGGAAGGAGCAGCACTCGCCTTTTTAAGAGAGCACAATCTCTCGGATGCAGTTCAAGAAGCAGATCCATGCCATAAATGTGGTTCTGTTATGTAGGAAAAAAGAAAGCGTAACAGAGGAGGAGAATTCGAGCCTGTGTTACGTTGCCCTCGAAAGGGTTGTCAAACTACACGGTCTGTTCGTACAGGAAATAAATTTTTCAATTATACGGACATGAACAACAAATTGCACTGCAACCTAAGCCTGTGTGAAATATTAGAATTGATATTTCTCTTTGTATTGGATATACCAATGTCCACAGTAACAACTCTCACAGGAAAATCTGCCAATACTGTAACTGACTGGTTCAACATGTGCCGAGAGGTGTGTACAGCCATAGTTTCTCATTAACGACGAGGAAAGATGGTCGGAACTACAGATAACCCCATCCAAATTGATGAGGAAAGATTTGCTGGTCGACGGAAGTACAACCGAGGAAGGATGCTGAATGGAGACAGCGCTCCTCTTTCCGAGGACAGTGACAGTCTCATCTTGATCATTTTTGCTGGAAGGTGATGAGAAAAAATTCCAATGATCTATTTGTGTCATTCTTAGAAGATGTACGAAGTGTGTATCGCTAGAATAAATGTATGGAAATATATGATAACCTGTTTGATGTACGAAGAGTGTATCGCTAGAATAAATGTATGGAGATATATGATAACCTGTTTGATGTACGAAGAGTGTATCGCTAGAATAAATGTATGGAGATATATGATAACCTGTTTGATGTACGAAGAGTGTATCGCTAGAATAAATGTATGGAAATATATGATAACATGTTTGATGTACGAAGAGTGTATCGCTAGAATAAATGTATGGAAATATATGATAACCTGTTTGATGTACGAAGAGTGTATCGCTAGAATAAATGTATGGAAATATATGATAACATGTTTGATGTACGAAGAGTGTATCGCTAGAATAAATGTATGGAAATATATGATAACCTGTTTGATGTACGAAGAGTGTATCGCTAGAATAAATGTATGGAAATATATGATAACATGTTTATCTTTACCTTTATTGCTTTTTTTTAATGTAATTAGAAATCCAATGATCTATTTAAGTCATTTCTAAGATATGTTTAAATTAAGTGTTTATTGCTTGAACAAATGTATGAAATGTGTTTTATCTGAGGGACGAATAATTCAGCAGTAGACCTCACGCTATAGTACTAACGGGAGGTAGATCTCACGCTATAATGTGGTAGACCTCACGCTATAGTAGCACCAACAATTATAATTACCAAATGATGAAAAAATAAATGAAATTAATTTTCATCATTCCGAATGATAATTGTTGACTGATTGGTTAGCATATTGCGTAAAAGAAAATCTTGATAAAAAAATTAGATTATATTGGTTGTCATGTTTTTTTTTTTTTTAAACAAACCGAGATGACAAACTATCTGAGGAATAGTATTTGAAAAATCTCGTATACACACGCGCGCGCGCGTGCACACACACACACACACACATATATATATATATATATATGTATATATATATATATATATATATTATATATATATATATACTGTATATATATATATATATATATATATATATATATATATATATACATATATATATATACATATATATATGCATATATATACTGTATATATATATATATATAATATATATATATATGCATATATATACATGTATATATAATATATATATATATATATATATATATATATATATATATATATATATGTACATATAATATGCATATATATACTGTATATATATATATATATATATATATATATATATATATATATATATATATATATATATATATATATATATATATGTACATATATATATGCATATATATACTGTATATATATAATATATATATATATATATATATATATATATATATATATATGAAAATAATTTGATAAAAGAAGTGAAATATGCAGGTTATTTAGGGCCCTGAAATCTTGGGTTGTGGAAAGAAAAATTGTAATTGACCATTTATATGAGAAAACGTCTACCCAGAATCTACAGTGTGTACAGACAGACAAACATTCCTTTCTACAGATGATCCTCATTTACTCAAGGTGGCCAGGACTAACCTTATGGATTCTGGGTTTATGTTGCCAATCAGAGATAGAATGGATGATCTGAAATGCTTTTTTAAAATGCTTAAGACGTCTTATCCCAACACAGTAAATTTCAAGTACAGTCTGAAAGAATATTTTCTAAGGAAAGAAGTATGATTTGGAAGATGCTACAATCAAAGAATTGTATAAGTTATAATGAAAATGTTTCGTTAGATGATTGATATGGACCCGCCCGAGAAGTAGTTCACTCGACTTCAGTGGAGGGTTGGATTTAAACCCAAAACAAGAAACAAGAAGAAGAAGTAGCCCCGATAAGTGAAAAGTATAATAGTAGCTACATGCGATGAAAATTAAGACTGCCTATCTCATACATTATTGGTCAAATGTTCATCTACACAGGGGAAAAGAACAAATAAAGTACGATGAATTGCCATGGAAATTTGTCTTGCTAGTCTTATTTTGAGATATATTGAATTTAATCAAGCATCATGGATAGGTGATGAGATTTTTGACGTAACTAACTAAAACATGCAAAGAGAATGAAACACCTGCAAGTACAATCAGTTCTGACACTGAGAAGGAATCTTTGAGGTATATAGCAGGTTATATAGTTAAAAAAATAAAATTCCAAAATCTATCTAATCTAAAATACAAGAGTCCATTGTTGTTGCGAATGATAAATGTTGGATAAATGTAATGAACACAGATGGTCTTTATGTAACCTCATATTCTTTCTTTTCCCAATTAAGTAAGATGAAATAAATCTTTTTAGCTGTCCACAGCAAAAACTAGAAAAGAGGGGGCGGGGAATCCTTGCATAAGAACTCTTTATGACCAGATGAAACTTGCTAGAGTGGCCTTACCTTTTGATGTTATATTTCTTTGCAAAAAAATGTCTAATTCATAGAAATAGGCATTTAGAAATAAAAATGAAATAATATCAATAAAAAAAATCAATGGATTACAGAAGTATAAATTGGAAATATATGAAAATTGTAAAATATAGTGTCAAAGAATTGATAACTTATTTATAAAACTGCAGATAATATCTAATCAACGTATGGAAATTGTAATAGAAAAACATCGTAAATAAATCGAGAAACAATTTATGAAACTGTAAATCATTTCCTATTTATACTTCTATACAATTAATGAAGTGAAATTATTTTGCTTATTGTTTTCTCTAACGATGTTACATGGGTTAAGAGTGATATATTGAACAATACATCAAATTTCCATGAGAAAGAATATCCAAATCAGGAAATAACGTAATTAGAAAAGGGTAAAAAGTGAAAAAACTTAGGTAAATACGCAAGGGTTCCTTTAAGCCAAGGGCATTGATGACGTCATGCGCAAAGTGGCCTAAATCTTACCGCTGTTAGACCGTCTCTGAGTTACTGCGCACCTTCGTGACGTCAATGGTCAGTGACTGTAGAAGAAAACGAGGAAAACTAGTTTTAGGGTCACTACAGTAGGTGTTTCCCCCATAGCACACTTTTCTTTCTTTCGTGACCGAGGAAGATAACTTTTACCTTAATCTTCAGGTACTTTATTATTTGAAGACTAGAATTTCAGTTTTTTCTCTTTGTTTTTATTTTATTTTTATTTTGGTTAAGGAGATAAGAGAATTCTGTTTAAAATTTATACTTTTTTAATGAAAATACAAAAAAAAGAAATTCAAGCTTTTATTTGGAAATTTACTATTTCTCTTATTTTTACATAATTTTGCTTTTAACTGTTTTTCTGTTCAAGATTCTTATCATAAAAAAAAAAAAACATGCGACACTGTACAAATAGGGAAACAACTTTTGGTAGATTTACAAAAGGAATCATATAAGAGAGAGAGAGAGAGGAGAGAGAGAGAGAGAGAGAGAGAGAGAGAGAGATTTTACATTTTGGTCTTCCTTTCTCCTTTGACTTAATCTGCAGCCATACACAGAGCAAGTAGCCATGACTCCTCAGGACCCAGAGGATTAACGAGGATTTATCCAGAGATTAACCAGGTGG
>NC_090730.1:147183941-147189766 GCF_036898095.1 Palaemon carinicauda
TAGTGCAGTGTTACCTTCCCAGACCCTGAATCTGTAGGACATAGCAAGCAATATCCATGGTACTTGAACTGATTTTTCTGGTGCTTCCTGTCTTAAATGATATATACGATCATGCTTTATTTTTCTGATAGCTGTATTTTTTCAGATGCCATTGATGTTTTTTTTTTATTTAAAATTCGTATTAATTATCCTTTCAATTCGCTTCTATTGCTTTAAAAATTCTAACCCGCCATGTGCGCTCATGGACGCATAATTGACAGAACTGGAAAAGGGTTCTAAATATTCTTGATGGTTTAAATGTATCTAATAAGCAGCATAATCGAAGGAGAGGTCATTGCTCTTGAGCAGTGTCTTTGAGATGGAAAATACAAACCCACGAACATCGCCTTTCTCTTCTCACTCACGGCCTAACCCGTAAATAGTTTTCCTATGCACAGAATGCTTGACATTAGTCTTTCAACCTTCTTGCTATCCTCCTTCCACGGTAAAAGTCGTGAAACCAATAAGGATGAGAAGGAGAAAAAGTTTATATCCTAAACTTTGACAGGATTTATCCCGTAATTGGACCTCGTCCGGTAAGGACCTCTTATTAGAAAAAAAAAAAAAAAAAACTAATTTCCCTTGGATCGATGTGGACCAGTTACAGGAGGACGACAAGACCTGCTTCGGCTACTTCCCTGATTCCAGCTTCGGACTCCTTCCCGGCCATCATTGATGTTCATCCCATCATCCGTGCCGATCCAGCAAGTTCATCTCCTTCAGCATAATATAATCTAGCGTTTTTCATACCACTGATGGGCTGCCAACGTAAGAGACCGTGTTTCAATCTATTTTGGGTTAATCTACAATGAATGAATTAATGACCGAATTTTGGGTATAGTGTCTAGATCTGAAGTCTAACATTCATTCTAGGAATTGACGAGCCATCGCTAAAATTACATTCTTCAATCATTGATAACATACATATAAACATTGGATTTCTTGAGGAATACTCATGAAGAGCCATCGATGAAATTACATTCTTCCATCATTGATAACATACATATAAACATTGGATTTCTTGAGGAATATATATGAAGAGCCATCGCTGAAATTACATTCTTCCATCATTGATAACATACATATCAACATTGGATTTCTTTAGGAATATTCACGAAGAGCCATCGCTGAAATTACATTCTTCAATCATTGATAACATACATATCAACATTGCAGTTCTTATAGAATATTCATAGTAATATAGTGTTGTTCTTGAAGCTAATTCAATCAAATGGATACATTTCAAGGTAATTTCTGATTTCTTGAATCACTTTAATCCTTTCTGGCTATATATTACCTATGGCTGTGTGTAACAATTCAGGACGAGCAACCCTATGGTTATATTCCCTATTTTGGAGAAGACCCCATTCCCACCCACCCCCCCCTCCCACCCCCAAAAATATATGGTATTACTTGCAGGTTGTCCATTTAAACGTCATTAACTTAAGTTGCATACTGTTGGAAAAATCCATTTTGAGCCATTAACACAAAATGAACTCTACTTGATCCTATTATCTTTTTAATGGTGTTTATATACTCTATATGTATTTATATACTGTATATACATACACATGTACATTTTATATAAACATATATACATACATATGCATATATATACATACATATGCATACATATACATACATATACATACATGCATATATATATATATATATATATGTGTGTGTGTGTGTGTACATGTTTTCTATACACGTGCAAAAAAAGTTTTTCTTTTTGCACTTATACAATGACATTAAGCCGCAAGTATTCTTTAATATTGAATTCACTCTTCCTTTGGAATAACTGACAAGTGATAAATGTTGCTCTTTTGTTCAAGACTTCAGCCTGTGCCTTTGGATCTTCATTCAAAATTGAACAGTTAACCTACTCACTCAGTAATCAAGAAAAGTGAAAGTTCATCATGACTCTGCGGTATGTATCCTTAACGAATTGAGATTTTGCCCCTTCAAATCAGAACCGTGTTTTATTGTAAAGGAACTTTCCTTTACTTCTTCAGTGATATAAAAAGGAGTTGGTTTTAATCAATGCCATTTCAGATGTATTTATCATGAATTATTTTCCCCAAGGATATGAGTTATTCCAAAGGTAGACTTGATCCCATACTCAAAGTTATTTGTGGCTTATATATATATATATATATATATCATCACCTACGTGAATTGATGCAAGGGACCTCAAGTAGTATATATATTTATAAATATATTCATACACACTAATATATGTATGCCTCCGTGTATATATATATGTATATATATGTATGTATGTATATATATATATATATATATCATCTCCACCTACGTGAATTGATGCAAGGGACCTCAAGTAGTATATATATTTATAAATATATTCATACACACTAATATATGTATGCCTCCGTGTATATATATATGTATATATATATATATATATATATATAATATACTGTTTAGTGTCACTGTGCGTGGATGTGGTTCTCTGTTCGTTTCGAAGATTTGCCTCGATAGTCCGTACATCGATAAAGTCGAAATTTATATTATTTTCCGTAGCACTTTTCTTTCTGCATAACGCTTCCTGTTGACTTCTTTCAATTTACGTCAATCTTCCTCCGATCAACATCTCTCCTCTTCACTAAAACCATCATTTTGTCGTCGCATGATCCTCTTCTCTTCTTCCTACCAGTACTTTCTCGACCTCAGGTACTTCCTGTTATCCTAAAAAAAAAAAAGAAAAAAAAAGAAAGAAAAAAAAAAACCGCAAACCTTGAACTTTCCGAACTTCCTCTATCCCTATCTTTGTCAATAATAAATATTATGCCAATCTTATTTTTTCTCGTCAATAGATGTATTTCAGGTCATTCTTGTTTTCCTTATCAAACTCACTTTTTTTGAATGACTTTCACATACATAATTGTACACTTAGATTCAAAAGTCCGCCGACACTCAAGAGGAATCGTTCGTCAGAGGTCTCTAGTGTTACCATGACAAAACAAAGAAAGAGTTGGTCTTCTTACTACCTTCAAGGAAATGGGCGGAGACTTGTCCAACCTCAGCGAACGCTTAAAAATATTACAAATCGAGTTGACATATTTCATTCTGTGGTATCATTTGTCTCTCGAATATTCACTACAAATACATAAAACACACACACACACACACACACACACATATATATATATATATATATATAAAATTATTTTTACTATTCTTTTGAGGAGCCCAGTAGACACTTTCAATGGATGGGTAAGTTGGGGGGGGGGGGGTAGGTAGGTAGGTAGGGGGGAATTACTCCTCCCCCGGGAAGTCCGACACTGAAGAATTTGAGGAAACAGGAAGTCATTTGTATTTTAGAGGTTGTGGAAAGAGGTTAAGAAATTCTTGATACAACTTGTAAAATATTGTATCATTGCCTCAATCTAATTTGATAACCGTTGATGTTCCATGAAATATTGCTAACCTAATTCATAACTAGTTCATTTGTAGTAGCTAGTAGCAACCGAATAAATAGCCTTTGTTGTTCTAAGGTTGATTAGTAACCAAAGTTAACTATTAACTTCTCATAATAAATGATCTGTCATCGAAACAGTAAATACTGATGACTGCATAGCACTTTGAATACAATCAGAATTTAGTTTATTGAATCGAAAGGGAGTTGTATTACGGTAAATGAAACCACTATTACATTCTAGCAAAGAGAAATTTGCTTTATTGATAAATCATGTATAAAAGTCTCTTGTCCTCAGAACGACATGAACCCAACATGATTTCCTACACTAATACCTTGGCTGTAAGTTATCACTGATTATGTAATTACTAGTAGCTTTATCTTCAGAAAATTACGTAGTTTGATTACGCTGACTTCTAATAATCATGATTCAAATAGGCGTAAATCTCCATGATCAAGTTCCTATTTGTGTTCCTTTCATTCATTCTTTATTCATTCGTTTATTAAACATCCTCGGCATTTTTAAGAAAAATTGCCTTTTTCGCCGGTATTCATCTAAGGCCGTCAATTTTAGTTCCTAGTTTCTCACTATCCCTCCAGAAAAGAAATCTCTCCTGAGCGGCAGCAAGAAACACCTACACTTGACCATTCCAACCTGGAACCTTTCGAAATTTGTGTGAAGCCAAGACGAGATATTCCTTAGCTGGATTAGAAAATAAGGCATTTTGAGCACTATTTCACTCACCTTTTTTTATACAATTTCAATCACATCCCTTTATAATCATTCCAGTTAACGAAAATATCTTGGTTGATTTTAAAGCAAACGGGTAAATTATCCTACAGAGTACTTTCGTAATGAGCATATTAATTGGAAAACATGTGGTATATGGAGGACTACAGAACATAATGATCTATAGTAACTAAATAGTATAACTTCGAGCCGGACAAATGTTGGTATAAGGATTCTTTCTAACGAATCCTTCAAACACTCATAAGACAACGACTCTCTCATTAAAGCTATTATTGTTCCAAAATCTACCATTATGTGGATGAGCATTTAAGCCCAACAAAATAATTCCGTTATCTCTACTCGATGATAACTATCTCCAATTTTGTCATAGGGCCTCACTTATTATCAAGCAAATTAAAGCTCTTGTAATAAAGATTGAATAACACAGCAAAGATTTTACAGAATATATTTAAAATTCTAGTTTAAATGTCAATGCCAACCGTTCTTAGCCACAAATACGGGCGGGAAAGGAAAAGTAAAAACTTTTATGAATAAAGGGCAAGAGGGTTGCGAACTAAAGACTGAGATGGCATATCTCCTTGAATCTGAATGACTTGGGCAATATTTTTCAGTAAAGTATCCTTATGTATTCCAAAATGTTCCTATCTATAAATATCTAAAGGCCTATGAAAGTCTTTAGCAATCAATTTAGCATTCTAAAACTAAGTTTTTGGAAGCATAATACAATCATTTTTATTGGAAACATTGCAATATCAAGCGAAAATTTCTCCTGATATGCATGAATGTCTAGAAATCAATTTATATGGTGACCAATTACTATATTCACTACTGTAATCTCTCTCTCTCTCTCTCTCTGAATGTCCTCAAGGCTCGTATAACTCATATATGGCGTTTTTATGAATACTTTACAGCATCGAGCCATAAATGAAACTGGAACAAGACTAATGTCGGATCCCCGAACAATATAATGTAGCTGTTAACGGAAGGAATTGTTAAGTTATGCCACTCCATTAATTCCTACATGCTTATACAGATTTATATATATATATATATATATATATATACATATATATATATATATATATATAATGTGTGTGTGTTTTGCGTATTTGTATTGGATGGTTGAGATGTCAAATGATACCACAGCATAATATATGGCAACAAGATTTGTAATATTTTCCAGCGTTCGCTGAGGTTAGACAAGAAATGCAACTCTTTATTTGTTTTGTCATGGTAACACTAGAGACCTCTGACGAGCGATTCTCCCTGAGTGTCGGCGGACTTTTGAATCTAAGTGTACCATTTCCTTGCCCACAAAGACATGTCATCGCTCTCACTTTCACCGCAAACAAGTAAAGAGGGAGCTCTTAGACACACTTATATCTCTTCATCATGTCATATCCTAAAACCTTATCTTTGATTGATCTGCTTTAAACAAAAAGCTCCTTTAGTTTTTCAGAGTATCATTCTAAATCCTGTTTTCATTGCAACAACATTACCTCTTTATAATTCATTTCCACACACTTTTCACTTTTCTCTTCCGTTCAGGATGACTTAAAAATGCCACACGGCTTTCCTCAGTTTGCACACGACACT
>NC_090730.1:147190266-147212766 GCF_036898095.1 Palaemon carinicauda
CATCATCTAATTCTGACTCTCTATTGATCTTCTTCCAACAAACCTCTTTTCTCCCTATCATCCTTCACCTTATCTCATCATCTAATTCTGCCTCTCTATTGATCTTCTTCCACCAAACCTCTTTTCTCCCTATCATCCTTCACCTTATCTCATCATCTAATTCTGACTCTCTATTGATCTTCTTCCAACAAACCTCTTTTCTCCCTATCATCCTTCACCTTATCTCATCATCTAATTCTGCCTCTCTATTGATCCCTTTCTTTCCCAACAAACCTCTTTTCTCCCTATCATCCTTCACCTTATCTCATCATCTAATTCTGACTCTCTATTGATCTTCTTCCACAAACCTTTTTCTCCCTATCATCCTTCACCTTATCTCATCATCTAATTCTGACTCTCTATTGATCTTCTTCCAACAAACCTCTTTTCTCCCTATCATCCTTCACCTTATCTCATCATCTAATTCTGACTCTCTATTGATCTTCTTCCAACAAACCTCTTTTCTCCCTATCATCCTTCACCTTATCTCATCATCTAATTCTGCCTCTCTATTGATCTTCTTCCAACAAACCTTTTTTCTCCCTATCATCCTTCACCTTATCTCATCATCTAATTCTGCCTCTCTATTGATCTTCTTCCACCAAACCTCTTTTTCTCCCTATCATCCTTCACCTTATCTTATCATCTAATTCTGCCTCTCTATTGATCTTCTTCCACCAAACCTTTTTTCTCCCTATCATCCTTCACCTTATCTTATCATCTAATTCTGCCTCTCTATTGATCTTCTTCCACCAAACCTTTTTTCTCCCTATCATCCTTCACCTTATCTCATCATCTAATTCTGCCTCTCTATTGATCTTCTTCCACCAAACCTTTTTTCTCCCTATCATCCTTTAATATATCATCATCTAATTCCGCCTCTCTATTGATCTTCTTCCACCAAACCTCTTTTCTCCCTATCATCCTTCGCCTTATCTCATCATCTAATTCTGCCTCTCTATTGATCTTCTTCCACCAAACCTCTTTTCTCCCTATCATCCTTCGCCTTACCTCATCATCTAATTCTGCCTCTCTATTGATCTTCTTCCACCAAACCTCTTTTCTCCCTATCATCCTTCACCTTATCTCATCATCTAATTCTGCCTCTCTATTGATCTTCTTCCACCAAACCTTTTTCTCCCTATCATCCTTCACCTTATCTCATCATCTAATTCTGCCTCTCTATTGATCTTCTTCCACCAAACCTCTTTTCTCCCTATCATCCTTCGCCTTATCTCATCATCTAATTCTGCCTCTCTATTGATCTTCTCCCCCTAGCAGGGTCCTCCTAAGCCCCCCTCCCTCCCTCCCACGGGCCACCTCAACAAGTGCTCACTTTATCTCGGTCGTGCCGCTCTTATCAACTTTGAAACTCTCCACTGTGTTCATAAAGAATAGTTTCACGTAATAATCCCCTTTAAGATCAGGGTTACTTGAAAACATTTGATTATATCATTCACATTGCGTCCATAATTCTTGTAACGTAGCTCATCTACACGCAAATTCATTTGCATGAAGCACGTTGAATACAAAGTAGATAATGTTTTGACTTATAAATACATTCGTGGACACAGCCTCTGGCAATGTCATGTTTCATTTCTTCTATTCCTTTATGATTTTTAGATGATGTAATAGAAACTCTCTACATCCTAAAGGGGGGTTTTATGTAAATTTAATAAAATTTAACGAAATTATTCTTTTATACCATCAAGATCTTTTACAAATTATAAAGCAAATATTTACTCGGTTTAATATGTATACGCTGAAAATTATAAATATATCAAGGTATGCACTATAAAAAGGATATAGATTACAGTATATCGAAGAATGTATCTTGCATCCATATATCAAGAATATGTTCACGGGATACCTTGCATTGAATCAAAATCGTCGCTTAATTTAAGTGTTTTAAAGACAAACTTATTGTGATTTCACTATAATATCTGGATTTTACTCCAACATTTTTCATAATGAGTAACAATTCTCGCAAAGTATACAAAATAGTACAAATTTTATGAAATATGATAACATATGAGTGATTTTCAGAAAACACCTCTTTCCCAATCTCTGTCACCGTCTTTTCTTTACTTCATTATGCATGTTGCATAATATTTTTCATAGTTCTGGACCATCCTTTATATTCAGATCTTCTGGGACAGTTAATTTTAATGAGGCTCAATACTAGGACAGTATTCTAGAAGTTTCATTCTAGCTATGACCAAGTTGAGGAAAGATCTTCCTAATCTGGTTAATTGAATCGGTAGAACTTCAAAAGTTTAAACTTTCAACAAATGTTTTTATGATGAACAGGCAGACATGTCCATTTTATAGTTTATATATGAAAGATCTGTTTTAATGTTGATACTGCTCCAAAATTTATTTATTTCAATTGATCATTACTTTTCATATACTTTATTTATTTCCTTATTAGCCTTTCCTCATTGGGATATTTTTCCCTGTTGGAGCCCTTGGGCCTTATATCATCCTGCTTTTCCAGTTAGTGTTGTGGCTTAGCTAATAATAATAATAATAATAATAATAATAATAATAATAATAATAATAATAATAATAATAATCAACTATTGAAGTTCATCTGAGGATGACCAGTCAATTCAAACATATTGTTATTATTATTATTATTACTTTGCTAAGCTACAACCCTAGTTGGAAAAGCACGATACTATAAGCCCGAGGGCTCCAACGGGAAAAATAGCCCCAGTGAGGAAAGGAAATAAGGTGTATGAAGACAAAGGAGAATATATAAAGAATAGACCAGACTATTCGGGTGTACGTGTAGGCTATGGTTAAAATGAGCCGTAACCAGAGAGAAGCATCTAATGTAGTACTATTTGGCAGATCAAAGAACCCAATAACGTTCTAGCGGTAGTATATTAACGGGTGGTTGGTGCCCTGGCCAACCTACTATGTACACTGATATTCCTTCGTTTATCAGTTTCTTCTGAAAATAGAATTTTATTGATCTTCTGTTATGCAAAATTTTGCGAGAAAATGGTTTATTTCCTGAACGAATATTTAAGAAAATACATATTTTTCTGCAATGAGAAATCAAAATACAGAAAAAATCATTCGCAAATAGAAATAGGATTTCTCACAAAAATAACATTAAACGTCGAATTAAAACACACGTACATACACACACAGACACACACATACACACACACACACACACATATATATATATATATATATATATATATATATATATATATATAAGTGACCTGTTTTGAGTCAATTCCTGTCCCTTAGAACTAAAGAACAATGGAGATTTGTGGGACCCGATGTTTCCGTTTGATTTAGTCATTATAAAAGACACAGAAGAACTGCAAGAAATATTATTAGCATGAAAAGGAGCCACGGAAAGGAGAGGATTGAAGGTGAACATACGAAAGACAGATTTGATGATTAGCAATAGAGAAGGACATGAAAAAGTAAACTTTCAAATTGGAGATGGCACAGTGTTAAAACAGAACAATGAGTTTAATTTCTTGGGTTCAATAATAACAGAGGAGGGAGGCACTGAGAAAGCAGAGAATGAAAGAAAATGGCAAAAATGGATAGAATTGAGTGTTGTTGTTCTAGACAAGAAAATGCCATTAAGATGCGAAATGAATGTTATAATGTTACCTTCTTCTTCGGCTTATTCCCATTTCTTTATGGGGTCGCCGTTTCGAATGATCATTTTCCATATATTTTTGTCTAGCGCTTATGCTTCACCAATTCCTTTCTCCCTCAAGTCGTCTCATGGTATGCCTCCCAACATGATCTATCTCCCTGTTCAGTAGATGTCCGTACCATCTCAATCTTCCTTCTTGCACTTTCTTTGATATTTCCAAAACCTTTGTTGATTCTCTGATGTAGTCATTCCTAAATCTATCCTTTCTCGTCACTCTAGACATCCATTTAAGCATTCTCATTTCTGCTACAGCCATCTTTTTCTCATCAGGTTTCCTTAGGCATACTATCTCTGTGCTATAGAGCATTGCTGTTCTTACAACTGTCTTGTGGGATTTTCCTTCAAGTCTCAATGGCACTCTCTTGTCTCAAAGGATTGCTGAGGCAGTTCTCCAGTTGTTCTAGCCTGGGTTTTACTTCTTCTTCCATACTTCCACTAGTACTGAATATGGATCCAAGGTATCTTCTATAAGGTTATATGGGACAGAAACTTGGGCTCTTGAGATGAAAAAGAAGGAACTGTTAGAAAGAACTGAGATAAGGACGGTGAAATAGATTGCTGGATATCACTAGTGGAAAGGAGAGAGAAAAAAGAACAATGTGTGACATATCTCATATAAAAGATAAGGATAGGGAAGCTTATCTGATTTATTAGCTATGCAACAAGAAGGTAGGAGATAGAACCAATCTAGAAATCTGCATTGCACATGTACCATACGTTTTGCACACACTCTTGTACACTGTAACGGTCTTTCCTATTTGTATATATCTCGCTCTCCCCCACCTTGCACTGATAATAGAACCTGTTTAAGCTTGCCTGCTCATATATTAGTTAGTTTGTGACGTTCTTGTTCGCACGTACTTGTATAAAAGCTAGTTGTCTGTTTAATAAGGTTTTAGTTTCATACCTCTCCCCTCTCTTTTATAATCACTTATAACCTAACACCCCCCTCGCAGAAAGCTAAGTACATGCCAGTGTTGAGGAGGATTGTGGAGGGTCAGCGGATCAGATGGATGGAAGGGGTGAGGAGGGATATGAGCGAGGTGGGACTGGAGAAGAAAATACAAGTAAAAGAAATAAAAGGAGAAGATTGACACAACTGACTGACCCTGCTATATAGTGGGACTAATGAAGTCAAAAGTGTATATATATATATATATATATATATATATATATATATATATATATATATATATATATATATATATATATATATTCTTTGTGTGTGTGATAAAATGTTCACCATTTTGCCAATTGAAATGTATTCTTAATAGCCAAAATTACCTTTTAATTCCTCGACTTTCCTAAACCTACCCTTGTCTCAAAATAGTTAATTTAGTTTCCGTTTTAATTTATATATATATATATATATATATATATATATATATATATATATATATATGTATATATATATGTATATATATATATATATATATATATATATACAAATCGCCATATACATACATAAATACACACATGTATATGAATGTATACATACATATAAACACACACACACTCACACATATATACATACATATATATATATATATATATATATATATATATATTAGTCGCCGATATCCTTTGATATCGTGATGCATATTTTATCATCATAATTAACTCCTCCTACGCCTATTGACGCAATGGGCCTCAGTTAGATTTCACCAGCCGTCTCTATCTTGAGCTTTTAAATCAATACTGCTCCAATTCGTCATCTTGTACTTCACATTTCATAGTCCTCAGCTATGTAGGTCTGGGTCTTCCAACTTTTCTAGTGTCCTGTAGAGCCTAGTTGAAAGTTTGGTGAACTAATCTCTCTTGGGGAGTGCGAAGATCATGCCCAAACCATCTCCATATACCTCTCACCATGATCTCATCCACATATGGCACTTGAGTGATCTCTCTTATAGTTTCATTTCTAATCCTTTCCTGTCATTATAAGTCAACTGGAAGACTTTTTTTATTCCCTTACAACGGGGAAGTACTTTCTGTAAACTGGAAAATCCCGGGAACCCATTGGACCCGCCCTCGATGTGCTGTTGTGCTGCCCCCAGACAGAAAATAATCATTATTAGGAATGGATAAATGAAGTTAGTTTTATGTGAACTTTCATGATAAGATAAATAAAACATGGAAGAATTAGCCAAAAAAGATTCAGTACGTATTGGGCAAGCAATGTTTCTTGCATGAGTGCATTATCAACCGGTCCTCACTCTCTTGGATAGAGTTAAATGTGGCTTCAAGTTGGCGAACAGTTGCCCATGCTTGCATTAATATGTAAACATACCGAAGGTTGTGATTGCTGTAAACCTCTGATAATCAGTTCGTCCGTACTCATATGTTCTTCAGCATTTCTGAAATTCATGGAGAGAGGGCTATGTATGCCATATGTTTAATGGAATCTCAAAATAAAATTATATATTATGAATGGCAGGGCGTTTATGACTATGACCTTGACTTACAATACGCTGCGAAACTGTTCAAGGGAAACCTGAACGTTGTTCGATACATTATCTCGTATCATCGAGCGGAATGAACCAAGGATACGTAGAAGAACGAACATGAGTTACTTTTGAATTTGAACAACGTCAACTAAAATATAAGCGATATAAACGCAGATATATAATTACAGTTCGCGAACAAAGTGTCCCTTTAAAAGTGGGAAAAGATGCAGACAAAGAAGAAGAAACGCAGTTCGCCAATAAGATGTCCCTTTAAATTTGTTCATGGTCATTATTATTAACGCATTGGGTGAACGGCAACGTTCGATGTAGGTATTCACTTGTAAATTTATCAAGTTTTACCTTGAAAAAAAAAAAATGAAATTCAACGTAAAATAATTATCATTGGAAAGCATAACACTTTGGATATTCATAATAAGCAACATACGTGTAATATCTTAGCTCTTAAAAATTATTTGAATGTTTATGGAGGTTTGATTATTCTACAAATATGTTCAAGTTAGCTTTATATATTTATTATTGCATCGATAGGTGAAATTATGTAAAAAGCAAATGTGTGCTTATACTTAAATTGTGCAGGAGAATGGTGGAAATGGACGTACAGGGAGTGAGAAGGAGAGGGAGACCAAAGCGAAGGTGGATGGACTGTATCAAGGATGACCTTCGATCAAAGGGATTGACCGGTGATGAAGTGTGGGACAGAGGTAGATGTAGAACGCTGGCCAGAAACATCGACCCCACATAAAAGTGGGAAAAGGTGCAGACAAAGAAGAAGAAGAAGAAGCCAGCTTTGTCACAAGAAGAAGAAGAAGAAGAAGAAGAAGAAGAAGAAGAAGAAGAAGAGGGAAAAACTAAGGAACGCACTAAGTTTAGTCAGGATATAAACTGAAGTATTTCTAAAGGCCTTACTTGTGTAAGTGAAAGTTTGAACCATTATTTTTCCTCTAAAAAGAGCCATCCAGTGTTAGGAGGAATGTTTGTGCGTAGCCTACATCATGTGCTTAAATGCGTTTGTTCGTGAGTGTGTATTGCTTCGAGAGTAAGGATATTGGGGAGATCTGGGAGTTGCTAAACTAAGAAATAGGCAAAAGTGAGGACAACATGGTAAATTAATATAATTTCTTGGTGATGAGGTTCCTGTATGGGCTATTGGAATCTCTTGAGGGGAGACAAGCCATTACATCGGTCTCTCATCTTTAGCACTGCTTTTATCAGACGTATGAATCAATTATTATTATTATTATTATTATTATTATTATTATTATTATTATTATTATATCTCCATAAACCAGTGATTACCAGACTTTTTCAGGTTGGCACCCCTGGCTTTCAGATGGAGTACTTGCCCCAACCCATCTTCCCTCATGATTCACTTTAAACTACGTATCAGAGTTAGTTTTCGTTTATAATAGTAATGAAAATTTATTATCTATAAATTGCATACGATTTTCTTTGCCATAGTGATTATGACATATATTTTGTCATTAGAATTTTGTAAAAAGAATCACAAAAAAAAAATAAACTATTTATTGCTTAAATGTTCTTACTGCCACTCTGTCACCTCCAACCGCAGCATTTTGCCTCACGTCATCCCACCCCACACCCCCCGCTGGGCAACTTAGGGAACCACTACCTTAAACAAAGGTATCTTTGTCCACGAGTTGATCATCCTTAAATGAAAATGGGAAAGTCGATTTTTAGTTACATAAAAAAACTTTTGATTTGTAATAAAGCCTTTATCTCAAGTGGTTAATCGGAAGTTTGACAACATTGTAACGCCATGTCCCGTGTCAATAGAATGTTAATGTAACTTCCAGTTAAACAAAAGAGCCCTGTTGCAATCGTATCTGGGATACTTCAAGCCACAAGAGAAACTTTTCCCACCAACAGGAAACTTATTCATATAGTTCAGAAGTCACTGCCAGTGTTCAATAGAGATGATATTTTCATATTTTTTTTTTTCACGTGATATAATTGAACTATATGAACGAAAATAAAACTCACAATTAGATAGATGATTTGTGTGAATGCGAAGCCTCGATTATCTTATAAGATATTGTATGTGTCTATTTGATAAGCAAAAAAAAAAAAAAACTTATGTCCCAAAATCAAGTGAATTGTACAAGAAATGTTCCTATATAAGACAATATGGTGTATTCAATTCTTTCCTTCTTTTGCTTTTCAAAACCATAAAATGCACTTACATACGTATAAGTTTTACAAATTCTTTAATCTACGATACGTTTGTTTTAGGATAGTTCCATGCATTACCCTGTGAATTAATGACTATTTTCGTGTACAATTGAGAACCATATGCCACAAGAATGGCAACCACTTCTTTCCTACTTATGGCACGTGTGTTTGTGATCATATGTATGCGTTTCGGTGTTTATAATCACACATACGAATATATCTACTTGTGATTTTATTGAGTGTTTAAAGTGATACGAAGAGAATTATCGATCAAATTATCCATAAGTGATTTCAAAACATAATAATAAAAAATAATTAATATACAAATGTTCTAAATTGAATAAGTCTGGACCTATCATGAGGTGTGTGTGCGGGTGGGATTGTAGCCCGTCGGCATTCCAGAATTGTCATGCAACTCATAGTTAAAATAAACTTGCAGATACGTATACTCCTGTATCAGTATAAGTACCATGATTTATCAAAACAGATTCCACTGTAATAAAGAAAAACGTTGTAAAAACCTTACCATATTTAACTGAGGCATAGCAACAGTCTTCCGGTAGTTGTAGGTCCCAAAACTTAACGGCGTTCTAGAATATGATTTTCTTATCGGATCCAACAACAGAACTCTAATAATTGCAACATCACCCTTCACTTTCAAGGCCTTCGGGTTTCAAATCAGTATTCCTCGCAAGCTGAATCCAGCGGAAGTCCTGGATTGCTTTCACCAAACCCGGGACTAGAGTGAGGAACTCTTACGCGGCCCGGAGTTCCCAACAGACTGTCAAGCCACTCGAGTTGCTGCTCGTGGTAGGGCCTAAGCGTTACAGTTTCCGCTCGAACGTGCATCATAACAAGGAAAAAGGCCCGTGCCAACTTGCTTGTTTGCTTGCTTTTAGATTGCCTTGTCTTATACAAGACATGGGCTCTTGCGTTGGCAGCCCGTAAGCGAATTTACTTTAGATTTAGATTGATTTCCTTTGAAAAAGGGATCGTGCCAACAAGAAGTGTTGGCTTTAATACACTACGAACGAACGAACGAACGAAAGCATCCTAACTATGTATCTCCCGCAATTTTTTTTTCTACCCCTGGGTATGTATATATATATATATATATATATGTGTGTGTGTGTGTGTAAATATGTATATATGTATATATGTATATGTGAATATATACATTATTATTATTATTATTATTATTATTATTATTATTATTATTATTAGCCCAGCTACAACCCAAGTTAAGTAAACAGTATGCTGTTAGCCCAAGGGTATATTGTTATTATGCATATGTATATATATGTATGTATAAGTATATATATATATATATATATATATGAATCACACTATAGTTATTACTATTATTAATATCAGATGAGCTACAACCCTGCATAGGTAAGCAAAATACTATAAGCCCAATGGCTCTAACATGGAAAGTAACCCAGTGGGGAAACGAAATGACGGATTAGCAAATAAACGATATATAACTAATAAATAAAAAAGTATATCAGTAACAACGTTAAGATAGACCTGTCATATGAAGAGACTTAAGTCAACTTGTTCAATAAAAAAAGAATTAGCAAAAAATTTGTAGTTCTGAGTTTCCACTGATTGAACCCACAGGTTAAGAATAGAACTTCTGGAATACTTTGTATGCTGTATAGTATTGAACCTTATAATGGAGAAGACAAGACTTTTAGAAGTGTCGGCAAACCTATTACCAAGCAGGTTCTACTCAGAGAAGATCCGGGTAGAGTAGCGGAATATACCTAAAGAACTGACTGAACTACGGTGCCCCAGATTAATATCCAGATCATGAATAAGAAATTTAATACCGGAAGTTGCTATCCAACAAATTAAGATAAAAGTCAGCACTTGAAGACCAACTAGGAGAACAATACTCGAAACAAGGTAGAAAGAAAGAATTGAAACATTTCTTCAGGATGGATTGATCTCCGAGAATCTTTAAAAAAAACTTATTGATAAGCAAACTTTTATTACGATTGAAGAAATAGACGGAATGTGATTCTCAAAAATTAAATTTGCAATCAAGAATCACTGCTAACATTTTGAATGAGTTGTATATATTGTATATACTTAAAAATACATTGTCAATGCAAAGATTTGGATATTGAAGAACCACTACCCTCGACATACTTGAAATCACACTTTGGGTTTTGTTAGGGCTTAACTTCGTGTCCCACAATTTGCACAAATTTGATCTAAATCTCTATTAAGGGATTCGCAATAATTGATCTACATATAGTATATTCATGGCTAAATATCTAGAGATACTTAAAAGACCATATAATGGTAATGGACTGGTAAGTAATTACAGATATACAGCTGTAGTTTCGATATCAATAACATGATCGTCTTTCAGAGGGGAGACGCCATCCCTGCGCATTGCTATGCTGGAGATACAGTAGATAAGACTCAATAAAGAGGATTATTGGTGTTTTTCTCTATTCATGTCCCTTTATGTGTGTGTGTGTGTGTGTGTGTGTGAGTGTGTGAGTGTGTGCGTGTGTGTGTGTTGAGTTGTAATTTTATGAAACTTTTTTCTTATTTCTATGTCTGACTGTACACAGAATATTGTTGCTACAGGGTTACTCCATATATATATATATATATATATATATATATATATATGTATATACATATATATATATATATATACATATATACACACACACACATATATATATATATATATATATGAGCCATAACTACTTCTTAGTATTGAATTTGATCTGACCAGGGATCAGAAACCTAAGGGGGAATTAACTTTATGATAATAGCTCCTGGTCGACCAAGGATTCGAAACCGGACCAAGTCGAAACTGAGGTTACAGAGACTCTTACCACTCGATATATATATATATATATATATATATAGTTTAAATATATGTTTGTTTATTATTTTTACAAATTTATACACAGTTCCCGCTCCATGATGTTGCATAGACACGTAGTACTCTCCAAAAACTAGATTTTATCTACATATAGCGTGAAAGTAGCATCAGGAATATCATGAACCATCATCATTTTTTTAACAATCTAACCTTTTTTAATCATCAAATTGGTGATAGGCGAACGGACTCCTGTAGCAGGGGCTTGGCATAAACCAAAAGACCTTTCCTTTTTCTGCCTGTCTTTTCCTTCCTACTATTCAATGTCGCATGAGGGTCTGTCCCTCTCTTTTATTCTTCTCCTGTACTTCTCTTTCTCCCTTTTTCCTTATTCTTTCCCATCCCGAGTACCTGCCTTCGGGCTATAAACTGGATTGTATCCAGGGGTACTTATCCTTTCCCCCATATTCCCCACTTCCCTATCCTTATCCGTACCGTACCGGAATATCATTATTTTATTACATAAACTAAGATGGAAAAAAAGTGACACATAGCAAAACGTTAGTTTCACTAGATATCGGAGGTACTCGCACACCACACTAATAAGTCTTTTAACAATCAGTTTTTCATAGCCTCTGATTCCTCTAACATATTGTGGAAATGGTAAAGTGATAACATAATCACAGAAATAATACACCAGTTGCCTAAAAAGAAGAATGAAGTTGCGACCCCACCCTAGTAAAGCTTCTCCACAATGAAGTTCAATATTACACAGTACTCTACAAGTTTAATTCCAGCTGTGACCAAGTTTTGGAATGATCTTTGTAATCGGGAAGTTCAATCATTAGAACTTCGAAAGTTCAAACTTGCAGCAAACGTTTTTATGCTGAACATTCATTTTATAGTTTATATATGAAATATCTCTGTTTTAAAGTGGTTAATGTTTTTAGAATATTTTATTTCAATTCTTCATTACTTCTTATATCGTTTATCTATTTCCTTATTTCCTTTCCTCACTGGGCTATTTTATCCTGTTGGAGCCCTTGGGCTCATAGCATCTTTCTTTTCCAACTTGGGTTGTAGCTTAGCTAATAATAATAATAATAATAATAATAATAATAATAATAATAATAATAATAATAACTGGTAACACGCAACCTACGTAACCGAAAAACTCACGAGGAGACAGGGACCTTGGCATGAACAAATGATTTACAGCGTAGTTTGTGACTTTCTAACTTCATTGGTGTTTACCAATTTTCCTTATGTATTGCACAGTCTTCGTCGCGTTATATTGATTGCAATATCATGACTATGTCTCTGTGGTTTCCACTACCCTGTCCAATTGATTTAATGTAGTTTATCTATATCCTTTCTTCATTTCCTTACCGGGCTATTGTTTCCTGTTGGAGCCCTTGGGCCTATAGTATCCTGCTTTTCCAACTAGGGTTGTAGTTTAACTATTGACAATAATAATAATAATAATAATAATAATAATAATAATAATAATAATAATTGTTGTTGTGGAGCATCGGCTCCTTGAGCATCCTTCATTCTTTGATATAGTTTATTCTCTATATAGAAAAGTTAAAACACATAAGCTTCTATTACGGCCCCCCATGACTGCCGGTTCCTGAGAAAGGCGTAGCCAGCTATTTCCCAGGACCATGCTTGGGATTTGGCTCGAGTATGCCAGCAATTTATTTTCTTGCCACGTATAGACTTAACTCGGAGGCCTCGAGTTGGGGATATTATCCCCGTGCTGCAGTTTAGTGGCAATACGTTCTGTTCTAACGCTTCTCCAGGGAGTAATGTCAGTGATCTTTGACAAGTTAACAGATATCTATGTAAATCAGTAACTGGAATTAAAGAAAAATTATATCACTCTTTTTCTTAAATATACTAAATATCTGATATATCGACCTATTTCACAAGTTTTTTGGGGGGTGATAAATCGTTGCAAAAAGCGGATTCAACTGAGATATAGATCTATAAAAAAAAAAAATGTAAGTGGGAAGGTTTGAAAATCCAGATTTCTTAAATAAACGTAATGAATTCTCCTAATGACGTCTTCAGATCGCAAGAGCCCGTGTATTACCCCTTCAGAGCTATTCTTTCTACAACGAATGCACGAAAATCAGATAAAACTGGACCGACTTATAATAAAAGATGGGGTCAATATTTTCCTTTCTAAATAGCAACTTCTGGAACCTCCGGGTAACGACGGGATTCTCAGGATTCATTTCCCAGAGTAGGAAGACGAAGGTTTTTTTTTTTTTCTAGAATGTATACATCCGGTCATGCAGACGAAGAACCACGAAAAGAAAGGTCAAAAGATTTGCATATCATCTTATCTTTCGTGGCTATTATACACATTTTACGCTTATCACTTAACATACATATATATGTGTGTATATATACACTATATTTTCATATTTGATTATATGTAAATATATGTATATACTGTATATCCATATATTATCATCATCATGATCAGCAGTGACTAGTCCAGTATAGGACAAAGGCCTCAGACATGTCCTTCCACTCGCGCCTGTTTATGGCTTATCTATGCCAGTCTATACCAGCAAATTTTCTCAACTCGTCAATCCATCGTCTTCTCTTCCTTTTCTTGCTTCTTTGGTAATCTCCAGTATCCTAATCTGTTATTCTAAATGTCCTATTATCTGTCATGGTCATTATACGTTCTGCCTATGTCAATTTTTTTTTTCTGACACGTTTTTAGAATATCTTTTACTTTAGTTTACTCTCGTATCCATGTTACTCTTTTTCTGTCTCTTAGTGTTATTCCCGTCATTATTCTTTCCATAGCTCTTTGAGTTGTAACTAACGTGTGTTCTAAAGCTTTAGTGAAGCCCAAAATTTTTTATGCATATATTAATACTCATCATCATCATATGTGATCGTGCCAACATTGTATCCACTGCATAGCGGCCTAATTACATTCGTAGAGCCCCAAATCTATACAGATTGGCCCCAGTTCACACCCACAAAGTATGTGGTCCATTGTCTGGATGGGATGACCACATGGGGACTCAGCAGAGAGGGCAGGACCCCGCTTGTCTCGTCTCCTTTTACCTTTCTCTTTTATGGGTTTTTGAATAATCTGTTCTGCGAATGTTCGGTGGTGCAATTCCTGCCAGTTCATAGTTCAGTAAGTTTTACTACTATGAAATCTTCTTCATCTAATATCAAATCAATTGTTAGGTAATCTTCTCATGGTGCTTTGCTTCTTTTCGTGCCTTTTAATGCTTTCTTTACTCCTACTGCTACGTTTGGTACCGGCTCAGGTGTTTCATAATTTTCATTGTTAAAGATATTTCTTAAATCACTATTTTATGGCAATATATAAAATCCTCTACAATTTTTATCTGTCCATCTCTTTTCTTGATAATATTTCCATTTTCATCTATTGGCGTCGCGTTCCGAACGTTCTTTTCATCAAGTGTTTCCTCAATTCTGGTCTGATTGTTTTTACGAATGTCTTGGGTTTTTAGTTTGTTTATTGACTTGGAAAGTTCTGCTAATTCTATTTTATCTCTCTCTACTTGAGAAAAAAAACCACTCCATCTTCTTTGTCCCTTCCATGTCTTCTGAAGTAAAATATAATGCCCTCTTTTAATTCTGTATTAGATTCCCAGTTCTAATTTCATTCATTCCTTTTATATCCCAATTTATTTCTTTATTTCTTTCAGCTCTTCTCGTAACACAGCAAGATTACCTTCCTTAGACAGGGTCTTGACATTGAATGTTGCAAGGTTCAATTTCCAAAAGTGGTCGTTCTAGTCCGGAGAATTTTACACCTCCTGCAGTGGGACATACCTGCCCACCACCTTGAACAGTTTTCCCTCTGCAGCTGGCGACTGGGGTTGTTTTATTCATGCTTGGGGTTTGGCCAGTTTCATCACGCTGGCCACTACGGATTGATGATTGTGGGAGATTTTTGTCTGATCGCTCACAGCAAACCAACCATAACTAGTACAGCTCTGTTGAGATTGACGCTTCGCTAACCCTTTCGCATGTTAATGTATTCCCACTTAATAAGGGATGAACACACACACACACACACACACACAAACACACACACACACACATATATATATATATATATATATATGCATATAATAAGTTTCTCATATGCAAAGTAATCGCATCTAGAAAAATTATCATGAAGTCTTAGAAAAAAAAAGTTGTTGAATGTTGAAAAAGAAAAATCTTCATATAGACCTCAAAATGCAGATGGGACAAGTAAGTAATTAAAGATTTTACATCTCTAAAAGTTTAACACATCATAAGACATAGGAAAAATACCATGATTTCGCGGAATTCTACTCGTTAATTTTGAGGAACATGACGCCTAAATTTACCATGCCGAAAGCAGGAGTGTAGCTCTTTGTATAAATGAAAATCTTTGCGGTTGCCAACTGCCAGTAGGTGACTGGGAGCTGGTTTTTCTTTGATGAGACACTCCCATTCCCGACGGGTCTTGTTTAAAGTCCAGTATATATATATATATATATATAAATATATATATATATATATATACATATACATATATATATATATATATAATGTGTGTATACATATGTATATATATATATATATATATACACATATACATATACATATATATATGTGTGTATATATATGTATATATATATATATATATATTTATGTATGTATATATATACACACATATATATACATATATATATATATATATATTTATGTATGTATATATATACACACATATATATACATATATATATATATATGCATGTGTATGTATATATGTATATATATATATATATATACTGTATATATATATATATATATGCATGTGTATGTATATATGTGCATTATATATATATATATATATACTGTATATATATATATATATATACTGTATATATATATATATACTGTATATATATATATATATATATACAGAGAGAGAGAGAGAGAGAGAGAGAGAGAGAACTGATTAAAAAATCGCTGATGAAATAAAGAAACGCAGAGCAGCTTAACAAAACTGGCTAAAAGTGTTTTGATCGTTCTGGAGCTTCCTGGCTGATTATGAGCCAGTATATAATGTGTGTATATATATATATATATATATATGTCGTCGAGCTCATAAAAAGTATCTTTAAAATGACGTGGTTTGTTCTGTTTATTTCGCTATAAGTGATTTCATGGATGATGTCAAATATTAATATCATGTTATGCAAAATTAGTCATTCATTTAAGTCATTCCATTTAGTAATGTGCTGTTAGCCGTTTTCTTTCAGTAGTTGCTAAGTTGGCGTTCCAAAATTATTTCGCTCACATTCTCTTGTATTTATTTCTATATATTTTAATGATTTATTCCTTAATTAATTGCTGATAGTTTACGCATATTTTAAGAAATTATTCTTAGTTTATTTGAGATCAGTGAACGTTATTTTCTCGGATGATTTCCAATGTTGTTATGTTTATAAAGTTTGTGGTTTTTTGAGAGGAAAAAAAGAAGGAGCCGCGTGTGACTGTGATGTGATTTAACCTATAAAAGTTACTGTCTGACCTTTAGTGAATCATAATAATGTCCCTATAGTGGTCAGATGATATGTAGTCTCATTTGCTGCAAATCTAAAGTCCCCAAAGTAGGAGACTTCTGACAAAAGACGCAATACTTTTTTTCCTGTATGGATGTAACTTTTTGTTACAAATTATTCTCCACTGCTTTGCAGTGAAAACAATTAGGTGCTACTATAGTGTGAGGTCTACCACTCTTTGTAGCCTACCCAGGTGAAGGGCGAGGAATACCGCGTGACCTGTGTCCCAGAGCCCCGCACCTAACCATCGAACATGTGAACTTTCCAAATCCATCAAAACGTGACCTGTCCACGTGACCTGCCCATATAAAAGGAAGCTAATGGAGCCTTGCACCCCCAACTTTCAAACTACCACTATCCGTGAAATGATGGCCCTCTACTACTACCACCATCATCCTTACCCTGTCCACTCCTTTCTTTACTACTAAAAACCTTTCAAATTTCCTGTAATGTGATAACCCACCTTTATATCTTTTCAGATCACCTACGGGCCGACCAAGGGAAAGGCCCGTGCCAACAACAAGAGTTGGCTATAATACTCCAACAACAACAACAAGCTCCTAAATCAGTTTTTTCCTCGGCCTAAAAGAGATATCATCGATTGAGGGTACTAAAAATGTTGCTGAAGGAGTTTTAAAGAAGAGCCATTCTGACGGAAGGAGCAGCACTCGCCTTTTTAAGAGAGCACAATCTCTTGGATACAGTTCAAGAAGCAGATCCATGCCATAAATGTGGTTCTGATATGTAGGAAAAAAGAAAGCGTAACAGAGGAGGAGAATTCGAGCCTGTGTTACGTTGCCCTCGAAAGGGTTGTCAAACTACACGGAAATCAATTTTTCCATTATGCGGACATGAACAACAAATTGCACTGCAACTTAAGCCTGTGTGAAATATTAAAATCAATATTTCTCTTTGTATTGGATATACCAATGTCCACAGTAACGACTCTCACAGGAAAATCTGCCAATACTGTAACTGACTGGTTCAACATGTGCAGAGAGGTGTGTACAGCCATAGTTTCTCATCAACGACGAGGAAAGATGGTCGGAACTACAGATAACCCCATCCAAATTGATGAGCCAAGATTTGCTGGTCGACGGAAGTACAACCGAGGAAGGATGCTGAATGGAGACAGCGCTCCTCTTTCCGAGGACAGTGACAGTCTCATCTTGATCATTTTTGCTGGAAGGTGATGAGAAAAAAATCCAATGATTTATTTGTGTCATTCTTAGAAGATGTACGAAGTGTGTATCGGTAGACTAAATGTGTGGAAATATATGATAACCTGTTTGATGTACGAAGAGAGTATCGCTAGAATAAATGTATGGAAATATATGATAACATGTTTGATGTACGAAGAGTGTATCGCTAGAATAAATGTATGGAAATATATGATAACATGTTTATCTTTACCTTTATTGCTTTTTTTAATGTAATTAGAAATCCAATTATCTATTCAAGTCATTTCTAAGATATGTTTAAATTAAGTGTTTATTGCTTAAACAAATGTATGAAATGTGTTTTATCTGAGGGATGAATTATTCAGTAGTAGACCTCACGCTATAGTATTAACGGGAGGTAGATCTCACGCTATAGTGTGGTAGACCTCACGCTATAGTATTAACGGGAGGTAGAGCTCACGCTATAGTGTGGTAGACCTCACTCTATAGTAGCACCAACAATTATAATTACCAAATGATGAAAAATTAAATGAAATTAATTTTCCTCATTTCGAATGATAATTGTTGACTGATTGGTTAGCACATTGCGTAAAAGAAACGCTTGATAAAGAATGTAGATTATATTTGTTGTCATGTTTTTTTTTTTTTTTCAAAAACAATGAGATGACAAACTATCTGAGGAATAGTATTTGAAAAATCTAGTATACATACGCGCGCGTGCGCGTACACACACACACACACACACACATATATATATATATATATATATACTGTATATATATACATATATATATGTATATATATATATATATATATATACATATATATGAAAATAATAATTTGTTAAAAGAAGTGAAATAGGCACGTTATTCAATGCGTGATTTAGGACCCTCTAATCTTGGGTTGTGGAAAAAAAATTGTAATCGACCATTTATGTGAGAAAACGTCTACCCAGAATCTATGTACAGACAGACAAACATTCCTTTCTACAGATGATCCTCATTTACTCAAGGTGGCCAGGACTAACCTTATGGATTCTGGGTTTATATTGCCAATCGGAGATAGAATTAATGATCTGAAATGCTTTTTTAAAATGCTTAAGACGTCATATCCCAACGCAGTAAATTTCAAGTACAGTCTGAAAGAATATTTGCTAAGGAAAGAAGTATGATTTGGAAGATGCTACAAACAAAGAATTGTTTAAGTTATAATGAAAATGTTTCGTTAGATGATTAATATGGACCCGCCCGAGAAGTAGTTCACTCGACTTCAGTGGAGGGTTGGATTTAAACCCAAAACAAGAAACAAGAAGAAGTAGCCCCGATAAGTGAAAAGTATAATAGTAGCTACATGCGATGAAAATTAAGACTGCCTATCTCATACATTATTGGTCAAGTGTTCATCTACACAGGGGAAAAGAACAAATAAAGTACGATGAATTGCCATGGAAATTTGTCTTGCTAGTCTCATTTTAAGATATATTGAATCTAATCAAGCATCATGGATAGGTGAAGAGATTCTTGACGTAACTTAACTGAAACATGCAAAGAGAATGAAACACCTGCAAGTACAATCAGTTCTGACACTGAGAAGGAATCTTTGAGGTATATAGCAGGTTATATAGTTGAAAAAAAAATTCCAAAATCTATCTAATCTAAAATACAAGAGTCCAGTGTTGTTGCGAATGATAAATGTTGGATAAATGTAATGAACACAGATGGTCTTCATGTAACCTTATATTCTTTCTTTTCCCAATTAAGTAAGATGAAAGAAATCTTTTTAGCTGTCCACAGCAAAAACTTAAAAAGAGGGGGCGGGAAATCCTTGCATAAGAACTCTTTATGACCAGACGAAACTTTCTAGAGTGGCCTTACCTTTTGATGTTATATTTCTTTGCAAAAAAATGTCTAATTCATAGAATTAGGCATTTAAAAATAAAAATGATATAATATCAATAAAAAAATTAATGGATTACAGAAGTATAAATTAGAAATATATGAAAATTGTAAAATATAGTGTCAAAGAATTGATAACTTATTTATAAAACTGCAGATAATATCTAATCTACGTATGGAAATTGTAATAGAAAAACATCGTAAATAAATCGAGAAACAATTTATGAAACTGTAAATCATTTCCTATTTATACTTCTATACAATTAATGAAGTGAAATTATTTTGCTTATTGTTTTCTCTAACGATGTTACATGGGTTAAGAGTGATATATTGAACAATACATTAAATTTCCATGAGAAAGAATATCCAAATCAGGAAATAACGTAATTAGAAAAGGGTAAAAAGTGAAAAAACTTAGGTAAATACGCAAGGGTTCCTTTAAGCCAAGGGCATTGATGACGTCATGCGCAAAGTGGCCTAAATCTTACCGCTGAGTTACTGCGCACCTTCGTGACGTCAATGGTCAGTGACTGTAGAAGAAAACGAGGAAAACTAGTTTTAGGGTCACTATAGTAGGTGTTTCCCCCATAGCACACTTTTCTTTCTTTCGTGACCGAGGAAGATAACTTTTACCTTAATCTTCAGGTACTTTATTATTTGAAGACTAGAATTTCAGTTTTTTCTCTTTGTTTTTATTTTTTTTTTGGTTAAGGAGATAAGAGAATTCTGTTTAAAATTTATACTTTTTTAATGAAAATACAAAAAAAAAAAGAAATTCGAGCTTTTATTTGGAAATTTACTATTTCTCTATTTTTACATAATTTTGCTTTTGACTGTTTTTCTGTTCAAGATTCTTATCATAAAAAAAAACATGCGACACTGTACAAATAGGGAAACAACTTTTGGTAGATTTACAAAAGGAATCATATAAGAGAGAGAGAGAGAGAGAGAGAGAGAGAGAGAGAGAGAGATTTTACATTTTGGTCTTCCTTTCTCCTTTGACTTAATCTGCAGCCATACACAGAGCAAGTAGCCATGACTCCTCAGGACCCAGAGGATTTATCCAGAGATTAACCAGGTGGATGAAGACCGCATGGTTAAGAGAGCTTGAGTTCTTGTTGTTCTCCCGAGTAGAGTCAAATACAGACTGATGACATTTCTTAATCTGAACCCTAACCAATGCAGCCGCTCAGCGACATGCGCGAGATTGTTCTTATTTTGGTCAGAAGTGGGCTAACCCGGTATTCTTTTAACCCTGGTCCGGTCGACCTTATTTTTGTAGATCTTAAGGTAACCGAACCCTTAATGTTGGGAAAACGGTGGGGAAGAAGATCATACTGTATACACACAAACGTACACACACACACACACACACACATATATATATATATATATATTATATATATATGTATATATATGTATATATATATATATATATACATATATATATGCATACATATATTCATTTATGTATGTTGTATATATATATATGTGTGTGTGTGTGTGTGTGTGAATATATATATATATATATATTCATTTACGTATGTATGTATGTATATATATATATATATATATACATACATACATATATTCATTTATGTATGTATATATATATATATATATATATTCATTTATGTATGTATATACATATATACAGAGAGAGAGAGAGAGAGAGAGAGAGAGAGAGAGAAGTAATCTCATTTAGACATGCATATCATCAGACCTTCTTTATACACTCTGACCTTGTAGAGACCGTTTAACTTTTTACTTTTCTTTCCTTGTATCCGGTCTCGATCTTATTGACCCCATGTAATGGCGACGAATATCTGTGTTGAGAGTGCAATAAATATTCCTTATTTATAGTCAAAGCAGAAACAGTAGTTTAGTGGAATTATTCTCAATAGATATGTTCTAAAACTTATTAACATTACTTCACATTTACAGTTCAATGTAAAGACAAGAAATTAGTTTTTCATTAATAGAACTTTTTTTTTTTTTCATCATAATAGCAATTTCATTTGGGGATTTTGTAAGACTAACTTCCAAAGAACTTTTATACACGAATGAGTTAATTTTGAAAAAAACTTTCGTTTGCTCACACAAATGTTTTAGGCATTTATTGATGCACACAGCTCTGATTCATTAGGAAATCCTACCGAATGTAGGTAGTAGTTTGACCAGGGAACCAGCCACCCGTTGAGATACTACCACTAGAGAGTTATTAGGTCCCTTGACTGGCCAGACAATACTACATTGGATACCTCGCTCTGGTAGCGTCATCGACTCTGTACCATGGTATTCCACTGTCTTGAGGTAGAGTTCTCTTGCTTGAGGGCACACTATTCTATCTTATTTCTCTTCCTCCTGTCTTTGCTTTTTGAAGTTTTTATAGTTCATACTCTATATGAAAGATCTATTCTAATGTTGTTACTGTTCTTAAGATATTTCAATTTGATTGTTCATTGCTTCTCTTGTAGTTTATTTATTTCTTTTCCTTTCTGGGCTATTTTTCTATGTTGGATCCCTTAGGCTTATAGTATCCTGTTAATAATAATAATAATAATAATAATAATAAT
>NC_090730.1:147222766-147225266 GCF_036898095.1 Palaemon carinicauda
AGTATTCTTCAATATTGAATTCACTCTTCCTTTGGAATAACTGACAAGTGATAAATGCTGCTCTTTTGTTCAAGACTTCAGCCTGTGCCTTTGGATCTTCATACAAAATTGAACAGTTAACCTACTCACTCAGTAATCAAGAAAAGTGAAAGTTCATCACGACTCTGTGGTATATATCCTTATCGAATTGAGATGTTTGCCTCTTCAAATCAAAACCGTCTTTTATTGTAAAGGAAAGTTTACTTACTTCTTAAGTGATATAAAAAGGAGTTGGTTTTAATCAATGTTATTTTAGATGTATTTATCATGAATTATTTTCCCCAAGGATATGAGTTATTCCAAAGGTAGACTTGATCCCATACTCAAAGTTATTTGTGACTTATATATATATATATATATATATATTTATATATATATATATATATATATATCATCTCCACCTACGCCAATTGACGCAAAGGGGCCTCAAGTAGTATATATATTTATAAATATATTCATACACTAATGTGTATGCCTCCGTGTATATATATATATATATATAATATATATATAAATAAATATATATATATATATATATATATATAATATACTGTTTAGTGTCACTGTGCGTGGATGTGGTTCTCTGTTCGTTTCGAAGATTTGCCTCGATAGTCCGTACATCGATAAAGTCAAAATTTATATTATTTTCCACAGCACTTTTTTTCTGCATAACGCTTCCTGTTGACTTCTTTCAATTTACGTCAATCTTCCTCCGATCAACATCTCTCCTCTTCACTAAAACCATCATTTTGTCGTCGCATGATCCTCTTCTCTTCTTACTCTTACGTTCTCGCTCTCAGGTACTTCCTGTTATCCTAAAAAAAAAAAACCGCATACCTTGAACTTTCTGAACTTCCTCTATTCCTATCTATAGCTTTATTTCAGGTTTTTCTTGTTTTCCTTATCAAACTCACTTTTTTTAATGACTTTCACATACATAATAGTACCATTTCCTTGCCCACAAATACATGTCATCGCTCTCACTTTCACCGCAAACAAGCGAAGAGGGAGCTCTTAGACACACTTATATCTCTTCATCATGTCATATCCTAAAACCTTTTCTTTGATTGATCTGATTTAAACAAAAAGCTCCTTTAGTTTTTCAGAGTATCATTCTAAATCCTGTTTTCATTGCAACAACATTACCTCTTTATAATTCATTTCCACACACTTTTCACTTTTCTCATCCGTTCAGGATGACTTAGAAATGCCACACGGCTTTCCTCAGTTTGCACACGACACTTACTAATCTCAAACGATGGACTTTGTACGGTCATCTCTCTCTAGTGTCCGGAACCGGTTAGATACAAATTAATGTTTTCCTAGAGCGGTTTTGTTCACTTTCAAATTCTGGATAAAACTTTCATTAAATTTTCTCCTAGAATTCATTATCGGAAATTCTTAGAACTGACCTTTACTCTCTTTTTTATTTCTCTATTGTCTTCCTACTTCACCAGAGGCTACCGTCGTTATTATCTTCACCATCGCACCATTTCAGACACTATCAGCGTCCGGTAAGATTCGGCATTGTTCTTTTACTACCATTTTGTAGTGTTAATCGCCTATTCTTCCCGGAGTATTATTCATTTCTTCTTACTTGTTCTATCATTCAATTATACATTCTAAAACTCTGAACACTCATAAGTTCTCTTTTTATTTCATACAATTGTCATACATGTAACACTCGGAGACTGGTAATTCAGAAGAGTAAGCTGAACTAAAGAAGATCTAGCACTTGGGTATCATACTTTCCCAATTGCTTTCGTCCTGATTATTTTCTTTCCGTTTTGATTATTTTTCTTCCTTTCAAGCAGTCGCAGCAACTAACGACATTGACATCGGAAATATTATGATAATTTCAACTGGAGGAGTCTATATTTCTAACATAAAAAATGCTCCTAAGCTTATACATCTACAATATTATGAATTAAAACGATTTAAATCGGTTAGAAGCTGACATTAGAGTTTATAATGAAAATCAATTACCGTTACTTTAAACAAAAGGTGTTTGGATAATGACGATTACCGTTTTAACGTCCTCGGCATTCTTTGCGGAAAGAAATATCCAGATGTAACCGCTAACAACAATGAAAATTTCCAGGAAAAGAGGAAGACAGAATTATCAACCCTTGGTATAATAATTTTTTTCACTTGCTATTGCTGCATCATCATCATCACCATCATTATTTCCCATATCATTATTCATAATTTCACAAACATTAATGGTGATGAAACTAAGTGGTCGTATTAATTTTAAGCAATCCATTACAGTAATTGGTTTAGAATATCTCACTCTACGCAGGCTTCAAAAACAGCTTAGTGTTACGTAAAGACATAGCTGTAGTTAAGTGAAAATGGCACACTCTCCAAAGTAGTTTAACCGGCCTGGCCAATACATGAGAGAGAGAGAGAGAGAGAGAGAGAGAGAGAGAGAGAGAGAGATGCTAGTCTTGAGTCATGG
>NC_090730.1:147227766-147235266 GCF_036898095.1 Palaemon carinicauda
ACGTTCATTGGCTATGATCCAAGATGCCTGGAATAGAAGAGGATTAATTCAGACGACGATTATCACATATGATGATTTTCCTCTCTTATAATCAATTAATAGGAAGCACGAATATTTTCTATAATAAGAAATGGAGTATATTTATTTTGTAGAATATAAACGGATATACATATAAATCACACTAAACAATACAGAATGTTAGGCATACTGACCATCAATTATGAAATTTTCATAAAGATTTGTTACCAGATACAAGTTGTGTAAAAAAAAGTACAGAAAGGGGTGTTCTCTTCTTTCACATCTTTCACTTATTTCCACTTTCCTCCATGTGTACCAACCCATTTCCATTCTTCTCTTCCTACCAGTCGTTGATTCTACTGTATTCTATCCAACTTAAACTGTATGAGTGACTATTCCAGATATAAGAATGACTTGACTATATGAGTTATAATTAAATTATGATGGTCTTCCATCTACCCCAATCTATATGAAGTTATAGTTGTGTGAAAGGCTCTCAAGTGACAAATTCCATATTCCTTCATGTTTAAGGAGGAATATGGTAGTTGGTAGGTAGTAGGTTGGCCAGGGCACCAGCCACCCGTTAAGATACTACCGCCAGAGAGCTATTCAGTCCTTTGACTGGCCAGATAGTACTACATTGGGTCCATCTCTTTGGTTACGGCTCATTTTTCCTTAGCAAGCGCATACACCAAATAGTCTGGCCTATTCTTTCCACGTTCTCTTCTGTCCTCAAGCACCTGACAGCACTAAGATTATTAAAAAAAAGTCTTCTTCGTTCAAGGGCTTAACTACAGTAATGTAATTGTTCAATGGCTACTTTCCTCTTGGTAAGGGTAAAACAGACTCTTTAGCTATGGTAAGCAGTTCTTCTTGGAGAAGGACACTCCAAAATTAAACCATTGTTCTCTAGTCTTGGGTAGTGCTATAGCCTCTGTACCATGGTCTTCCACTGCCTTGGGTTAGAGTTCTCTTGCTTGAGGGTACACTCGAGCACGTTATTCTATCTCATTTCTCTTCCTCTTTTTTATGTTTTTATAGCTTATATGTGAAAGATGTATTTTAATGTTGTTACTGTTCTTAAAATATTTAATCGAAATTGTTTATTACTTCTCTTGTAGTTTATTTATTTTATCTATTTCCCTTCCTTACTGAGCTATCAACCTAATGAAGCCCTTGGGCTTATAGCATCCTGCCTTTCCAACTAAGGTTGTAGCTTAGCAACTAATAATAATGATAATAATAATAATAATAATAATAATAATAATAATAATAATAACGTTTTCTCTTTGCATCCACAGGTCTTCAAGATCCTCTGCGTCAAGATTCTTGTGAGACGTCTCTGCCAACTACACCGAGAAACATAGCTGTCACCTTGAGAGGTTTACACTAAAAAGACCTATCACTCGCTGTTTGGCGAAAAAACGTCTGCTACCTGTGTCCCAATAAGCTATTGGCCACAACCTTCCTGACCTCTCTACCGGGATCCGTACCCTGGTACCAACCAACGTCTGTACCCTGTTAGTACTGGCAACACACTGACGAAACTTTCACTTGTGTTCCACTTCGGAGCTCCTAAGGCATGATAAGACGACTGTTCCCTGATGTACAAAATCTGATTTTGCCTGATACTAACGACAGATTCTGTGCACCTCATCGTTTGAGGAACTTTGCGAGACGGAAACTGCGGAGAGCTCGCCAGTTTATCATGAAATTCGCCCTCGATTTAAGGAAGAGATTCAATTTCTCAAGGAGTTTCGGGATGGCCCACAACCAAATGGAAAATGAGGGGACAATTGGAAGACATCATCCTCCTGGGGAGGAAAGGACTCCATCTCCCGACCAAAGGGAAAGGGTCAGACGGAGCTTTGAGGGAATACAAAATATAAAGCTGAACTTGGAAAGACAGCTCCTGAGGATGCTTGGAGAAAGAAGGTGGGTTTCCCTACTCGTGACCCGCCATTGCCGCTTACGCCGTTCTTGCTTAGTAAATAGTTGTTTGTTGCTCAAGAATTTTAATTACGCTTTCGTCACTTCTTGTGAACAGTGATGAGCCATTGTAGTAGTAGTAGTAGTAGTAGTAGCATCCACAATGAATGAATGAATTACCGCTGTCTCTTATATAAAAATTAACTCCTTTAGACATGCTTAATCATCAACTTGTTAAATTGAATTACCAGCTACCACATAAAGTAGACATTAACAGATAGTTTGAATTAAGTAAATTTAGATTTTATACCATTGTTGCCATAATCATGTCTTACAAATTAGATGAATGTTGATATTAACCAACGTTTGTGTTCAACCAATTTTGGTGCATCCCAAAATGACACTCATAACTAAATTAAACTAGAATGTAATCATTCACTAGAACAGGTTAGAATGACATGATGTTCAAAACATGAACCATCACTATTATTCCTCTAAGTAAACAAACCATGAAATTTTCACCACCGCTGTCATGGAAAAAATGGAAATCCCATGAAAAAAAAAGTGAAAAACCTAAAAACTAACTAGGAAACTGAGGGGGTATATTATATAACCGGGGAAATCTAGAAAGATGGATTGAGAAATAATGACGCATTATAGAAAGTAAATAGATAATAAAGTGAGGTGGGAAAACATTGTATGAATAAAAATTATTTAAAGGAATCAGATATTTTCAAAATATAGCCTCATGAGATTTCTATTTGAAACGTGTACAAGGTCTTTTATTTTAATGAACAAGAGTTTTATATGATACCTGCAAATGTTGATATTCAGAACCTAAAGAAAAAAAAAAAAAAAAATTAACATGCAATAACATTTCATGTACAGGTGTCAAGACCTCCTGAGAGACCACGTCCGCCTCTGGGACATCCTCATGGTGGCGACAGATGAGGACCAAGACTTCGCTTACGAGAGTCGGGATGCTATCACCGACATCTTGCAAGGCGTCTCCATAGCTGGTCCTTGGGAAATCAAACTTGGAGAAAGAAGTCTCGGCCGGTGGGAAAAAATGCTCAGCTGCTCCTCCGTAGTCGTGATTTTCGTGTCAAACGCCTTCCTGAAGGACAACCTGCTCAAGCACCTCTGCGCTGAAATCATGACGATGTCGACGAAGAAGAAAGTCATCCCGATTTACCTAGAGCAAATGAAATCTACAGGGTTTCCCGAAGATTTGAGGACTCTCCTCTTGTATTATGGCATAGACGCTCACCGCCAGAGGCCGGCGGATATCATCAAACCCCTAGTGCGTTGCCTGCCGAAGTCAATGGCCTTCGAACGTAACCTGGACGAAATCGACAACATAAAGAAGCTTATGTTGCGTATTTCCCTGCAGCCGGAGGAGTTCTGTTAATCTAAAGCGGGCGTGTCTAAAACGTCTGCTGTAAGATTAGGTGTAGAAGTACCTACTTTGTGGTGTGTGGATACATTCGCTGTATATTGAAAAGTGAAGGTTTGTGGGTACGTTTGATGCGTGTTGTTGATAATCTTGTTGAAAAGGGATGTGCACTTTACTAAGCTAAAACTATACTTTCTGTTGATTCTCATAGCGGTCATCTCGTGAACAGGTTTTTCATTGATGACACGGATCATCATTTGACGAACCCGAAAGCGAGTTGATTATCATATTGATAAGGAAAGGAATAACTGGTGCTATTGGAATCTGGTGGTCGATTTTGCAAAGTGAAAAGACATTGCGTTAAGATGAAGAAATAAAAACATTAACCCCAGATTCCACAAATACGTTCCATCCTATTCAGGAAAAGTAGACTTGACGATTACCAACGAACACTAAGATAAAAGATAAGGTATAAACGTAGTTTATTACCATTATCAGTTTGGTAATAATGGATAGTCACACTATGGCCCTGGACCATAGGATCGCGTTAGTGATCGATCAAAAACTCACAGTATGAGATGTGTCTTAAAAGTGACTCATCGATGAATTTTGGGAAATGAACGGAAAGATAAAAGATGATTGTAAGTGTGAAAATGTATTTCTTATAACTTGGAAAATAGTTATAAAATCACTTAATGTTACCACAAAAGTTGTTTCCTTGTTCTATCTAGTTTATGAGTAAACTGTAATAAGAATTCTTTTCAAGTAAGACATTCAGGTATTGAAGATGTTTGTGCTCTCCAGAATGGCATTTCTTTACTTACCATATTTAGACAGACGGATAAAACAATTATTTGTGTCATATGCATTACTATCGACTCAGTCGAATTCTTGCTCTTGATAAATGATGAAAGCCTATTGCAACTAGGCTGGATGAACTTGCAATATCGCAATCTAGATATAGGCTGTATTCTTTTTCTCCTAACCGGGATTTTCTTAGATAAGCTTATGATATGTTGATATGTTGATCTTGCCCAGTGAATGACGCTATAATGAACTAGCTTCTTATGTTCACTAATATTAGTCTGTTTATCAAAATAGCATAGAAAACCCTCAGGATTTTCCGTTTGAAGAGACAGGATTTTCTCAAACTCCTGATTTTTCAAACTCTATGATATCTTTCTATTTGTTTTTCATTACTGTGAAAGCTCTTCAAGTCCCATCTTTTATTGGCAGGTTGTATTTTCTTTTATGAGAGACTAATGACGTCATTAGACGGAAAGAGTAATGAAATGGCCCTAAATTAGATCAGAAGTTAATTTGTTTCACTGAATTACACACTCGAAGTTCAAACTGACTCTAGATCGGGTCACCTGTTGCAGTTCTGATTGAGATGATATCGAAAAGCTCTCTTCCAGAAGCGAGCCTCTCTAAAGAAGCCATTGTCCCTGGCAATCTCAGTCTCATTATCTAGGTTAAAAAACGTTAAGTTTATGTCCAATTTGCAATAGGAGATATGCAATACAAATATCATGTAGAACAATGGTTCCCAACCTTTTTTTCTGCCATTTCCCCCCTGCACCCAGTTCAACCGTCCAGATTTCCCCCTTCATGCCCCGCCCAGCCCTCGTGCCCACTCGCCTGCCTCAGAAATGGGCATGACACTCCAATTCTCCCCTTGAATATCATGTCTTTGAGAACTGTTATGATCATTTCACAATTGAATGGCTAACAACAAATTACCGCACGTACTATGAGGACATTTTCCGCTTGTTTTAGTTAGTAGGTAGTGTAATTATTTCCCCTCTGGAAGCTTCAAATTTCCCCCCTGGAAGCTTCAAATTTCCCTCAGGTTGGGAACCACTGATGTAGAACATGTAATTTAAAACCATGCATCGAAGAATAACCGGTACAGTTTAAAAGACATTTTCATCATCCTTATCATCATCAGATAGAAATTGAGACTGGCAGAAATACGTGTTAGTAATTTCCCCTAATAAGAGCTAATAATGTAATACTTCTATGCAATTATGGATCTTTTAATTCCGTTTAAAATCAGGCTAATTTGATTGTAGCATCATTATTCACACTTTAAAAAATGTATCTCCAGCTGTTAATCCCTTTATTCAAAACTCTTCTGTCAGTCTTGTCCCTCACAGGAAAGAATTTTAGTCAACTTGCATCACCAAATCTAGTCATCAGCTAGTCAGGTTAGATGTTTTTATGAGAACAAATATTACGAGAACATCACTAATTACTAACTTTGGTCTTTCAGTGTAAAAGTTATGATAACCATGAAAGTTAGTTATTATGTGACTCTACATATACAATATATATATATATATATATATATATATACATATGTATATATATATATATATATATATATATATATATATATATATATATATATATATATATATATATATGTATGTATGCATAAACATATATACACACATACATATATCTACAGTATTTACAGTATATATGTAAATATGTATGCTAAACATATATATACACATACATTATATATATATATATATATATATATATATATATATATATATATATATATATATATATATAGGAGTTTACATGTATGTATCTATATATCGCTCAGTCATGATCTATCACATATCTGTCAGGGTTAGGATATGGATCTCCAATAGGAAAAATATCTTGGTGAAATTACGAAGTAGAAAAATAGCTGTGGATGATTTCTTTCAAAATCAAAAGTGTAATTTACTTTACTTTGATAATTAGATTATATGCCAGTTATGAAGGCTGGCTTTGTAATATACTTTTTTCAGAAATGTGGAGCGATATTATTTATAGTTGTTTGCACATATGTAGAGTATACATAGGTGTATTCATGTCCATGATAAAATGGCGAAGGCCTTTTTTATATTGTGGTGTGATTATCAATGTGTAACAAGAATATGCATATATGTGTTTGTCTATATATGTATGTATGTATATACATATATATATATATATATATATATATATATATATATATGTATATATATATATGTATATACAGTATATATATATCTATATATATACATGTGTATATATACATATATATGTAAATATTTATATATATATGTATATACACACATATATATATATATATATATATGTATATATATGTATATATGTGTGTTTGTGTATGTATGTGTGTATATATATGTGTGTGGCTATAAAGCTTTATTGTTATACACATTCATCTAAAAACCTAAATATATTTTATGCTAATGCATGAAAATAAATTGGTTTAATCTGTCAATGATCTTAACATTTTGTTTAAATGTATAGATCTTAAGAAATTGTTGTCCACGGGTAAATTGTAAGAAATCAATAAAGGTGGCATCAGTAAGAGATCTTTTTATAAACCTTTTAGACTCTTCATTCAGTAATCAACTGTTAATGCTTTTCAAAGTTGTAATTTGTGCTTTTGTTCTTATCAACCAATTTGGGAAAGCATTTACACTTTATTAGGCAAAAATACCCATAAACTTGCTTAGAAAGTTTCCACAATAGAGAACGCCCATATGTATAAAATTATTATATATAATGTGATAAGGAAAAATATCAGAGAAAATTCAGTTGCAGCATAAAAAATTACTGAAGAGACTCAGCGGATAAAATGAAAGAAATAAAGAACTTTAGGTTTTCTAAAACGTTTTAATGCACCTTAAAAACACCAGGTTCGTATTCCCATTATTTTAGCTAAATTGGAAACATTACTTCTCAGTTGAATGAGAGAGAATTGTGGGGCCTCAGTGGATCAGATGGATGGAATGTGGTGAGGAGTGATGTGGGTGGGATGGGACTAAGGGAAGAATATGCAATAGAAATAGATGGAGGAAGTCAACTCCGAGTGGCTGACCCCAAGACGGAATAACATAAGATGTGTTCACCGAGGGATCCTTCTTCTTCTTCTTTAGATTGCCCGGAGCTTCTCTCCGGACAGGGGCTTTTTGACGGTGCGTCTAGCCCCTAGGTGGTTGCCGAGGGATCCGATCGCTAATTTCCCTCTCCAGTGACGTCACTGTACTACATCGACTGAGCGATGCACTTGTCACAGTTTCATAATCTGCACCTCACATTATGGGTGGGTATTCCATATTTAGGTGCACTAACAGTTCCAGACA
>NC_090730.1:147240266-147270266 GCF_036898095.1 Palaemon carinicauda
TAATCTTTGGCGTCGCTGAAGGTGGACGGGTTTTTCTCTTCTGTCAACTGAAGCTTCCAATTCATGAGGCCTTCAAGAAGTTACCTGCAAATCTAGGACAGCTAAGGTAGTTTCCGGAAGACAGAACACGTTTAGAGTTAACCTTGTTATATCTGATGATCTATAACGATACCAACACGAAACACAGACACTCAAAGAGTTTAGCGGTTCAGACATAGATATTCAAATTCATCTTGGGAATATATATCCACTAGAATTTTTTTTATGATAATGTTTCTGGCTTGACCAGAACTCGAACCTATGCCTCTGAGTAGAAAAAAAAATCCTGCAGTAGACTGTACTAAGAGCCATCAAGAAGGGAAGGTAAAATTTAAGATGTTCAGAGGGCCACCCATTTCCAAGTATATAATGGAGAACTAACTGAAGAGATAAGAAACTGCAAGTTACAACAGCCACGTGAAGAGAAACGAAAGGAAATTACTTTTATCAGTATTATTATTACTGACGAAACTAAAACCCAAGATGGAAAAGCAGAATGATACAAGCCCTGGGCTCCAAAAAGGTAAGTATATATAGCCTTGTGACAAAAGGAAAGAATGAAATAAACTATACATGAGAAGTAAATTAATACAATTTATAAAACAAATTAGATCCGTAGCAAAGTTAAAATAGTTCTGTCATATATGCACTTTGAAGACAGACTTGTGTTAACCTGTTCAACATGAAAGCATTTGCAGCAAGTTTGAACTTCTGAAATTCCACGGATTCAACTGCGAGATAAGGAAGATCATTCCAAAATCTGGTTATAACTGAAATAAGACTCCTAGAATACTGTGTAATATTGACCCTCGTGATGGAGAAGGCATGACTGTTAAAATCAAATGTATACCTAGTACTACGTACTGGATAGTCCAGTCTGAGAAGACCTGAAAGCAAAGGAGGGTCAGAATTTTACAATAAAAGTCTTATGCAACATGCACAAAGAACTAATTGAACAACAGTACCAGATCAGGAATAAGAGATTTAATAGACAGCAAGTTTTTGTACAATAAATTGAGTTGAAAACCAAACAGGCGAACAATATTCGAAACAACATAGAATTGAAGAATTAAAACATTTCTTTAGGATAGATTGGTCATCGAAAATCTTAAGACTTTTCAATAAGCCAATTTTGTGCAATTGAATAAGAAACAGATCGAATGTGTTTCTCAAAGTAATTCTAAAAAACAAAAATTAAACTTATAATTCTAAAGGAGTTAGATATAATCAAAGAAACATTATCAATGCAAAAATCTGGATGTTGTTAAGCCACTGTCCTCGACCTACTTGCAATCATACTTTGAGTTTTGTTGGGGTTTAACTTTCTGCTTCGTGTTTTGCACCATGCGCTAATATTAGCTAGATCTCTATTAAATGTTTCAGCAACCACACGTGTATATTCAGGAGATGAAATTGATGCAAAGAGGGTAGCATCATCTGCATATGCAACTAGTTTGTGTCCTGGGCCAAACCACATGTGCGTTTATAGTATCATAAGTAACGAGTCAAGAAATGTATTATTAAAAAAAGAAATAAATGGAAACGAGAAAAGAAATCCCATATAAAAAGTTGAAGAAAAGTGCAAAGAAACTAAATGAAGTTCAAAGAGCGTAGACATGAAGTGATGTGCCGTTGAAAAGGAAATTCGTCCACGGAACATTGGATTAGTCTTTTGGAGAGGGGTAGCCGTCCCACGTCTCCTGCAATCAAGAAAAGCAATTCTTCAAGTAAAGACGAGATAGATAAGATACAAGTATTAGAAAACAGAAATTATAAATTAATATTAGAAGCTGCGAAGTATACACCCATTAGTGCACCAAGAGCAGAAGTTAGGTCCTCCTGTTATTACACTAAAGATATGGAAACAAAACCTATGTTAGATATATCATAAAAGACACAGAGATGCATAGGTGAAAAATAATTGTCTTTATATGTTTAAAGAAAAAATAAACAACAACATATGGAACAGGTAAAAGTAACTAAACAATATCTTAAAGTTCTGAGCTTAAATATCCAAGGACTCCTCAACGTAAAAGTTCTAGATAAAGTAATATAAGCATTGGGAGGAAAATATGCTAAATAAAAGCATGCTTCAAATTTAATATAGATGAAAACCACACATAGATGAAGGAGAAATCGTTTATAGCAATGAAAAAGATTCAGTTGTACTTTTTAAAGCACGCATCAATACTATATTTCCACGTAGAAAGAAAATTTAAATGACAGATACCAAATAACAATTATTTGAAGAGGAAGAAGGAACTTTTATGCCTTTATGAGAATGATATAATAAAAAAAGCCAGTTACTGTTTGAGATAAACAATGGGGAAAACATATATAGATATAAGAATAACGTTCGAAAATTATGAAAAGCCAAAAAAATGCAACACGAACTAAATTAACATTATGATATAGAAAAAGTGAAGCTTAGACAAAGAAAAATCAGACGGGGTCGCCGTTACAAAGGCTACAACTCACCATATTCTTGGACTGGACTGGAATTATTACGTATATATACATTTTATTGCATATAACAAATAAATAACATAATTTAATTTTGATAAGATTAAAAATTTAACTACCGTAATTTTATATAAAATTCAGTATCAGAAAACATTAAAATTTCTGTTGATTTCAAGAAAGAACCATAATCCACTGTGTGGGTTTGTTTTCATCCGTACCTTCACAATCTCTTCGTCAATGTGTCCTGCCTCTAGGACGGTCGGTGTTAGTAGTTGTGAGAATTTTTCATGTTATTATTCATAGTAATTGTGTAGTATGTAAGAACGCTTTTATTTTGGTTGTTTAGTGATTATACTGTTGCATGGTATGCAGCTTATTACTATTAGCTTTCGGATTTTTCAGATTTAAAGCGATAAAGTTCGACTGACTTGCATGTAAATGCTGTGCACGGCACTGATGAAATTGGATTTGGTGATATGTTCTTAAGTAGTTTTAAGAGTGTAATATAATAGGAAAAATTGTGTGGCACTGGTCATAGTATCTAGTGTGCATTTAGATTCAATGCGATAGTTTTGACTTCCCTGTGCTAATTTTTAACGTCCTATGCCGTGTTTTGTAGCTTACAGCAACTAACGTGAACCGCGAACAATTTTATTTTGGACCCGGTTTTATACTGTTATGATTTCATAGCTATCCACTTGCTTTACCCATTAGCGTTGAAATTATAAGATTCATAGATCTTGGTCGAGAAGAATCTGTTCTTATGTAGGCCATACTTGTACCGCCTAGTGGGCTTCACGTGTTGCTGTTGGTTTTTTTTTTCCCTTAAGCACGCATTTCTTCCCTTGTACGGTAGCTGTTCACGCTTGTACTTACTTTATATCCAGAAATTGTCCATTTGGCCCTAGATGATGTGTTACCGTTAAATTTTAACATTATCAGTGTTCCTATGTTAATTGTTGCGTAACCCACCATAAGGCGAGTGTGGTTAGTTGTCGGTGCTGTAAACTTTCGGTAAATTTGTTGAACTTTCCAATAAATATTTTGTAGGAGGTAAGCCTAGCTTAACTTTCCAATAAATATTTTGTAGGAGGTAAGCCTAGCTTTTAACGTCTTTAATGATATTGATAATTGGTCTTGGCAGCAGAGCCTGGTCCCGTTATCAAAACACAGAAGCTTTGACAGAACTTCCACAACATTGCTTTTATTTTAGTTACGGCCGGGAAAAAGCTTTTCCACTAGTAAACGTGTTAAGGCTAGAAGAAACTATGTAATCTTCGAAATTTACACTTATTTTTACAACAATTGAAAACTTTATTATCCAAGAAGTAATCAACGGGGTTACCGTGTGCAGCTCGTGTACCACTCGTCAGTACAAAGAAGGTTGATGTCAGTCTTTTTCCGCAAGCGCGCAGCTTATATCAAAACTTAATTTCTATTAAATATCCCCGTTCGGTAATTGTTTACACCACCACGCTCTTCTTTTACTCCAAAATAATGCAATCCTGCAGTTCTCATCCGCTTGCACAGTAATTAGGTGGTTATTTAAATTCTGGGAAAGAAATAATTAGCAAGATGTGTTGAGGAGGGGGAAGAGGTTATAAAGAGAAAATAGCTCGGTTTCCTAACTAAACAACTTGGAACTGACATGACAACATAGTCAACCAAACAGAATTCGTGATGCCAGCGTACATTTGATCTACTGTATATTCAAAATATACTTAATTGAAAATGGATTAATTACTCAAGTGTCCAAAATATGCAATTGACAAATAGTGACACTTGAGTAATCACTCAATTTTTGATTAAGTATATTTTGAATATACATGACATCAAATGTACGCTGGCATCACGAATTCTGTTTGGTTGACTATATTGACATGTCAGTTCAAAGTCGTTTAGTGAGGAAACCGAGCTATTTTCTTATTATAACCCCTTCCTCCTTCCTCAACACATCTTGCTAATTATTGCTTTCACAGAATTTAAATAACCACCTAATTACTGTGTAAGAAGATGAGAACTGCAGGATTTATTCTACCTTTACCACGGCAATATTTTCTAATTTCAGGCCAAGAAGGGGGTCCAGGTCCTTTCCCCGGCTAGGGGTTGTGATCTGGGAAATACTAGGTTGGGTTTGTGGGGTTTGTATTATAGCGGCAGTGGTTTGGGGGTTCGCAGGCGGCTGGGGTTTGTATTATAGCGGCAGTGGTTTGGGGGTTCGCAGGCGGCCTTTCCCCCCCCTCCCCTTTAGGTCTTTAGGAAGGTAAGGACATGGCTTGTAGGTTAGGTTAGCGGGGAAAGGTTAGGTTAGTTGTCCATTTTTCTCGCACGTTTCAGACATTCATGCGCTGAGTGGTCCCAGTTTGTCGATTGTTGGGACAAGCATTTACAAATTTAGTGAATTTATTTCATTCTGTTAAACTGCCCGTGAAAAATTAGAAAGGTGATGATCTTTACTCTATTTTCTGGCGATCGCAAGCCTGTTCTAGTATGTAGTTTGTTGGGACAAGCATTTTCAAAACTAGCTAATTTAATATTTTATTCTGTGATCACTCCCTTGAAAAAGTCTGATTCGGAAATATTTTACTTGATTTTCGGTCGTTCCGAGGCGTGTCGCCATAAACTACAAAGGCTCCGATGTAATTAGTCATTAGGTCATTAGAACTGGAAGCCTGGTGCATATTAAAAAAATAGTCCGGAGAGCCAAACTACAACGTACCCCCTAGTGAAGTTAATATTCCCCCATGCAAGTTTGCATTAGTGATAACTTAATACTACCCTAGCATTTTAGGTAAAATTATAGAATGTTGCTGTAAATTGTTTGTAGAAATCAAGAATGGTTTTTAATGTATGTTGTGATTTATTGAAGGTTTTTTTTTTTTTTATAACTAATCCCCAATGAAATCTAGTTATTCATTTATGGTGGGTTGACTACCACAACTGAAAAGCTGTAGCATAGGTATTGTCATCAATTATGTCCTAAATAACTTGAAATAGTGTACTTTTCTACTTGTGTTGACTTTTGTTTTAAATTTTCTGTTGATCATTGTCGTAAGTAAGTCATTAAAAACCCTTATCGGAATCAAAACTAATAGTTGTCCTTTTGTTGTCAAATTCTGGATACATAGAAATTGGGGTTATGGAGTTTTGCATTCCATTTCTAGAGTTGTTTGTAGCAGTGTTCAGTGTATTTCAAATACCTTGTCACTTAATTTGAGCTAATGATTTATTGGCTTTACCTGTGCCGTTTGCTCGCTTCGCTCGCGGTTAAACGTTTAACTTGCTGCTCTTATGCTCTGGCAAGTGGACTGTTTCATTACACGCATTAAGCCCTATCGGTTAGTAATTTGGCATTATCAATTATACAAACGAAAAGTGAAAGCATATTCAACAAAGGTGCAATTCGTAGCTTCTCCAGCTTGTTTGAACATGGACTGCTTCCATTTCCAATGACCAGACTAGATATATCAAATCCATGTTTCTAAAAAGATCAATGATATAGCTATTACATTGCATATTCCAGTATGGAAGGTAGGTTTAGAATTTCCTTTCCTCACTGGGCCATTTTCCCTGTTGGAGGCCCTAGGCTTATAGCATCTTGGCTTTTCCAACTAGGGTTGTAGCTTAGCAAGTAATAATAATAAAATGTTAGTCATTTTCTGTTCAAATTATTAAGTTGTGGCAGTAGCACCAAATTTTTTCTGAACTCGTATGTGCTGATAAAATTGCCAAACTTGGTTTTTTTATGAAATCTGCAAGTGCGGTATTATAGGGTTTTGCGAGTTGTAAGTGGTATTCAAGTTAGTGTATTTGCAAAGAATTATTCAATTATGCAAGTTCGTGTCCTAACTCACCGTGCTATAATTGAACCTCCTTTCATTATTAACATGGTAAATATAATAGCTAAAATTATATTTCATGCTCCAAAATAGAAAACTAATACCAAAGAGGTTAAGAATGTATATTGCCCTTTATTCTGCTCAAGTAATTTATGGCAGCCACCTCCTATTAGGTTATTATTTTACCTACTTGGTTGAAGAAGGTACCAGTCTTGTGTGCTAATTGGGTTTTTATTTTTAGCCTCGCTGATAGGTTTCCATCAATTGCATACGTGATTTAGATTAGGCTTTTTGCAAAGATATATTCAGTTACCTGTATGTGATTTTCAATGTCTTAACAAGCAATGCAGTTCTCTCAATCGCCATTCCCTCGAGCCGGTTGTTCCAGGGTTCATTTTTTTATCGGAATGCAAATATCTTTGATTTATAACATGGTCCAACTTTAAAAGTGAAACCTAGGAGCTCTATCCTTCCCCCCTCATACACAGCCATATTCCTTACCTTAGTCTGAGAATTGGTCTGCAATGACCAGCTTAGGCCAAGACTGTCCGAAGTGACTTGCCTCAAGTCATGAGTTTTAGTTATCATAAATAGTTGTAGAAAAGTTGAGTGTAGCTTGGTCATAGCACTTGTCCACAAATCTAGCCTTTAATCCCATATAGAATACTGGACGTTTCTTGCTTTCGTCTATCCTTACTGGGAAAAGGTTTTGAGCTCTACCGTTACACTCCTTGTAGTATCAATTTATCACCTGTACGTTAAATGCAATTATTCATGACTTGGAACACTTAACTTCTGATGCAAGATCAGACTTGCTCGAGGGTCAACTCAAGCACGCTAATCTGTTTCTCTCGTTTTCAATTTTTTTATTGTTGGTGTATGAAAGATCTATTTTAATGTTATTGTTCTTAGACTCCTTGTAGTTTTTCCTTATTTCCTTTTCTCACTGGGCTATTTTCCCTGTTGGAATCCGTGCTTTTCCAACGAGGGTTGTAGCTTAGTAAGTAATAATAATAATGATTAGCTTCGTCTGTATTATGTTAAGGTCTTTCTCGTTCAGCAGCCATGCCTCATTTTGTAAATTAACTGCTGGACCACTTATTTCAACTAATTGAGGACCACAATCTAAAGGAGTGATAGGAAATATAGCTTTAAATTTGTTAAAACAGCCAAGAAGGGCTTTTTTACCCTGGTAACTATGCTTAAACAAGTGAATATAAATGTCAAACTCTTGTGGTCAATAGTAACACATTAAGAGAAGCTACAGTTTCCTTTGTATCAAATTTCAGTGAGTGGAGCTACTGCGCATTTGGGCGATAAATAATACACTGGAAATGGGAGTAAAAAAGAATACACATTCAAAACTACTAGAAATACTGTGTGACATTGTGCATTTGCCCTGATAATGTGTTGAGCTTTTACCCGAGATGAAATTGAATTGCAACAAGGCTCTGGACGGGATTCTAACAAAGGTTAATCGGAACCTCAACCAGCGACATTTTAAAAAATACATTTGCTCCAGTTACTTCTACCAGCGACAGCATTTTAAAAAAAACACCGTACTTTTGCTCCAATTGTCATCTTGGCACATAGCGTAGTAAAATTATAGAACACTACAATTTTTCTAGGAAAAAGCTTTTTCTACAGTGAAAATTGCTTTCAATAAATTTGACCTTTATTTCCACTGCAAATAAGTTATGGACCCTCCACTTCCCGACGGACAGGTTTGAAACTGGGACCTTGGGTGTGAGAAAGCAGGACAAAACGGGATTATTTATGGCTCAAGATTTTTAAGTCTACAGAACAAAGCAAACCTATCAAACCAAACCTAACCTCTGACCCCCCTTCCCAGATCACAGGGTTTGGCAAGGGAAAGCTAAAAGTAAACCACAAATAAATCCTTACCTTATGATAGTTAAGATATTCTTATTAGAAAAGCACTTTAACCTTTGAGGATACAATGAGCTTTTAAAAAATTATTCACCACCAGTACTATGATATTCAACGGGAAACTTTGTTATAGCATCGAAGTATCCATAATGGCAGCCAATACACTATTAGGCTCCATAACGAATGCACACCGAACAGGTAACAGCTGCAAAGGAACTGTAAATGGGTGTCATCTCATAACTGCCTATGTCACACTCGAACATACATGCCCAACTATTGTAAACTTCGTCATATGGGAGGGGAAGGAAGGAGGAGCTAGTTTTAAACGAGCGAACAGGAGTACAGTAATTTCAGTGGTAGAAAGAAAGTGGAAGGATGGTTTGTGCGCATGAAGTACAGTATAGTCATCACGGAACAAGCTATGCGCAAATGAGAGCAAGGACATCAGACTTGTAAAATGTTAACGAAAGTGAAATAGATATTTTGGGGGAAGAGGATTCCCATATTTTCTGAAATTTTTCTTTGACTTATTGTGCGTCCCAGAGAGTAATGTATAGAGAAGAAAGGGTTAGTTTTACCGTTAGTTACCGATTGGCCAGTAAAATTTCCCCACCCAAAACCCCAGGTTCCCCATGGGTGGTTCCCATTACCGTAGGATATATTAGGTTATGTCTTATTAGCTAATTACTTGCGATGGATTTGAAGGTGTTTTTTTTTTTTTTTGAAGAAGAAGAAATTTATAAATATAAACCCATTTCTGTATTAGTGAAGTTTACTCTTCAGGTTCAGAAGGGAAATCTAAATATTTGGTTGTGTCCCACCCAACCAATGCATGAAAACCATTTGAAGCCCAGGTCATCCTATGCATGTAGAATCCTTCCAAATTTCTAATCATATAGCCATGGCCGTCTGACTGCAAAATCCCTACACAAGAATATCGCCTAAAGCCCAGCACAGACTATGATTCGGGATGCGTGCAGTATTGAGTGGATGCGTTGAAAAACTACTTTCCCCACAGTAAACTGCACCACCAATGTGTTGATTGGGGAGGCCTGATTTCTGATGCAGGCCAGACAGTCACAGTCACAGATCTAGACCAAGTGTCACTGACTGCTCAGTGTTGTGTCAGCTTTCAACAGGGAAGGATATAGGCTTTGCTCTCCACCTACAATGGCTAACTTGCTTTCTCACATAGAATGGACAAGGATCAACACTTCATTTTATTTGAATCCTAATAATAGAAATACATTTAATGATAAATTTATTGATAATAATGACTTAGTCTCCTGGTAGAAAGAATCATCGGCATACATTCTCTCTCTCAATGAAGGCTGAACTGCAACTAGAGCATGAAAACAAGTGAAGTGTTGCTTTTACATTTTGGCCGCTGGTAAGTTTTTTCAAAACCACTACTGCTCCTTGAGTCTGATACATGAATCGTAGTCTTTACTGGGTTTAACTCTAAACTTTTTTTTTTTTTTCCTCCTAGCCTTATACACAGACCTTACTTTTCCTGCTCACTACCTTGTGTTTTATCCATTTCTGTGCATGTCTATTAGGGCAAACCACCCCCTTCATAAGTCAGCACTCATAAAAATCATTATGGGGAATCTGAAATTGAAGGCATTTGACAAATTTCTTAGTTTGGGCTTTCTAGCTTTACCGCACTGCCACTAATGTCGATCTATCATTTGTACGTGAAATGCAATAACGCATGACTAGGAACACTTTCTGATAGAAGAACCAAGTTTTGCAGAAATTGGTTTTTAAGTCTTTTAATATGAAAATAAACAGCTGAAGTGCGTTTTTAACCAATCTAAAGGAGTGACTAAAATATCTGGAATCTGATTGGCCAATTTGAAGTAAAAATTTTTATGAAAAGGTAAAAAAGGTATTGGGAAATGTGCTAGGACAAAATAGTTATCAAGCAAGCAGTCTGCGAAAGTCTGTTAGCCAGTATTAATGCACTTGAAGTTATTACATTGCCACTGGAACACTGAGCTTGGTGGGCACATATGTTGCGCCTTTAATTGAAAATTGTCCGTACTTAATGGGAATTTTAGGCTGGGAACAAACACATGTACAAGACATCTTTTTGACACTGAAGGTAAATAAGACAAGTTACTTGCTATTATTTTATTTTTATTTCTCTTAAGCATTTTGTGCCGATAACGTATTGGGAAGTTTTTAATTTTACAATTTAGCTAAGAAAAATGTGAACAATATTAAGAGGTGGTTGGAGTCCACTGAAATTTCACTGCTAAAGCTATGCTAAATTGATCAAAATGTCATCCATAGGAAATTCTAGTAACTAGGTAAGTGAGAACTCGTTTGACTTAGAAATGCCAAGGAGGGGTTGAGGATTTGGTTTAAATAGAATAATACAGTATTAGATAGGACACAGAAACTTTCATGATTGATTAGATCTTTGCAAATGCACTTATTTTGAATACCATGTACTGGCAGAAGCCTCTATTAAGAAAGTTACAGATTTTAATAGAACCCATTTTGCTCCTTTTGTTTAAACACTTGGAGGAGCCTCCCTCCCTGGCAATCCAGAAAAGCGCAAGGTGCTTCTGCCATAAGTTACTTATTGGAACAGGATAAAGGGGTCCAACATTTTAAATTTTAAATCTCAAATCTCTTACTATATTTATTTTGGAATATGCAATGTAATCAGCTCGTATTTTTTATATTTTTATAGATCATGTGTTAATGAAAAAATAGGGTAGAAACGTGTTTGATATATTGTCTGACCATTGGAAGTGGAATCAAAGCCCATGTTCGAACAGATACTGGAGCGCGAAGCTACAACACGCCCCATTGTATAATTGATAATTATTTCCCAAATACTATCCCATGGGGCTAATGTGCGCAGTGAAACAAAAACCAGTAAATCATCAGTTCAATTAAATAGAGATATTTGTGATGCCATTGTTATTGCTATGAACGACTCCATAGAAAATGCAATGGAAACTCTGTGTAGTTTTTATACTTTAAAAGGCTGTTATACAGTATGGTTGAAAATGAGGAGTTGAGGTTTGGGCATCACAAATACATCCTACCAGTCTTTTATCCATTATTTTTGTGTTATTCTTTTATGCAAAAGTATTGTTTTCCTATTACGCCACCACCTGATATACCCCTCGACAGTAATGGGAGAACCCCAGGAGGGGATTGGTGGTTTTGGTGGGATAAAATTAAATGAACAAATTACAGAATATAACAAAAGCATAAACTTAACAAACAAGAAGAAACCAAGAAGAATTGTTGGGATGGTTAGGAAGAAGGATGAGGAGAGGGGGTGAGGATCACAGGATCAGTTATGGTCGTAAAGTCCTCGGATGAGACGCTCTCTGGGTTTTGGCTGCTGCTGGGTTCACTCCCGGATTGGGTTGGAAAAATGGGGTGAAATAACACCTGTGGCCGAACTGCCACAGTGCTCTCTCCGTACCTTTTTCCTTTGAATCCAGACTTTTCAATCTTTTAACAGCCACGGGCTGCATGTTAACTAGAGCCTGTGTCTGGCCTCAAGGGCCAGACAATCTAAAAGTAATCAGTCTTTGACATGGTCCAATTTTGGATGGGAAAAAAACCTAAGCAACAATATATAACCTAAACTAACCCAACATAACCTAGAAGCTGTGTCCTTTCTTACTGTAGTGGGTCAGGACCCCCTTTAGACAGCCAATCCTTAGCATACGCTTAGACATCTGTCGTCTTGCATGAATATTTTTGAAGTCTGAGTAATCTGAATCCGGTGTAAAAACAGGCAATTTGTAGATTCAAAATGGCACTTATTCCACAAAGCTACCCTTTTACTTGCTCAAGAGAAATTCCACTGGGCACACTTCTTGGTTTGGTCTTAATAACATTACCATGACACTGCCAATAATGTTGATCTGTACGTAAAGTGCATGGCTTGGAACCCTCTAGTTCTGCCATAATTCTGATTGGTGAATTAGAAATAAAGATTGTAAAGCGGGTGAGATTGCAATGGGAAATACTGATGATTATAATCAAGCAAAGATCCCATTAAGACCTAATAGCCAATGATGATGTAATGAGAGAAGATACAGAGTTTCTGTTGGAGCACTGAGCTCAGTGGGTGGAATTACTGAACATTTAGGTGAAAATTCAGTGTGAAACTGACAGTAGTAGAGTACAGCAGGGTCACAAATTATGCGAGAAATTGGTCGATCTTTGGCCCCTCATAAATGTAAATCACATATTTCAAAACACACAACCTATTGGACTCCTCTTTGACAGCCATATCTTCAGCATAATGCCACCACGTGTGTTATCTGTACATAAGTGCACAGCTTGAACATTTCAGATGGAAGTATGCTGCGATGGATGTTGAAATTTCACTGGTTTTTAGTTTAAAATCCTGGTGTAATTGCTTCGTGTAGGGTATATTCACACCTATCATAGAGGGTTGCTATGGCCAACTGGAAAATTTTCTTTATTTGAAAATCAACCACTGAATCTATTCAACAAACTTCAAAGAAAAATTAGTCCAAAGGTTGATATATATATATATATACAGTATTTTGATTGGCTAATTCGAAGTAAAGATTTGTCAAAACAGGAGAGAAAATCATAAGGAATTATCGCGCATGCGTTATCATTGACGAAACAGCCTGCTGAATACTAATGGTGAATAGAAGTACATTTTAGAGAAGGTACTGCATTTCTATTGGGGCACTTGAGCTTTGGGGGAGCTAGAGTATTTGCATGGGGAATGTGTCGTTTTTGTTCTAGTTTTTTTTACCCAAAAGATATAAGTCTGAACTACGGTAGTTGTGAATGTACTTAGTCTGGAGTGTGAAGCTATAACTTGCCCCTTTGTTAAGGGGCCCACCTCTTTGTTTATGGATCAACAGTTGTTCCAGCTTTTGAAAAAGAATTTATTTTAAGGATATATATACAAACTGCTTTAATAAGGTTTTTTATATATTATTATCTAACCAGGTAACTATTATCTCTTTGCAGAGTGACCATGGCACCTAAAAGGAATAATATTATACCCAATGCCCATTTCCATAAGGACTGGCAGCGTTATGTACGCTGTTGGTTCACACAGCCTGCCAGAAAACAGCGCAGGAGGGATAAGAGGCAGAAAAAAGCAAGATTGGTGGCCCCAAGGCCTTTGGGAAAACTGAAGCCCATCATCACCTGCCCATCCAGTAGGTAAGTTCTACTTCCGTTATGCCATTTAGAACATATATTTGAGGCATTGATGCACCTTAAATGTATGTTCATATATTATGATGCACTCATTGCTGGTGATGGACTTCTGTAATCCCACAATTCTTGAAAGGCTTTAATTTACCCATTTGGCCCTAAACAATCTTGTGTTATATATGTGGAAATGCAATCATGTCAACTCCAGATTCGAGCTGTATTAATTTCGCTCCAAATTTTTTGAAATCTTGTTTTAGGTTTTTGAAATACTTTGTTTTTATGATGTATAAAGTCAAATAGTGATTTTTTTCTTACATTTGAAATTCTCTTTTGAAGGTATCATATCAAAAAACGTTTGGGAAAGGGCTTCACACTGGAAGAACTTAAGGTACGGTAATTTTTTTTTCTTGTGGATTGGTAACGGGAAACATGTATCAGCGTGCAAACGTATAGCTATTATTGTTATTGTATTTAAAAAAATTTTGGGAAAGAAATTACTTAGTTTTGATAGCAATCTAGGGTTCAGAATACTGTACATGCTCACAGGATAACACTTGTTGCGTCAACTTGATATTTAATGTAAATTTAACAAGCTTTGTATTACAGTATATAAATGGGTTTAAGCTGTTGCGTTTATCTCCTTAGGCTTAGCAGTGGTACTGACAGTAATACATTTTGAAATGAAGTATAGGCTCGTCAATATTTAGACGATTACCAAGGTTAGTGGATGAAATTTCAAGGGCTGACGATAGGTCAGTTGGCCTGTATATTCCTTTAGTACAGGTGCTCATTAGGTTTCTTATCATTTGAGTTAGCATAGAGTTTAGATTTATTGTGTAATACTTACGGATATAGTGTGATGTAGTCAAGTGAGTTTATTCCCCTTGATAATCAGTATCTCCCCTTCTTTCTTATAGGGAGCAGGTCTGAACAGAAAGTACGCCATGACTATTGGTGTATCTGTTGACCATCGCCGTACTAACAGAAGCATGCAGAGTCTTCAGAGAAATGTAAGGAGACTTAAGGAGTACAAGAGTAAGTTGATCCTCTTCCCATTGAAGGTCAACAAGCCCAGGAAAGCCGATTCCTCTGTAAGTAATTTAACCACACCTCAGTGTATTACAACCCTGAGCTTTACCAGGGGTTTTCACACCCTTCTTTTAGTAGAATTTAGTTTGGTGGTAGAGGAAAAATTTGTCATTTTACCTGATTAGTAATCTGCATTATATATGGTTCAGTGATCCCCTCAGTTAATTTTTTTTAAGAGTATTGGGGTTGTGTATGGAAGTTTCTCAGATGTTTATACTGTACAGTATGTGGAAGTAACTATGTATTATTAGACCTGTTTTATTTAGAGAGAAAAAAGATACGTGTATTTTGAATAGTAACGTGCATGTTAATATTTTCAAGCAGATTCTGCTTTTTTCCTCAAAATATTTTTATTTTTTTTTGTGCAGCCTCAAGAACTTGCCATGGCCCAACAGTTGGTTGGAGAAATTATGCCTATTGTTCGTCAACCTGTCAAGGAAGCTTCCAGAAAAATCAGCAAGAGAGACAAGGCTTACAGCTGTTTCAATACCCTCAAGAGCGTAAGTATCCTAATTCAATTTCAGATTGAGTTAATGTATGCAGTATATGTATTATACTGTCATTTGTTTACAGCAACCCCTCTATTCAGGAGATACCTTACTTCCATATATTGGAAATTTACAATGTGTACTCCTTTGAAACCGAAACGTCATTCCTCGTAATTATGCTCGTTAATCTTGTTTCTTGCTGCCTGGTTTCTTCATTTTTTAATATGTACGCAAGCCTTTTGCTCCTCCAGTCGCCATATGCTGTACTTTACACTCTGGAAAACTAGAGAGGACACCTTAGCATTTTTTTTGGAGCAATTGTTTTTTTTTGTCGGCCTGGTCACTAAGGCTTCGTCCACACGAACTTTGCTTCATAAATCTGCAAGGTTCGGGTATGAGTTTACACAAAATTTGCTCTGAAATAAGGTATCTTTTGAGAATTGAGCTTTCTTGGAAAACGTGAATTGTTTGTAAGAACATCACTTTCTTTACTCCTCAGGAAAGATCTACTGCTCGCAACTGGGGAAAGCGTGCCAAGAAGGCACAAGAAGCTGCAGAAAGTGCTGCTGTCATTGGTGCAGCCAAGAAGTAATATTAAAGTGGCGAAACGTGACTCGTGATTTTCTTGTCCTTTAGTTTAAAAGGTGTAAAAAATTAAATTCAAGACACTTCTTATGCAAAGTGGGAAAAGTAAAAATTTACCAAGTAATTTAAAAGTTCCGCAAGTATTTTGTACATCCAAAATAAATCTAGTTTATTTAAGGGGTTTTTAACATCCAATTTTGTGGTCTTTTGCCTTTTTATTTTTACCATTGTCCATAAATGCAAGGTACTTGATGAGTTTTGTTGAGAATTTATGCTAAATGAATGCGTTCACAAGGTTACCACAATTTTCTTACCAAGAAATTTCTTTAAATGTAGAGCATACATCCCTTTGGCTTCTGCAGCCTTGCCATCGACCCTTACTTTTCATCCAGTCCCTTTTGATCTGAAGCTTATGTGGCTCAAAGTGGCCTTTAACAGTTATTGAATGTCTTCCTGAGAAGATACTTTTTATCTGGTTCAGCATATTTGTTGATCAACTTTTCACTTCCTGAATACATCCCTTCCAAGCCAGGGTTCTTAAAAATTATAATTGCATTGTAGGAAGGGCTGTTTATAAAGCACTTGTCCTTTCATAATGACTTTATTGTTGTAAATTTTTAAATAAGAGCTCCATACCTGGTATAAGAATCTGTTATGGTTCTTGAAAATGGTGGTTATAACTTTGTTGAGGGCCAGTATATTAATATAATTAATTTTTTATGGATGTATGGCCCAGGTCAGATTTGCCCAATGGCTAAAAAAACAATTATTGGTTATACAGTATCTACATCATCAGTCTGTTGAATTCCTAAGCTTCTATGTTTCCTATAAGATCCATGCAAATTGAGTTGACAAGAAAAAAAATTAAAGGAGACTAGCTCATGAAATGATGTCGCAAGGTAAGTTTTTCTATAGTATTTTAAGAACATTGTGAAAAGCAAATTAACCTTAAAGTCAGAGTTTTAAAAATTAAATATACACTTTTAAGTTCTCTTTATTTTAGTAGAATTATTATTATTATTTTTTTTTTTTTTTTAGAATACAGTATGCAGTTTGTAAGTAATCCAGGCAAATTTTGTCTTATTGTAGGTTGGAGTGTTACAGGTCTTTAATGAAAATCTTGTGCGTTTTCTTATGAGAAGTTTTTCTAGTCTAAGTTTTGATTTTTTTAAGGTTTTAAAATTTGAATTGGGAAGGGTTTTATTAACAAAACGAGGTAGTGAACTTTAAGGGTTGTTGATTTTCCATGAACAGTACTACAATTTATTTACAGAAATTCAAGAATGACAGGAGATAGTTGGCCCTTTTTTCGCTCATCGTATAACTGCATCTGTTATTGGAAAGGACAAATGAAATATTAGATTGATCTAACAAGCTACTTGTGCATTTAGGGTTTGGTGGATGCGATGTCCCTTGGCGTTCCTGGTAACTTAGTTCAGGTGAGTTGTTGAAATTTAATTGATATAGTTTTGAATTTCGGGGAAAAAAGGTTGAAAATCGGAATGAAAATTATAAAGCTTGGGGAGACAGAGGAAGTTTTAGAAGCAGCGAAATGAAAATATTTTTATACAGTGTACTATATGTTTTTATGTACTGTACATGATGATTTAATACCGCCCCAGTCTTAATGTACATGGAAGATGGTTGTTACTGAATATCAGCCTTTTGAATAATCGACTGTGAGTTGACCTGTATTTTAATTGTATTAATTTGCAGGAACTTTCGAGATCATGAAATCTGATGTTGAGCTGTTGGAAACTGCTTTAGGTAGGTGAGCGTTTCCTTGCTGCAAAACTGTTGTAAAATATTTTGGTTTATTCTTTAATAGTCATGTTGATTGTAATTTTTGGTGTACTTACATAGAAAATGTTTGATTCTCGGCAGCATCTGCCTAGGGATCATGGTTAGATATCTTTAATTAAGCTAATTGTTTAACCCTTGAACTTTGATCCTAGTTTTTTTTTTTTTTATATATATATAGATGAAGTTAGATGATATACCGAGCTTTTATTAAAATTGGGTTCGAGGTGTTGCCTAGCAAACCATGAAGCACTAGTTAGGAATAATTTTTTTCAAATCTTACCTCGAACTGTTATACAAAATTTATTTTTACATACCACACATGATGATATAATACCGCCCCAGTCTTAATGTACATTGAAGATGGTTGTTACTGAATATCATCCTTTGAAATAATCGTCTGTGAGTTGACCTGTATTTTAATTGTATAATTAATTTGCAGGAACTTTCGAGATCATGAAGTCCGCTGTTGGAAACTGCTTTAGGATGGTAAGTTTTTCCCATGCTGCGAAACTGTTGATTGTAACTTTAGGTATGCCTGCATTGAAAAATGATTGAATCTCTGCAGCACCTGCCTAGGGATTGTGGTTAGATATTTGAATCAGTTTTTAATTTTTTGGGGAAAGGATTTAGAATCAGAATGAAAATTATTTAAGGGGGGGGGGTTGCAAAGGAACATCCAGAAGAAGCAAGATGAGGAAAATACATTGAATCTTTGATTTTATTAACTGTAGAACTATATTAGGAGCCGAGTCGGGGGTATGGAGTAAGTTTGATACTCTGAAACTCTTTGAGTAAGATTTTAGTTATATATACAGTGTACTGTATATTTTATGTACTGTACATGATGATTTAATACCGCCCCAGTCTTAATGTACATGGAAGATGGTTGTTACTGAATATCAGTCTTTTGAATAATAACCCGTGAGTTGATCACATTATTTTAATTGTATAATTGATTTGCAGGAACTTTTGGGGTAATGAAGTCTGCTGTTGAGCTGTTGGAAACTGCTTTAGGTAGGTGAGCGTTTCCTTGCTGCGAAACTTGTAAAATATTTTGGCTTATTCTTTAATAGTCATGTTGATTGTAATTTTTGGTATGCCTGCATTGAAAAATGATTGATTCTCTGCAGCACCTGCCTAGGGATTGTGGTTAGATATTTGAATTAGTTTTTAATTTTTGGGGAAAAGGATTGAGAATCAGAATGAAAATTATGAAAAGGGGGGGGGGGGGGTCAAAAGAAGATCTAGAAGAAGCAAAATAAGGAAAATACTTTGAATCTTTGATTTTATTTTTAACTGTAGATCTATACTAGGAGCCGAGTCTGGGGTATAGAATAAGTTTGATTCTCGGAAACTCAAGTATATGTATAGAGGAATTTTTTCAAGTGTTTTAAACAATACCTTTTTTGAATGCTCCCTTTGTAACTAGAGTAAGATTTTAGTTATATATACAGTGTACTGTATATTTTATGTACTGTACATGATGATTTAATACCGCCCCAGTCTTAATGTACATGGAAGATGGTTGTTACTGAATATCAGCCTTTTAAATAATCGACAGTGAGTTGACTTGTATTTTAATTGTGTAATTAATTTGCAGGAACTTTCGAGATCATGAAGTCTGCTGTTGAGCTGCGGGAAACTGCTTTAAGTAGGTGAGTGTTTCCTTGCTGCGAAACTGTTGTAAAATATTTTGGGTTTGTTCTTTAATAGTCATGTTGATTGTAATTTTTGGTGTGCCTACATTGAAAATGTTTGATTCTCGGCAGCATCTGCCTAGGAATTATGGTTAGATGTCTTGAATTAAGCTAATTGTTTAACCCTTGAACTTAGATCCTAATTTTTTATATATATATATATATATATATATATATATATATATATATATATATATATATATATATATATATATATATATATATATATATATATATATATATATATATATATATAAATCATATAGATGATGAAGTTAGATGATATACCGAGCTTTTATTAAAATGGGGCTCGAGGTGTTGCTTAGCAAACCATGAAGCACTAGTTAGGAATATTTTTCTTCAAATCTTTACCTCGAACTGTTATACAAAATTTATTTTTACATACCACACATGATGATATAATACCGCCCCAGTCTTAGTGTACATGGAAGATGGTTGTTACTGAATATCAGCCTTTGAAATAATCGGCTGCGAGTTGACCTGTATTTTAATTATATAATTAATTTGCAGGAACTTTCGAGATCATGAAGTCTGCTGTTGGAAACTGCTTTAGGATGGTAAGTTTTTTTCCATGCTGCGAAACTGTTGTAAAGGATTTCTTTGGTTATTCTTGTATAGTCATGTTGATTGTAACTTTTGGTATGCCTGCATTGATAAATGATTGATTCTCTGCAGCACCTGCCAAGGGATTGTTAGATATTTGAATTAGTTTTTAATTTTTTGGGAAAAGGATTGAGAATCCGAATGAAAATTATAAAGGGGGGGTGGATTGACAAAGGAAGATCTAGAAGAAGCAAAATGAGGAAAATACTTTGAATCTTTGATTTTATTTTTAACTGTAGAACTATACTAGGAGCCGAGTCTGGGGTATAGAATAAGTTTGATACTCGGAAACTCGAAAGTCTACGTATAGAGGAATTTTGTCAAGAGTATGTTTTAAACAATACCTTTGTAACTAGAGTAAGACTTTAGTTATATATACAGTGTACTGTATATTTTATGTACTGTACATGATGATTTAATACCGCCCCAGTCTTAATGTACATGGAAGATGGTTGTTACTGAATATCAGCCTTTTGAATAATAACCCGTTAGTTGATCACATTATTTTAATTGTATAATTGATTTGCAGAAACCTTTTGGGGTAATGAAGTCTGCTGTTGAGCTGTTGGAAACTGCTTTAGGGAGGTAAGTTTTTCCTTGCTGCGAAACTTTTGTAAAATATTTTTGTTTATTCTTTAATAGTCATGTTGATTGTAATTTTTAGTATGCCTACATTGAAAATGTTTGATTCTCGGCAGCATCTGCCTAGGGATTATGGTAAGATGTCTTAGTTAAGCTAATTGTTTAACCTTTGAACTTTGATTCTAAGTTTTTCTCATATGAATCATGTAGATGATGTAGTTAGATGATACACTGAGCCTTTAGTCCGTGGTTAATCATACTTAAAATTGGGTTTGAGGTGTTGCTTAGCAAACCATGAAGCACTAGTTACGAATAATTTTCTTCAAATCTTCACCTCGAACTGTTGAACAAAATTTATTTTTACATACTACACATGATGATATAATACCGCCCCAGTCTTAATGTACATGGAAGATGGTTGTTACTGAATATCAGCCTTTGAAGTAATCGGCTGTGAGTTGACCTGTATTTTAATTGTATAATTAATTTGCAGGAACTTTCGAGATCATGAAGTCTGCTGTTGAAAACTGCTTTAGGATGGTAAGTTTTTTCCATGCTGCGAAACTGTTGTAAAAGGATTTCTTTGGTTATTTTTGTATAGTCATGTTGATTGTAACTTTTGGTATGCCTGCATTGAAAAATGATTGATTCTCTGCAGCACTTGCCTAGGGATTGTGGTTAGATATTTGAATTAGTTTTTAATTTTTTGGAGAAAGGATTGAGAATCAGAATGAAAATTATAAAGGCATGTTTGGGGGGGGGGGGGTTGCAAAGGAAGATCTAGAAGAAGCAAAATGAGAAATACTTTGAATCTTTGATTTTATTTTTAACTGTAGAACTATACTAGGAGCTGATTTTATTTTTGACGAACTATACTAGGAGCTGATTTTATTTTTGACGAACTATACTAGGAGCTGATTTTATTTTTAACTAGAACTATACTAAGAGCGGATTTTATTTTTAACTGTAGAACTATACTAGGAGCTGATATTTATAACTGTAAAACTATACTAGGAGCAGAGTCTGGGGTTTAGAATAAGTTTGATACTCGGAAACTATAGTCTACGCATAGAGGAATTTTGTCAAGAGTATGTTTTAAACAATACCTTTTTTGAATGCTCCCTTTGTAACTAGAGTAAGATTGTAGCTATACAGTATATACAGTGTACTGTATATTTTATGTACTGTACATGATGATTTAATACCGCCCCAGTCTTAATGTACATGGAAGATGGTTGTTACTGAATATCAGCCTTTTGAATAATAACCCGTGAGTTGATCACATTATTTTAATTGTATAATTGGTTTGCAGGAACTTTTGGGGTAATGAAGTCTGCTGTTGAGCTGTTGGAAACTGCTTTAGGAAGGTAAGTTTTTCCTTGCGCAACTTCTAAAATATTTTGGTTTATTCTTTAATAGTCATGTTGATTGTAATTTTTGGTGTGCCTATATTGAAAATGTTTGATTCTCGGCAGCATCTGCCTAGGGATTATGGTTAGATGTCTTGAGTTAAGCTAATTGTTTAACCCTTGAATTCTAGGGGTTTTTTTTTTTTCATATGAATCATATAGATGATGTAGTTAAATGATATACTGAGCTTTTAATCCGTGGTTAATCATTTAAAATTGGGTTCGAGGTGTTGCTTAGCAAACCATGAAACATTAGTTAGGAAGATTTTTCTTCAAATCTTTTCCTCGAACTGTTATACAAAATTTATTTTTACATCCACACATGATATAATACCGCCCCAGTCTTAATGTACATGGAAGATGGTTATATCTCTGATAATCATTCTTCTAGATTATCAAACGCCATTTTTGTTCTTTATATTAATTCTTGAAATTAATTGCAGGAACTTTCAAGATGGTTAGGTCTGATTGTAAACCGATGGAAGCTAGTCTAGGAAGGTAAGTTTTACTAGCCAATTTTTTTTTTTTTTTTAACCCTAAAAATAGTTTCTCATTTCCATTGATGTAAGCAGTAATCATATTTTTTTTTTTATTTATTTATTTATTTATTTATTTATTTATTTTTTTGGTGATTCACCTTGAAAATTTTAATTTATATTGCTTTTCAATGATAACCCTATAGACCACATTTCAAAGGAGACCAGAAATATCTGACAATGTCAAATTGTAATTATCACTATCCTTTCTGTAAAGTGCTCCGAACTGAATGCAGTCATTCATAATGTTTACTGACGTGATCAAAAGCACCCAAGCCGAGTCACTCCTCTTTACATGATACTTGACTAACATTTTGTGTCATAATATAATATAATATATATAATTTCCATGGACAAAGTAGTTTAGGATGTAATCAAGGATTTTATAATTGTCCAAATAGGAAGCACTTCCTTAGAAGGGGAAGGTTTGAATGGGATCCTTCAAATATTCCCTTGTATCAGTTGTGGAACATTTAATGTATGCTACACATGATGATAAAATACCGCCCCAGACTTAATGTACATGGAAGAAGGTTATAACTGAATATCATCGTTTTGAGTAACCAGCTGTGACTTGACCCTTTATTTAAAGTATAAATTTCTTTGCAGGAACTTTCAAGATGTCAGCTGGTGACCTGATGGGAACTACTATGGGAAGGTAAGTTATCCTGGTTGCTGGTAGAATAAGTGACATGAAAATGGAATACAAATTGACAAAAATGTGAAATTGTTGCTGACCAATTACTTGAAGGTATGGTCATGTAGCTGTGTGGATCTTTTTAGTCCAATGATTGATGATTTTGACCGTAGATTTCAGGTAGACTAAAGATCTGGTGAGAAAATTAAGAGTTAAAGTATCACGAAAGAAAATGCAAGAATAATTACATGGGGCATGTATTTGTATTGTAGTAAAATTTTCCTGTAACATAATTTCACAGGTGGTTGATCTTTGTGCAACAGTTGTACTTTCAGCACTATATAATGTAATCTACTTCCAGTGTAATGACCCGTTTTTTTTTCTCTTATTAACTTATAGGAAAACTACAAAATATGTAGCATGCCTAAGTAAAGAAGTCCTTTCTGGTATAGTTTTTGTGCAAAGAAGAATTAAGTAAATTTGGCGAGTTGTTGGGCGTATAATTTTTAACTTGCGTTTAGTGACATACTGTAGACATGGAAGTGGGAATAAGCTGAAGATGATTAAAAATGCTTCCTTTAAATTGGTTGCACAACATGGCCAGCAAGGTTTTTTTTAGATGGGCTACAGAATGTTGATCACCTGACCATGAAACACTTTCTTTTGAAGTGCAAGTTTTTGAATGTGATCCTTTTAATCTTTCCCTTTAACTCCTGTGCTAGTTTTTGATATGTATGCTACACATGATGATTGAATACCGCCCCAGTCTTAATGTACATGGAAGATGGTTTTAACTGAATATCATAATTTTGAATAATCAACCGTGGCTTGACCCTTTATTTAAAGTGTAAATACTTTGCAGGAACTTTCAAGATGTTGAGGACATCTGGTGAACTGATGAAAACTAAAATGGGGAGGTAAGTTCTCCTGGTTGCTGGACAGTTTTAATAATCATGAGTTTTAGTCTTTGTACTCTATAGGTGCTCTGAATATAAACTTTAGAGAAATGAGTAGATATTTAGAATTAATGGGACCATATTTTATTATTGTAATAAATATTGATGTATAGATTTATGATAACTGGTTTTTCTTTATAGGAAAGTTTTTGTAACTTTTTTATGAAATTGGGAGTAATTAGCATTAAAAATATTTCTTGAATATCTGCTGCTCCTGCCTAGGGATGATTTTAGATATCTTGAATAAAACTAGATTTTTTTTTTAACTTTGGAGGTTTTATTTTTATAACTAACTTCATAGATATAAATGTAGTTCATGCTGTTGGATTTTTAACTTTAGTTTATTATGCTTTAATTGGGGTAAGCTTTGTGAAGTTTTCATTGTGATCCTTAAATCTTTCCCTCTTAACCATTATGCAAGATTTTTTTTTCCGTCGTGCAATGATGATTTAATACCGCCCCAGTCTTAATGTACATGGAAGATGGTTTTAACTGAATGTCATTGATATGAATGAACGCCTGTGCTTTGATGCTTTTCTTTTAATTTTTTTTTTTTAATTATTTTGCAGGCGCTATCATGATGGTGTATTGATGAGGGAATGGAAGGTGCTCTGGGAAGGTAAGCTTTTCTTGCTGCCAGCAAGCGTTAATGTATTTACTTTCAAGCCTTTATTATCTTGGTAATAGTATGTATTGTAAGGTTATTTAGAAATAGCTTAGTAATATTTATCAGGTATACTCCGTAGTAAACATTAGCGAGGAGATACATAGAATTAATGGGTAATATATCATAATGCTAGTTGCTATGTAGTGAAGAATGGTAAGGGTGGGCACAGTATTTTTTTTTTCGTTTTCTATGATGAATAAGATTGTCAGGTGGTTATTCTCTAACGCCTTGAGTTCAATTGGAAGTACAGTAATTGGTATCAATATTTCTTCTCTTTGTTGCCTTTGACATAATTTACATCTAGCAATTAATTTTTTCTCATGTATATGAAAGTTTTACAGAATGTGTAACATTTAGTGGCAAGAAAAATTTTTGAGCTCTGCTTTATTAAGTCTTGTGAAGTCCTATCCTTTAAAGTATTTGTCCTAAGATGTTTAAAATTTCCAAGAAAGGCCCTTTTTTAATACAATTGTGCTGCCCCCACAGGATTAATAGATCGATCAATTTTTTCATTTGGCTATGGCATTAGAAAGAAATTCTTGGAAGATAGTCCTCTGCACCTATGTATGGGTATTTTTTTGAAATGTAATATAGTAATGTTTTAATCCTTAATCTGTCCTCTGCCCCTATGTATGGATATTTTTTCAAAAGATGTAATAAAATAGTAGTTAACTGTAAAACACTTTCTTGAAAAAGTTTCTATTGTTATCTTTTAAATCTTTATTCTTGTAACTGTTGTGCATGATTTTAATGTTTGTGATGATATAATACCGCCCCAGGCTTAATATATATTGAAGATGGTTATAACTGAGTATCAATCTTCTGAATGAACAAATGTGATTGGATGCTTTATATTTAGTGTGTTCAAATTATTGCAGGCACTTCCAAGGTGTGGGGGTTTTGCGTGGAATCTCGTGGAAACTACCCTGGGAAGGTAAGTTAGCAAGTTATCCTTGTTTTGATTTTTTTTAAAATATTGACTTGTAGTTTACACATCTGCTCAAACTCGTTAGTTCCCTTGGTCGTTGTAGCCTCACCATCCTTGTAAACTAAGGAGTGAGTTTTAGGGAGCCTCTAGGTTTACCTGCTGATTTATCAGCAGCCATTGCCTGGCTCTCCTTGGTCCTTGTTTTGGTGGAGACGGGTCTTGAATGCTGATCATATGTATATATGGTCGGTCTCTAGGGCAGTGTCACTGTCCCTTGCATGAGCTGCGTTTAAAGCCTTTAAATAGGATGTTGGTTAGCTGACCATGAAGCTCTTAACGTTAAAACTAATATTTTCATATCAATTTTTTAATGTCCTTCAAATCTTTATCTCAACTGCAATGTAGTGTTTTTATTTTGATTTGCTGCACATGATGATATAATACCGCCCCAGGCTTAATGTATATTGAAGATGGTTATACCTGATAATCACTCTACTATATGAGCAACTGTGATCAGATACTTTATACTAAAGTCTTCAAATGATTTGCAGGCACTTGAAAGGTGATGTCTGCGGGTGAGCCAAAGGAAACTACAGTAGTTTGGGAAGGTAAGTTTTTCTTGCAGCTAGGCAATTTTAAGTTACTTTGAAGTGTTTTTTATAATCAAATTAGTATGGTGAAATACATATAAGTTGTATTCATCAAATATACTGAATAACAGGATTCGTGACAACTGGTAATATTAAACTAGATTTTAATTTTTTTATGACTACATTAAATATTTCGTTCTGCACTTTCGTAAGGATGGTTTTAGACATTGAATAAAGATAAATTTATACCATCCCAGTCTTCATGTAAATGGAAAATTGTTATAACTAATAGGATGAAAATCCTGGTGCCTTTGAAATAATTCCCTATCAGTAAAATTTGTCCAAGAGAGAATACATTATTGCAAACAGTAGTTTGACTAAAGTACTAATTAGAAATTAGCCTGTTATGTGATGAATTTATAACTTCCTTGGATGTCTGAACAAATTTGAAGATGCATCCTATAACTGAAATGGCATGTTAAGATAAAAATCACCTGAATGAGATGAGAAAAATTTTAATATTTAATTCTTGCTTTGCAGAATTATTTTTTACCAAATGATGGCGGAAGAGGTGCCCACTGTAAACAGTTGACGATTGATTTAAGATGTCTTTTTATCACAAGTTCTGTTTATGCAAGGTTAGTTTCCATAGTGTTTTCTCCTTTATAAAAATTTTATAACTCAATTATTTGGGATTTATATAAATTTTTTCAGTATTCAAAATGTATAGACTATTACCACTACTTGTCGGGTTAATGGGAATATGCTAAGGCGTGTAACACTCAGAATTCCTATTGAAATTTGTTTGGATTTGTTTTACATAAGAAATTATTAAGTGTTAAGGGGTAAAAAGAGTTTACGAAGTTTAATCAGCAATTACTATGAAAGTTTACATGTATTTTTTGTTAAATAAGTCAGTCAAATCTTCAGGGGTAATGTCCAAAAGGAACTGACTTTTTTTTTTTTTAATTGAAATAAGTAGTTTATTTCCTAAAAATAAATGCCTTACCCTGGGGATTAGTTTATTTTGAAAGTAAAAGTATTTATTTCATTAAACTTAACAATGATGAACAGTGTAACTTGATACAAAATGATTGTTGTCAAAAGGATACTGACTAGTCTATTAGAAAAAAATCCAGTTCTGAGTTATTCCTATGATTGAAGTGTTAATTTTTATTTGCAGACATGTGAAACGCACATTGTTATGGTGTTCTGCATAAATAGATGGTGAGTGCCCCAAGTGTGTTTCATACTTTAAATGGTAGTCATTAAATGATTATAAAAGATATTATATTCTATATACTGTACTTGTAAAGTCTTCTTTTATGAAGGAATTATTTTTAAGAGATATATGATCTTGTAGCTTTTATGATGAGAAACTTGTCCGGGCTTCTGATGAGTCAATAAGCCATGACGAATGACGTTACTGATATAATTGTGATGCAACTATATTGTCATTACAGTACTGCATATTAATTGAGAGTATTTTTGCAGTTCTGCTGGTGTGACATTTCTTGATGTGGTTTTCACCTGAATATTAGTAAGTATACAACAATCTCTAAATTCACTGTCTACTGGCATTTTAAACAAGGCTTGAGAAATCATTGATTTTGAGTAGATGTTGTAAATGGCATATAATGCAGATGGTGAACTTGTACAATATAACAAAATTGAAAGGTTTCAAGTAAAGTAAATAGTTGAGTTGTAAATGCTATACTACAAGGAATGAAAATTTTGAAATATATGAATATATATATTATATAAATATATATGTGTATATATAAATTTTTTCCATTTGTGGAATTCTTTCTCGACTAGAATTAATAGTTTTCAGTTAACAGTATACTTAAGGTTAACATTTTATGTGATGAATTTAACTTCCTTGGATGTCTGAACAATTTTGAAGATATTCTTGATATCTGAAGCAGAATGTTTAGGGAAAAACCCTGTGAGAAAAGGAAAATTTTAATGTAGTTAATTTATTCTTTACAGGATCTTGAAGAGGTATCTGAAGAGGTGCTTACATGTGACATTTGACCTACAATACCTTTTTATGAATCTGTCGTTTCTTGCAAGGTTTGTTTTAGTTAGCATATTATTTTCCCGTACACGTTAATATTATTACTCTTGAGAATAATTAGGAATCTATTTTTATTTAAAAGGTGAAAGATATTACAAAGTGAAGTTCTTGGAAACTTTCCGTAGTTTAATGTTACTGGGTTTAGAAATAGTTATGATGAAAAGTGTAACTTGATACAAAATGATTGTTGTCAAAAGGATACTGACTAGTCTACATGATTAAATGCAACTCCTAGCTTCTCCAGTTATTTATGAATTGCTTTTCATTTGCAGACTTGTGAAGCACACATGGTTATGGTGTTCAGCATAAATATATGGTGAGTGCTAAAAGGGTATTGCCTGTTTAGAATGGTAGTAGTGTATTCTATAAATTGAATTAAATTTTGTGAAGGGAGAAATTTTGAATACCCTGTCCGTATTACCTTAGGTATGGAGAAAAACTGAGATATGTAGTAGAACAATTATTACGATACAAAGATTTAATGTGAGAAAAAATGTATAGATGGTAGAATGACTGCCATTAGAAATGAAGGTGCATTTTTTTCCACAACATTGAGTTCAAATTGGAAAAAGTTTTGATTTAACACAAAGAATTTTACTTACAAATTACATTTAAAAGTTGGCACCTTATGTGATGAATAGATCGGCATTAATATTATTCATTCAACAATGACGACAAATTATATTTAAAGGTTGGCCTTTTATGTGATGAATTTAACTTCCTTGGATGTCTGAACAAGTTTGAAGATGATCATTTTATCTGAAACTGAATGGTTAGGGGTAAACCCCAAGAGAAAAGGTGAATTTTTAAAATTTAATTTAATCTTTACAGGATTTTGAGAGGATCATTAGTGTGCAAAGAGGTTGTGCCTACCCTTGTCAGTTGAAGATTGAGCTACAATACCTTTGTATCAACATGCTGTGGTTTTTGCAAGGTTAGTTTTAGGTTGCTTAATTTTCACTAAACATTATTATTAATGAAGGATAATTTGGAATACGTATTTTACAAGGTTAATGAAGACAATGTAAGCATTTATTTCTAATGTTGATGCAATTGTATTTCCAAGGTTGTGGCTCCCTCTCACTGTAGTGATGGATGGCTTCTGATGAGTAATCTTGAATTTAGGTAGTGGACAAAATTCATGACTATTGCCACCCCATAACCTTTCAAGTAGACTTTTACTGTAAAAGACTGTGATGAGCTTTAAAATTGCTTTTATCTAGAAACTTTTAATTAATATCAGGACTTATTAATGTTACGTGGATTATATAATGGGAAACACAAATGGCCCTTTAAATATTATTTGTTGCAATAGCCCTCTTTGAACTACATACAAATATTTTTTCATAACTTTTTATCTGTTTGAATGGTTAATGTGAATGTGCTAAAACATACTGCTATTTAATGAGCATTGCTGTGAAGATATTGATTTTTATGATTAAGATATTTTGTTCATATCTATTACGGAAAATTGAAGTGATCAAATGTTAGTAGTTGGAGGTATGATGTTTAGAGCTAAAACATCATTCATCTTGTAGAAAATTATATGGAAGATTACTGTTTTTGGAATCAGAATATTTCGTAGCATAAAAAAAATTACATACATACATAAAAAAAAATTGAAATAAATTTTGTTTATATGATGAAAAATGTAACTTGAAACAAAATGATGGTTGTCAAAAGGATACTGACTAGTTTAATAGAAAAAATAAATAGTTCCCAGTTTTCCTGTGATTTGAGTTGCACCTTTTTTTTTCAGTGAATCACACATTATGGGTATAGTGAGCAGCATAAATATATGGTAAGTGCCCTGAAAATATTTCATGCTTTAAGCAGTCATTGCATAATTTAAAAAGGTTCTAGTTTATTCTATTTACTTTTAAAGTCATTTTTTGTGAAGGAATTTTTTTT
>NC_090730.1:147272766-147285266 GCF_036898095.1 Palaemon carinicauda
GGTTGGTTAGTTTGCTTGGTATTTTACACTAAATGTTACTCTTAATATAATTTGGATTCTCTCGTAAACTTGTTAAGGAGTTTATTTTTATTTTGTAAATTCAGTGAAATTTTAAAGCAAGGTTTCTGATAACTCATTGTTCTGACAAATAACTTTTTTTAATCTTTAATCTAAACTAGTAACTGATGATATATCAGTGAGAATGGATGGAGGTATTGTAGGAGGAAGAAATAGGAAAATATTTGAAGGTAGAAAAAGTTTACAAGTTGATAATGAAAGGGGGAGTGGTCAAAAGTTGATACCAGTTGGAAGTCCATATTGTAGTCTAAAGATGAAACTTGTTTATTTTTCAGAAAAAAATAAATGGTTTTGCTTTTCTTGGGGTACATAATTACATGTGTAAAAGTGTACAATGTAGTAACCATTGTAACAATGATGAGCAATGTAACTTGATAAATAGTGATTGTTGTCAAAAGGATACTGACTAGTCTACTAGAAAAGAAATCCAGTCCACAGTTTCTCCCGTTACTTATGAATTGCCTTCTATTTGCAGATATGTGAAGCACACATTATGTTGGTGGTGTTCAACATAAATATATGGTGAGTGTTGGAAGTTATATAATTTAGTCGTTTCTCTATCTTTCATGAGTTAACTTTGTGAGGGGAAATTTTTTTTTTAGATTGCCCTTCCTTGCATAACTTGCGTGGGGGTAGGGGGAAAACTTGATATGGAATATATTAAGATACTTGAGCAAGATATTTTATTAGATATTTAGTTTTATTGATATTGTGATGAATCTTGTCCGGGCTTCTGATGAGTCAATAAATCTTGACGAATGACATTGCTGATATAGTTTTATATAACTTGTGTTTTGTCATTACAGTACTGCTTGTTAATTTTTTTTCTTTTTCCAGTTGTGCTGGTATGCTGAGATCTTGGCTCTGTTTGGCATTTCTTGATTTGGGTTTCAGTTTGAATATGGTAAGTATACAAAAAGAAAAAAACATGTCATTATAAACCTCCACTGATATTCATAGTTTTTTTTCCATGTAGGTTTAAATGATCTTAGTGTAATTTTGAAATATTCCCATTTTCTATCCCTGCAATAAAATAAACATGCTTTTAGTAAAGGAAGGAACATTCATATTGCATATTTACTATCCCTTTAAGAAATGCGCCTTTAGTAAAGGAAGAAACATTCTAGCAGCAAGTGGCAACTGATGTGCCAGTCTTGTGTTTTTCTTGGCAATTGATGTGGGGTGTGAACAGAATTTTTTTTTTTTCGACTTCCTTTATAGGGAACCTAAATCTATACTGTGAAAATAACATTGGAAACTACTGTCTATACAATTTCAAATAAGCTGAAGCAAATAAATGTGCCACTACTGAAAGTTGTTAACCAATTTTTAATTGTTTCCTTGTAGTCAATATTCAGAATGTATATTTATTTTCTTCTACTGTACTTCAGTGGTTAATTTGGATAGTTTTCTTTGGAATAGGATTTGAAATATTTTAGTAAGTTGGTCAAATGCTTAGAGAGTGAAAGAGTTTAGGTGAATGTTGAAAGGTAAAGTGGTCAGCATTGTAATGTAAAGCTGATCTGATTAATTTTAGAAAATTGTTACAACTGTAAGGTCTAGTCTGAAGATTTAGACTAAACCCTTTAACTATGATGAAAATGAAACTTGATGCAAAATGATAGTTGTCAAAAGGATACTGACTAGTCTACCAGACAAAAATAATGTTCTTAGTATTATCTGTTTTTTATGAATTGTTTTTTATTTGCAGACATGGAAAAGTACGCACACACTGGTCATGGTGTTCAGCATGAATAATTGGCGAGTGGTAAGTTTATTCCAGATTGTTACCTAATTAAAAAGGTAATTGTTATACATACTTTTTGAAGTATTACATTTTTGTGTTAGTAAGGGAAATAAGAGGGAAAAATTTTGTGGTTTGAGTTTTTATTATACTGTACTTTATCAAAATCTCTTATTAATGTTATAGCTTCTAAGATGAATCTTGTCCGGGCTTCTGACGAGTCAACAAGTAGTGATTAATAACATTACTGATAATAGTTGTCGTATAACTATATTTTGAGATTAGTCTTGTATGTCAATTTTATGTATTCTTATTTATGCAGTTACAAAATCTTGGTTTTGTTTGCCTTTTGTGGATTTTAGTTGCAGCTGAACATGTGTAGTATGCAAATATATTCTTTCTCCAATTCACAAATTTGTTTTAGTAGAGGAAAATGCAATATTTATTTCTGCCAAAGCTGATTTTTATTCTAGATTATATTCTCTCATTATGAAATAGTTTCGTTCGTATGAGTGATTGTTTCATAATTACTGCTGACTCAGGCAAATCCCTGCGTGTTGAGAACTGAAGTAGTGTGATGTACAGGGACAAATGTTCACTTTGAAATTTCTTCAACAGGTACGTTTTACTTTGATTTTCCTCCATAGCTGTGTTTAATATCAGTCATGGAGACTGAAGCTTGCACATGTCATAGAGTCTGGGTAATAGTGCATCCCTGCAAATGGTTATGAATACTAATCTCTATAACTTTGAAGGGAAAATGTTACTTTTTATGGCAGGTAAGAATTTTTTTCATTGTATTGCACATTCAACTTGGTAGTCTTCAAATGTTGATTCTTATGCAACATTATTTATGATGATAATTTGTCTCGTTCGTATGAGTAATTATTTCATAATTACTGCTGATTAAGTCAAATCCCTGAGTATTGAGAACTGAAATAGTGTGATATTGTACTTGGACAGGACAAATGTTCAGTATTTGAAATTTCTTCAACAGGTACGCTGTACTTTGCCGTGTTTGATATCATTCATGGAGACTGAAGCTTGCATATGTCATCGAGTCGGGGTAATAGTTCATCACTGCAAATGGTCACGAGTACTAATCTCGATATCTTTGAAGGGAAATATGTTCCTTTTTATTGCAGGTTTGGCCAGGTAAGAATTTTTTTTTTGATCGTATTGCACATTTAACTTTGTAGTCTTCATATGTTGATTGTTATGCAGCATTCTTTATGATGATACATTGTCTCGTTCGTATGAGTAATTTTTTCTTAATTACTGCTGATTAAGTCAAATCCCTGAGTGTTGAGAACTGAAATAGTGTTATATTGTACTTGGACAAATGGTCAGTATTTGAAATTTCTTCAACAGGTACGTTATACCTTGAGTTTAATTCAAGGCGGCTTTTGAGATCGATCATTGAAGAGACTTTAGTACAAGTCATCAATTCGGGGTAATGTTACTGTACTGCAGGTGGTCTTGCGTACTAATCTTGATATCTGTGAAGGGAAATATTTCTCATTATTGAAGGCTTTGGCAGGTGAGAATCTTATTTTATATTTTATATTTTTATTAGTATTCATGATATATTAGAGAATCTTATTTTATATTTGATATTTTTATTAGTATTCATGATATATTGATATTTATGCCATGTCTTCTGATGAAATTTGTCTCGTTCGTATGAGTGATTGTTTCATAATTACTCTTGATTTAAGTCAAATCTCTGAGTGTTTAGATCTTTGAAATAATTTGATGGTGTACTCAGACAAACTATTATTATTTGGAATTTCTTATACAGGTACATTAAATTTAGTTCATGGCTGCATTTGAGAGCAAGTATGATTTAGACGTGCGCGAGGCATCAAATCGGGAGAAAAAAAAAGTTCTGCACGTGGTCTGCTGAACATTTATTGCTACACAAACCCTGTTTGAGGTATTTCTCCTTTTCTATATGTATACCGGTTAATTTTTTTTGCAACCACTTTCAAATTTTATGAAGATACAAGTGGTAAAGTCAATGATTGTTGATTCAAATAACAGGCATGGACAAAGAAAAATAATCAAAATATTAGTGGAACGTTTTTTTTTTTTTTTTTTTTTTTTTTATATATTATAAATTACAGTAAAGGTCCAATATTCTTTAGTAATTAATATTTTATTTAATTACTTTACATTCTTCTAGGACAAACAATATGGCAACACCAGTTATTCAAACTAATGAAGTATGCAGTTTTAAATGGCTTAATAAGGTAAGTAATTGGTGTTTTCTGTCTTGTTGAAATTTTTATTTTATGAATCACGACTTAGGTATACAACTATGATGACATACTAGGTATGGACAAATGAAATTAAGTGATTAACACATTAGTGGGAATCTATCTGAAAATTTTATATATGTACTACTGTGTTTATTGTTGTTTGTGGTTACAATAATTTTGCTAAAATTTTTAGGTCCTGCAAAATTAACGAATGGCAAATTGGTGTGAATACATCTACAACCACCACAGCATCTTTGGAAAAGGTATGTTGCCTGTATATATATGTACCACTTAATTCATTTTTATTTTCCAAGCTAATGTCATGTTTTATAGATAGGAAAGTGAAAAAAATAGGGATGTTGATTCAAATGATGACTACTGGTATGGACAAATGAAAATAATGATTAAAACATTTGTGGGAATCTCTCTGAAAATTTGTGATAAGAAGTCCCACAGTGATTGTAATTTGCTGTTTATAATTCTCGTTTGGGCTTTTATTTTAGGACTAACAACATAGCTTCATCAGGTATTCAGACTCATCACATCTACGGGAGGAATAATGGCTAGAGGTAAGACCTGCATATTTTTACTTTGGTTGATTTTTTTTTTTATATAGCAATATACTATGATGACATATTAGGTATGGACAAATGAAATCAAGTGATTAACATATTAGTGGGAATCTATCTGAAAAATTCAATTTATGTACCACTATGTTTTTTGTTATTTATAGTTAATAGTTTTACTAATAATTTCAGATCCAGCTAATGTTGGTTTCCATGAAAGAAAGATGTTATTTGCCCTTACATCTGTAGAGGAACACATTATTTCATGGATGCTTTTGAAACCAAAAATAGAGAAGGGAGAGACAGTCCATCAATCGTTATGAAAAGAAAAAAGTATTGTATTTATAGCTACACAGTGTTATTGTGAAAGGTAATTTTTTCTTATTTTCACATCCACTTTAATTTTATTTTATATATGAAAAAGACAAAAAAACAACTGAATGATGACTACTGGTATGGACAAATGATAATAATGATTAAAACATTTGTGGGAATCTCTCTGATATAGTGTTTTTAAGTCCCACAAATATATATTTGCTTAATTATTAATGCATTATAACTGAATTTTCCAGGATGAAATACATGGCTTCATCTGGTATACAAATTTTATCGCATCTGCAGTTCGATTGATGGTTCAATGAGGTAAAGTCTTGGATATGTTGTATACAATTCATTATTTTTTTAATCCTCTCGGTAAGCTCTTGGAGAGGTTGCATACTTTTACATTTGTGGTAGGAATCTGAGCATTTGATAAACAACTATGATGACACTTTAGGTAAGGACAAATGAAATTAAATGATTAACTCATTTGTGGGAATCTATCTGAGAAATTTATATATTTGGTAAATATTGTTTATGGTGAATTTTTTTTTTTTACTATTTTATTCTTTTATTGCAGCTCTAGCTAATACTGATGTCCAATCTTATGGGCTGCCAATGCAGAGTAAGACAAACTAAAACGAACCATGACGTCCAATGAAAACCAGTGTTGTCTCGTGTTTGCATCCTGTATGGGTGTTCCTAGGTAAGGATCTTTTCCATAATTTTCAATATTCTCAGATGATTAAAACCATTTTATATTTCACTTACTTATTATTGCTGTAAGCTAAGCTATAACCCTAGTGGGAAATTTCACCTATTTATTATTGCTGTAAGCTAAGCTATAATCCTAGTTGGAAAAGAAGTGGCTCTAATGGGAAAATAACCCCGTAAGGAATGGTAAAAAGGAAATAATTCAACTATAAGAGAAGCAATAAACAATCGTGAAATATTTTGAGAACAGTAACAACAAATTAGGGCTTTCATATACTGTATAAACTATAAAAACACAGAAGGCCATGGTATAGAAACTGGCACTACCCAAGAATAGAGGACTTTTTTTTTTTTTTTTAATTTAAATGTCCTTATCTTAGAAGAGCTGATTACCATGGCTAAATAGTCTTCTACCCTTACCAAGAGGAAAGTAGCCACTGAACACTTAGTGTAGTAGTCACCCCTAGAGCTTAGAAGAATGTCTAAATTTTCATTAGAAATTGAAACTTGCTGTTGAATGATGATCTTGGACTGGCGTTTATGATAACACTGATTATTAGGTCATTCTGATAATAAGTACTTTATCTTTGTAATATTTGAGTTATATAGATTTTGATTTGCTGTATCTTTTCTTTGGGGTGTGAAGGTACTGCAGAATGGTGCTGAAGTTGTTTAAGTGAACGTCTCCTTTGAAAAGGTAAATAAAACTGTTGTTAGTTTAATGCAGCTATTGTTTCATATTTAGACTCCTTATTCATGGGAACAGTTATAAAAAAAGTGTGATTTGGAAATAGTTGGAAACTTAGAGGAAAACATAAGTAAATTTAAGAGGTTATGCAGCATAGAAATTTCATTTTTAAATATGTAACTTCCATGGTAGTTATATATAGCTTAAATCTCGCGTTTCGACGCGGCATTTAAGCTATATATATGTATCTACCAGGTAAGTATATTCAAGAGTTTATTTTATAATAAAAATACCATTTCTCAATTTGTCACTACCTTTTTGGTATTCTGATCTTTATAGAGTAGCATCCACTTGTATTGCAGAATATCCATTTCTGGTCCTTGGAATATCCACTTGTGGTCTTTACTGCTTGAACCAGATTTGATATAATGCTATGTATTAGATAATGATTGTTTAGAATTTTTACTAAAACTGAAATTGAGTATACTTCTGTTGAATATGCTATAGTGATGAATTTCGACTGGCGTTTATGATAACTGATTATAAGTCTTTCTGATAAAGTATTTGTTTATCTTTGCTATATTATATTGAGTAGATATTAAAATTTACCCCTTGTATTTAGGTGGAGTGCAGATGCTGAAAAAGGATGCTGGATGGTTTGTCTTAGTTGTAGAATTGGAGGACACCTTTCAAAAGGTAAAAAGGTTTTGATGCTGCCCTTACCATTACTATTCTTAATATGAGTTTACTACCTTTACTATATTCCTAATGCAATTTTATAGTTTAATACGACTTTCATCATCAGACTTGCTGCTTACTGGCTATATCAGTAAGCTTGTTTTAGGAGTAGTTGATTGGGTTGGAATCTATAAGAATGGAATAGATTCTGAGGGAGTGGTACTGGTGGTTATGATAACTGATTAAAGTCTCTTTCTGATGATAATTAGTTGTTTATCTTGGCAATATTATGTTTGGGGATTTTAAATTTAGTTTATTTTTAGGTGTAGTGAAGATGCTGTAAAAGGGTGACAGAGGCGTTTGGCTGATTTGTATAATTGGACACCTTTGAAAAGGTAAGACTACTGCTACTGTAACTTTTCTTGATGCGAGTTAGTTTTAAGAGGCCACTGTATAATACTTATAGTATACTGTGTTCATATTACTGTAATGATTTTATATATATATATATATATATATATATATATATATATATATATATATATATATATATATTGATACGGCTCTTGTATCATTTATAGACTTGCTGCTTATAAGAGATGTCGGAAAGCTTGATTTGGAAGTAGTTGGTCTTAAAATCTATAGGAATTGAACAGATTAAAAGTAGAATTTGAGGGAGTGTTGCAGAGAACAATCATTACCATATACTGAATTCGGTTGAACGACTACAACCATTTTATTAATCTGCTCTTATCTCCTTACCTTTATTTTATAGTCACATTGTAAAAATAAAATCTTGCCTTTTATGATAAGGAAAAGCAAATACTGTACTGTACTTCCTGTTGAGTAGCTTAGTGATGAACTTTGACTGGCGTTTATGATAACTGATTAAAGTGTCTTTCTGATAATAAATAGTTACAGTATTTTTGCAAGATTATATTTGGTAGATTTTAATTTACTCCCTCCATTTAGGTGGAGTGAAAGGATGCCGGAGCTCTTTGACTGGGTTTCAGGAATGGAGGACGCCTTTGAAAAGGTAAATAGTTTCATTGATTGTGATGAAGTAATGGTCTAATCTTGTTGAATGAAAATTTTTTTTGGATGGCTTTCACTTCATATCTAGGCTAGTTGTTGGCGGTACTTTTCCAAACTGCCTTTGATTTTTTTGTTCAAGTTAGCTTAGTAGACATGATATTTGAAAATACTACACAAAAAAATTTATATTCAACAAGATTGAATGCAAATCACATATATTTCTTTCTAGTTACTGCTCTTAATTGGGTAATGGTAAGTCTAGAATTTATTTAACCTTGCATTAAATTGGATTAGAAATTAGATTTTCATATTTTTTTTTTTCACGAGACCAAGAGCTAATACATTTAAAGTTAAAACTGGATCTATATCAATATGTATGATAAAAGTAGGTTTTATTTTGGTTTAAAAAGTAATTGGGTCATTAATACTGGGAAGGGTTTTCTTCATAATGTGGATCTTCTGTTACCGATTTACAGCATGAGAAATAAAATAATGGAAAATATGTATAATTAACTACCTAATAAATAATATATTGAAACTAAAGTTGTTTTTATATTTTAACCTTATTCCTGTTTTCCTGAAGCTAAACTATAAAAGTTTAGCTTTATGCTACATTGAAAGTGAAACTTGCCCCAAAATATATTTGTTCTAAGCATGCACAAACCTGTGTGATGTATTAGGGTTAGCTCTGGTAGCTTTGTATCCAGGTCAAAGAATTATTATTGGTCTGCCAGTATTGCATGGCCTCATTTGCCCCCCATATGCTTCGTTGTGTGTATTCTGGCAACTGTAATACTTAGCGTTATCTTTTTCCGTTTCTCGGAATAAGTTTGAAAAGCCGGTCAGGCCTTGAAGGTCGCCCTTGTGGCGTCTCGTGAGTAGAGGCTATATTGACCCTCATCCTTGGTGTGTGGTGTTGTAGGGATCAGATGTATTGTAATTTTGCCGAGAGAATTTAAAGGTTAGGGATTAAAAACTAAACTTGAATCGTTCCCCTTCGATTACTTCTAACCTCTGAGGGAAAGAAGCTGAAGTTTCTTTTTCATTATCGGAGTTCCCAGAAACCCTGCTAAGGCAGTAATGACTAAATCTTTGTGAACGAATTTATTGGTGTAGTGTCCACTGCCCTCCTTAGCAAGGGCAAGAATTCTGCAATGGGTCACGATCTTTGCATTTTGCATCCGCCGCCTATCCTGAAGGAATGTCCCCTTTCTTGAGGATAACTTAAGAGGCATCATGGTTGAAGATCTAAGAGGCCTTGCCACAACCCCCTACCGTGGCAAAGCAGCCAATTGTGTCTTGCTACACAATTTTCTTATGTAAATGAAGAAAATAGGCAAATAGTTAGTGGTCTTACATTGTCAATGTCAAAATATATTTGTCAGAAACCACTGAATCATCAGATTTTGACCCAACAAAGTTGAATGTGTTTGTGAACTCTTCCTGGCCACAATTCTAATCGTGGAGTAATAAAATCTGCAGGGATTAACTTTAGTAAAAAAACTGGAAATGATAAACTTTTGGAATGTCGGGCAAAATTTCCAATGTAATCATCCATAAGTCAAGGTGATGGTCAAGCAAAATTTCCAATCATCCAAAGTGGACATCTTTGTCACAGATTTCAAACTTGGTTTATATTTTGGTGTATGAAAATCCACACCAATTAGTACATTTAAGGTCAAGGTTGAAATAAGCTGCTAAGGCGGAGGGGTGCGCTCTACGGAGTGCCCCTCTATTAGAAAAAATACTATTAAAGCTTATACAGTATGAAACTAGGAAAACCATACATCAAGGTAATGCCCTGATGGCACATTTCTAGTGAATAGGAATGGTGAAATTGGTTTCCTTTTAATTTTTTGCATTTGTAGTTTGAAATTACTCTACCTCTAGAGAGTTCTTGGATCCTTTGACGGGCCAGACAGTATTACATTGGATTCCTTTAACCCCCAAAAGCAATGATAAAAATTGAACCTTTAACCCTGTGATGTATGAGAACCAGTAACTTCAGTAGATACCATAGCCTAACATAAACTGATGACTGCCTCGTTGCGGGAACTATCGAGGCGAGTACTGTATGTGTATTTGAAACGGTTCACTAATGCTACACCAATAATGTAATAAAACCACCTACATGATAATTCCACAGTAAAATGCATTAATAAGTTGTAAGTCAACACTAATAATTAATTATTATTACATAACCAATATTTATTAAGAAAGCTGTTGCTGCAAAAGGTAACCTATACATGTGTAAATGCGTTTATTTGATCATGATCGGCGATGGAACATAAATAGAGCAATGATTCTGGTTTGTGGTGGTGTGGTTAGCAAAAGCGCGATTAAAGGTCTTCATTATTTAATTTATGATTATTTAGTAAACAGCCAAAGCATTTCAACTAATTTAGAACAGGACGATGACAGTGCTTGAGTGTGGTGCAAACGAAAGCAACGAAGTTGATCAGAACGATGCTGCCCTGATTAATTTTTATTTTAATTTGTTGTAATAGATTGAATGGGTGTATTAATTTTGTTTTTTATTTCAATATTATTAAATAATCTTTTTGTTAAAAATTTTTTGCTTCGTTGTTTTCTAATATACCATTATGTAGGTACCGATCCAAAATTTGAGGTTTTGAGGCAACCACCACTAGTGCCATCTCTTGGCAAATAATGTGAACATTCCTAGTTGTCTGAAATAATTTTGTGGTGACTGAAGTATTGTAATAAAAGAAGTAATTCTTATTTTTATTTTACATAATCACTAAACTAGTGTATGAGTATACTGAGCAGATTATATGCTGTTAAGTCGATCCTTCTTAACTACAATGTAAGTGTAAAAATTAATTAACTACAATTATGGGAAATATACATTTCGTACAACTAGGCTAGCCTACCAACAGGTTCACACAACATTGCCCGACTACAGTACTATAAATAAATAGATAGAATTATGTGTAAATATTCCCACTTTACTTTACACAAAACTGCATACCGTAATTAAAGCGTGTAATATATGATTTTGAGTCTGTCCTTCAAAACTACTACCTTATTAATGAACCATATGCAATTAGAATACTCTTAACACCAATGCAATAGAGGTCGAGCAAATAAATATATTCATGGATCCAAAAGTATCTTGTTTGATGGGCGAACCCTCACTTTTTTCATCCAAAACTGGTCTTGAAATTTCACCCTTAACACGGTAATATGAGTTATATTTAATTAGAAGCCTTCAAACTTCATCCCTCTCTGTATCGAAAAGTTTCTCAAACATGGTTGATTTGTCGCAAATTGACTTGTAGATTCCAGTTTGAATATGGTGAGTCGTCGTCGTCTTCGTCCTCGCTATAGTACAGGTCATCATCCTCGGTACCATCCAAAGCATTAGGTATCCCACATTTTTTAAATGATTGAATTGCTTTGAAATTTAACATTGGCCTGTGCTTTCACAACAAACTCTCAAAGAACATCCAGTGGTAAGCGTAGTTAGTGCTTAAGTTGTTTGGCACGTTTCGAATAACCCAGGCATACTTATATTTGGCCGTAAGCTTGACGAAAGGAGCAATGTTTTCGTTGATATTCATGGTAATACTATTATATTTAATTTTTTAAAATTTTTAAGGTCAAGGTAAACAAAATAAATACCCTCTTGTTTTAATTTTTAAAGGTCGTCTTATACCTACAATACGAGCTAAAATCAAGAAATTTTCCATAGAATTTGGGAGTCAGTCTTATCTGTAGGCTTATGCCCTGTCCACACCATCGAGCATGCCAGACGGGCAGTGTGTGATACCAGTCCACAATATTTAGTGAAAATGAGGGTTGATGACGTCAGAAGCGGGAAAACTAGAGGCAGGGATCTGGCAACTGTATGATGTCGGATCCCTGTCTGGTTTTCCCGCTTCTGATGCAATAACCCTCATTCTTACTAACTATAGTGTTCTGGTATCACTGCCCGATGCTCGATCGTGTATCGGGCGTGCCCGACGGGAAAATGTTGATACCAGATCCCAGTGGGAATTGAGAATAAAGATTGATGACCACAGAAGCAGTAAAACCACAGACAGGGATCTGGGAACAAACATTGCTACTAGATGGAATGTAGCCCACAATCTACTCGTTTAGATGGCAAAGCCTGGCGGACAAAGAGAACAGCAGAAGGCAATTTCATAATATAATAATTAACCAAGGATGATATCACCAAGTAGTAGTCAAATCACAAAGTCATTAAACTTCCATATTTTATTGAATATCCTTAGCAACAATTCCAAACCTGTAATTTAGTAAATCTTGTTTCTATAACCTTTTTGGTCATAAAAAACCCCTTATGATATTTAGTTTTCCTCACAAATATCCTTCCACATGGGTACCTTCATATCCATTTCAATATGGTTTAAAAAAATCGATGTACACAAACT
>NC_090730.1:147292766-147402766 GCF_036898095.1 Palaemon carinicauda
GAAGGTCTTGAAATAGAAGGAGGCTAACGTCCCCAGACCTACGACTCCTAGGAGACCACCCTAGAAGAGATCTGTCTCGGATAGTGCCGCGACACCCCAAGCATCTACCAGCACTACGAGGAGAGAAGCCCTCGTCCTCCTGGTCCGCAACGCCTCAGCCCCTCCACAGGGGAGCTCCAGCGCCTTCTAGCTCCTTCAGGTCGGGTTACCCCGCCTCTAGGGGAGGCAGGTCAGGCCGCCCCTCTAGAAGAAGGGAAGAGTGGGAGGCTCCCTATCCCCACCCAACCTTCGGGTTGGAGGATGACTCAGGCGTCATTGGCAAGCATGGAGGGCTCAAGGAGCGGAACCTTGGACAGTGTCCTTACTAAAGAAGGGCTACGGACTTCCATTCCTAACGGAACCACCCACGCCTTTTCCGGCCAACCGGATAGATGGCTAGATCCTAAAGACCCGTTAAAGAGGACCGCCCTTCAAGAGGAGGTGTTGTCCATGCTAGAGAAGGGTACCATGGAAGAAGTTCTTCTCCCAGGACCAGGTGTCTACAGTCGCCTATTCCTGGCAGAAAAAGCGACGGGGGGGGGGGGAGGCCGGTTATAGATCTGTCAGCTCTCAACAGGTTCGTCAAGATGACGGACTTCTAATGGACACGCAGAATTCGGTCCTGCTGTCCTTGAGGGAGAAAGATTGTAGAATACCATCGACCCCAAGGACGCATACTTCCAGATTCCGGTCCACACCTCGGGTCGGAGGTTCCTCCGGGTGAAATAGGGTTCCCAGTTCCTGCAATTCAGGACCCCTTTTTCTTTGGTCTGTCAACAACGCCCAAAGTGTTCGTGAGAGTCCCCACGGCTGTCGCAAGGGGGCCCACGAACGAGGCATTCGCCTTAGCAGATACCTGGACGGCTGGTAGCTTCTTCCCGCCTCAAAGGTCCTCTTGGAGGAACAAGGGAGAAGTCTCCTCCAGTTTGGCAAGGATCTGGGGAACTGAATCTACCCGAAGTAGCAAAATCTATCCCCTTCCACCGGAATGAACTACTGGGGAATAACATTAGACCTTTTTTCGGGGAGAATTTTTCCCTTCGGAGAATAAGATATGACACCTCAGGCTCATTAGTCAGCCGTTCCTACTGTTCACAGACGCCTCCAACCAGAGATGGGGAGCCCTTCCCCTCGACGAAGCGGCACGAGAGACCTGGTTGGAAGGGGAGAGACAACTCCACACAATGTCCTGGAGTTGGAAGTAGTCCAGAAGGCATGCCTACACTTCGCAAGTCTGCTAAAGGGGAACTCCGTGGCGTGGATGAGCGACAACACCACGGTAATGGCATACATAAACAAGCAGGGTACTTGTAATCGAAGGAGTTGGGCGATCTCACCATAGAGAATCTAGACTGAGTGATAGGGAATCAAGGGGTGATGTTAGCAAGGTTCTTTCCCGGAAAGTAAATCGCCCTGGCCGACGGCCTCAGCAGAATGGGCCACATAGTAGGGACAAAATGGTCCCTTCCCCCAGGAATAGCCAAGCTCATCATTCAACGATGGGGCTCCCCGGTGGTTGACCGACTTGCAACAACCTCAACGCCCAACTCCCAGTCTATTGCCCCCCTGTACCAGACCCCGAAAGATTCCTTAGAAGACTCTTTTTTCAGAACAAGTGGGACAATCTGGATGTGTACGTTTTCCCCCTTTTCACGCTGATAAGACATGGGCTCAGCAGAATAAAGGTGGCTCGAAGCCTACAGATGACTTTGGTAGCGCCCTGGTGGCTAGACAGAGAGAGTAGTTCGCGGACCTAAAGACCTATCGAGTCAACCGCCGTGGCCTCTGTCCGTCAGGTCAGATCTACTGAGTCAACCGCTCTTCCTCAGGTTCCACGACAACCCTCTCTCTCTTCGCCTTCACGCCTGGAGACTATCGAGCGACTCCTGAAGAAGGAGGGGTACTCCTCCTCCACAGCCAAGAGGATGTCCCTATACCTAAGAAAATCCTCTACCGTAGTCTACCAGGCGAAGTGGGCCGCCTTTACGAAATGGTGCGCGACAAAACAAATAAGACCTCTCAAAGCCTCGGTCCCTGACATAGCTGATTTTCTAGTGTACCTTAGGGATAAAATAGGAATGCCAATCCCGGCTATTAAAGGAGTACGAGCAGCCTTAGGCCAAGTCTTTCACCTGAAAGGCATCGACCTGGGGACCTCAAGACACATGGGGATGCTGATTAGAAGTTTCGAACAATCCTGCCCTCCCCAAGCCAGGAGAGTGCCTAGATGGGACCTGGCCAAGGTCCTGAAAATGTTGTGTCGTCCGACCTTTGAACCACTCAGAGATATCGGGGACAAAGGTCTCACCCTCAAGACAGTCTTCTTGCTAGCCTTAGCTTCGGCTAAGAGGGTAGGTGAGATCCACGGTCTCTCCTACGACGTGGCACACTCCAAAGGGTGGAAGGAGGTATCTTTCAAGTTCGTACCCTCCTTTGTAGCAAAGACTCAGAACCCAGCAGTCTGGGACCCGAGGTTTGAAGGTTTCTCTTCTCCAGCCCTCCCCAAGACAGGCAATACGGACGACCTGTAGTTATGCCCGGTCAGGACGATCAGGAAATACCTGGAAAGGACGGCCCATCTCCGTCCGGGTGCCAAGAACCTCTTCGTCTCTTCAGGCGTTAATAAGAAGCAAGTGTCCAAGAACACTATTTCCTTCTGGCTGAGACAAGTCATCACTAGGGCTTATGAAGAAGACAAGGTGGCAGTACCAGGCACTCCCCGTCCCCATGACATCAGAGGCCTGAGCACTTCCTTGGCCTTTGAGAGAAATATGGCAGTGGGCCAGATCCTGCAGGCCGGCACTTGGTCACACCAGTCGACCTTCACGGCCCACTAACTCAAAGACTACTCAAGAAAGTCTTTGGATGGATTCTCCATTGGGACAGTCATCGCCGCCCTCCAAGCTGTGTAGTGGCAGGCTGGAAGACGTCCCCAACAAGTGAATAGTCTCATCCCTACTTCGTCAGGAGAAGACTCAGTAGAGAAAATGTCAAGAGGTAACCCTAAAATTATAAGCGTAAGTTTTCCCTGCTACCCCCTATCCGCTCTCTGTACCCCCGCATTACGTAGCCCTCCAGGCACCATGTGCCTAACCAAGTGGCAGAATGGCTCTCCCGCCTCCTAAAGTGTAAGTCTCCGAAGAGGTAATTTGAGGTAAAGTATTCGTGTCGGAACAAATGAAAAATTTTAAGTAATTTTTATTTTTCCTAACATACTTACCGAGAATTACCTCTGAGTAATGGCCCTCCCTTCCGTCCCCGAGTGCCATTCTTCTATTGCCGAGTCGGGCTGAACGGAGGACTTAATGAGATCCTGACCCGGGAAAAGCAGTGACCTGCCCTAATCCGGGCCGCAGGAATTATCCTGGCGGCGGGGGTAGGAACTATCGGGAGCGAGATAGGGGGGGTAGCACGGAAAATCTTGGTCGAGATTGAGAGAGGTCCAAGGACCCTCCGAAGAGGTAATTCTCGGTAAGTATGTTAGGAAAAATAAAAATTACTTAAAATTTTTCATATATATATATATATATATATATATATATATATATATATACATATATATATACATATATATATATATATATATATATATATATATATAATGTCTGTATGTGTATATGAATATATATCACAAGCACATGTGATTTCAATCAATGTAATTAAAACTCACGAATGGCATTTAATACCGAATTCTATCTTGGGAATATATATGCACTTGGAATTCATTTTATGGTAACAGCTTCTGGCCGGGTGGAGATTCGAACCCCCACCTGTTCGGGTGGAAACCATGCCTGCGGCAACTCTACCGACTGAGCTATCACGAGAGATAAAAAGTTTGACAAATCCCCGTACATATTCCTTTCAAATTCAGGTATCTGTTCATAGACTTGAAATAAAACCATCTCCACCATGATAGCCGAATCGTGAGTTTGCAACACATGGTTATTTTAAATTAATATATATCACTAACCAAGATTAGAGAACAATAGTTTGATTTTGAAGCGTTGGTCTCCTTGAAGAGCTGCTTACCATCGCTAAAGAGCCTTCTACCATTACCATTTGTTAAGTAGTCACAGAACAAATACGTTGCAGTGGTTAATCCTTTGAGGGAGGGTGATTTGTTTGGTAATATCAGTACTGTCAGGTGTACGACAGAAGAGTTATGTATAAAGAATAGGCCAGACTAATTGGTGTATATGTGAAAAAAAAGGAAAAACACCGCATATACAGTACCTTGAGATAAGAGTGTGATCCGTTCCGGGACCGAGCTCGTGTCAATTTGCTTAGATCTCGGATGAATTTTTCCCATGTAAATAACTAAAAACAATTAATGCGTTCTTACCCTCTGAAAAAAACCCTAAAACCGTATATTACAGCGGAAAAACATGTTTTTAAGTGTTCTAATCAACATTATACGCTAATAAAATAAGAAATACCTATGAACTGGTTATGATGCTCAATGAAATGTAACATTATTATGGAGTTCTTACCTTCGAGAGAGACGGTAGCGGCTAATGGCGGTGTGTGCGGAGAGGAGGAGGGAGAAAGGACTGGGAGGAGAGAGACTTGATGGCAACACGTTTGGTACGCAACACTTTTATAATATAACCGTAACTTTAAATTTAAATGAAATTAGGAGCTTGAAATTTAACTTAAATGAAATTAGCTTACTGTACACTTAAAAATAAAATGTTAATCTTATGTGACACTAAAGTTAATTCTAATTTTGTTTTCATTTTAATTTTTTTACTTTTCCTCTTCTTCCGGCTTGGCTCTTTTTACCTCTCTTAAACCTTCACTTTTTGATGGCCTTTTTAATAGGAACCTATCTAGGGGTGTTTGCTTTAGTCTCCCCTTCAAAATGTTGCAAAATGACGCACGCAAGTGTGGTCACAATAGGCTAACGCACGACCACACGCCAACTTGTCCGGGTGCCTCTTTTCCATGAAATTAGAAAACTCCTGCCACTTTGCTAACTTATCTTTGATTTCTGCCGTAGAAAGGCGTCCCTCATCTTCCACCTCCTCCTCGCTATTGAGTTCCTGCAACACCTCCGAATGTTGCATCTGCTGGAGCTCTATCAATACCTGTGACGTGAGCTCTTCCTGATGCTCCTCGACAAGGTCGTTCACGTCTGCCTCATCTACCTCCAGCCCCATGGACTTTCCAAGAGGCACGATTTCATCCATTGCAATATGTTCGGGGTCATCAAAGTCTGTGGTATCAAACCCTTCAAAGTCCCTCTCAGCGACGGAAGCTGGCCACAATTTCTACCGTGTTGAATTGAGAGTTCGTCTTAGGACACCCTGCCATGCATCGTCATTAATTTTTAAATAATGGACGATATTGAAATGTAACTTTCAAAATTCCGGAAGGGTGAGATGGGTGTTGTCTGTGACATGAAGTATTTCTTGAACAAATGCTTTGTTTACAGTTTTTTGAAGTTAGAAATAACTTGTTGGTCCATAGGCTGGAGGAGTGGCGTGGTGTTGGGCAGGAGATGAAGGACCTGGATGAACCTGAACTTATCAAGAATGTCCTCTTCGAGACCAGGAGGGTGACGAGGGGCATTGTCGAGGACCAGGAGACATTTCATTGGCAGGTTTTTGTCGGCCAAATTTTTTTGACTGCCGGACCAAAGCACAGATAACCCATTCTGTGAAGAAATGCAGCGTAACCCAAGCCTTAGCATTAGCGCGCCACATCACTCGCAGTTTTTCTTTCAAGATCCTTTGGCTCTTGAAAGCACGCCTATTTTCCGAATGGTACACCAACAGTGGCTTGGCCTTAGTCACCGCTGGCATTGGCATACAAGGCTCGAGTTAACTGGTCCCTCATGGGTTTATGGCCTGGTAGTCTCTTCTCTGTTGTGATGAAAGCCCTCCTGGTCGTCATCCTCCAGAAAAGGCAAGTTTCATTGCAGTTGAAGACTTGTGGGGGATGAAGCCATGTCGGGTGATAACCGAGGCAAAGGTTGTGACAAAGTCCGCCACGGCTTTCGAGTCGGAACTTGCTGCTTCCCCACGCCTCACAACCGAGTGTATCCCAGTCAGTTTTTTTAAATCTCCCCTCTCTCGGCTGCTTGCTTCCCTTTCAAGTCATCATAGATTCTGCTGGCCTTTTCACATATGACACGCTTTCTCCCGCCAACTGTTTCTCCTTTATCCATAATAAAAGAAGCCTCTCCATCTCGTCGTGAATATCACTGTGCAGCTTGGAAAGGATGGTTACTCCTTTGCGAGTCTTGGTGCTCTTTATAACATCCTTCTGCTTGAGGATGGTACATATTGTCGATGTACTCCTCAAATATAGGTGCGCCAGCTCAGTCACTCTTACGCCTCTCATTTTTTTCCATTATTTCATGCTTCATCTCCATTGTTATCATAGGCTTTTTCTTTTCACTACCCTTGTTTGCACTCGCTTGCTTTGGACCCATTGCTTATGTAATTAAAACTGCACTGATCAACGCAAAAAAAATATGTATAAAAAGTAAACTCTACAGCCGATGCTCGGAGATAACTTTACGTGAGTGAGATCCGACGGGAAAGACAGAGCAATGCTGTCCTGGTGAGAAGCCTCTCGCACACTCGGCCACCTGGGGGCCGCATAGGGAACTACCTCGTATCTCAAATTTTTTCTCTTATCTCAGGACAAAAATTTGCTCGGAACTTTCCTCGTATTTCAAATTTCTCGTATGTTGGGACACTCGTATCTCAAGATATTACTGTATGCCTAATTAAGTGTAGTAATGCATCAGTATGAGATAGTCTCCAGAAAGGTCCAAAAATTCCTTTAGTAAATTTCTCCGAGGAGACGTTTGGACTCTGATTAAGCTGGACAAATGGAAAAGGTAGTCCTATGACGACTTAAAGAGAAGTAAATACATTAGGACCGTAGCAGACAAAGACTTTAATCACCACCATGTAGAAGCTGATAGAGAATGCCTATCAAATTCCTTCATATTATTTTAAATCTGATTTCTTAGACTTATACTGTATTAAGGAAAGACATAAAGTAAAAAGTACCCAAAAATTTGTCATTTTCAAAATTAGTTGTACCAATTGTACTTGATACCCCCTAATGTACCAATTTTGTTACGCAAGTACCCAAAACGTAACCATGTAATCTGGGGTGCCCAATCCTCTTAAACTAGGCAGGCAAGTCCATAGCATGTGTGGGCATTTGTCACAGGACAGTAGCGCCGATCCAGTCCAGCCGGACAAACCATACGGGCTGTCCTCTGCGTGTATGGCTGGCTCTAGTTTATTTTTGTGGTCATATCCAAAATGTGGTGTTAGTTATTATATTTACTCTGTTTGCTTTATATGTTTATGCCTGTTGTGTCAGTGTGTTTAATTAATCATCTTGATCAAATATTAGCTGATGATACACTTCTATATTGCATTTTTAAATATAAAACTTAAACGCTGGTTATATAATGACTAAAGTCCCTGACGCCTCCGCAGGAAATTCAAAATCTCGCGTGGCTTAGCGCCCTCGCGGTATTATGGGTAGAACTATACTCAACCAAATCAGATTTTCTCTGCCGACCATAGCTGGCAGAACTATTGGAAATTCTCTCTCGTTTTCTTACTCTGGACGTTATTTGGTGATGTATTAACGTTTTGAGTTTGGGCTTTCGCTTATTTGTCTTATTTGATCTGTGATCACGTATTTATAACTTACTAGATAGGATTAGAAAGTTTTTCAACCTATTTTAAACCTCACAAAAGCATAAGGCCGGAATGTAAACATTTCGTCCATTGATGACGCTACAGCCTCTTCCGTAGGCTAAAAGTCTGTCTTGCTTTTTTACAAAGAATGATAAGTGAATATGCTTTTAAAGTATTAAGTTATAGATTAAATTAAAAGAATTATTTTGAGAAAATTTTATCCTTTTGATAGTTTTCTTTAGATAATCTTCGATCTGTTTGCAAAGATTAACCAGCGTTCAGTTTATTTTTGTTACGCTGTACTGTAGTCAGTATCGTTACGATATTACAATATATTGTAGCGATTTTATGAATAGTACATTCTTCTTTCTTCTCAAGTTTTAAGTTGTACTATACAAAAGGAACATTTTATTTTGCAATTAATTGGTCCTTTCAGTATTTTTTCCTTAAGAGATTAAAGGAAGTTACAGTTCAGTTTATTTTATACGATGCAGTATTCTTTACAATCGATGTAGCGCACTATTCTATGTATCGTTGTTGCCTTGGTGGTTTTTGGAATCCTAAAATTGTTCGTATATTATTTGTAGATGTTCCAATGGTGCGAGTGATGATTCGTCTTTTATTGGAACCCCTTAATTTAAATTTAAAGGTTTATTTTGATTTATAAATATATCTATTAAGGGAATATTTTATATTTAATATTTTGTTGCATTTATATGGGATTCGGTACTTTTGCATTCCCATTCAAACCAGTGACAGAATTATAAGTCTCTCCCTATGGAGTTCATTTCGTTTGAGAGCGTATACTTTGGTTTTCAGGTAATTATGAAACTATCTTTGTACCAAAGAGTAAAGTGAAAATTTTTTAGTGAAGAATTATGCAGTGAATTTTAGTCAGTGGAGAGTGCTTCTATTCGGACCTGTCGTTATCCTAGCCTTAGACCTCTGTCAAGCTCCCGGACCCAGGGGAGAAGTTAAGTTGAATGGCGAAAGGAATCGAGAGGGTAACCAGTCGTTACAGTCTTTTAAGACCCGAACTGAAGTCCTCTCGAGCGTTTTCTTTCGATGTGGCGAGCGCTATGGATCGACGAAGATAATGCTGAATACGTTTCGCCTAAGGTTGATCCTTGATCTTTGCGGTTAGGCATGAAACACCAACTATCTTTGTTTATGCAGTCTTTTCAGCCTTCCGTTAACAGTGCGGTTGGGTGTCCCAATTACGGTTTTTTGACACGGTCGCACAAGCGACGTGTCTTTAACAGTGAGGACTCGTTGTAGCACAGGCGGCCTACCAACCGCAATGTTCAATGGTGGGAGAAAGTGGATGCATTACTTGGATTACCTGCTCAACGCAAACCGACCGCTCATAGCGCCTAGTATCAGTCTATCCAGACGTGCCGACGTTCGCCAGGCAGCAGAGCTGGCGAAGTGTCATCGGAACGGTGCGGCAACGGAAACGGAACGTCAACGGAACGGAGCGAAGCACCACGTCAGTGTGGACGCTTCAGCGTCAGTGTGAACGCTTCAGCGTCAGTGTGGACGCTTCAGCGTCAGTGTGGACGCTTCAGCGTCAGTGTGGACGCTTCAGCGTCAGTGTGGATGCTTCAACGTCAGTATAGAAGCTTCGCTACCTATGACAATAGACTTTGATGTCTACCTGACCATGACCGTCTAGTGTTGAGTTATTGTTGCTCCAGGCGCTATATTAAGAAATAAATCTTAACTAGAAAGATATATTCTCGGACCAAGGCCTGCTGGGCTAACTCTTGGTTGGGAGAACTAGAATTAAAACCTCTAAGCATTGAGGTCTGAATTCAGAATCATAAGGAATGGATTCCTAAGAATCAAGACTTTTCTTCCTAGGATAGAGATTGTAAAAGGAAGGGAAAACTTTCAGAAACTCATGAGAATTTTTCTGAAGAGTTTCCCTTATATTTTTTACCTGCTGCTCCTCGTTCCGACTTCAGAGTTTTCGCTAGTTGAGTTGATGGTGTCTCTCTTTATTTTCTTTTATTTTTATTACTAGCCAGGCTACAACCCTAGTTGGGAAAGCAAGGTTCTTTAACCCAAAGGGCTCCTTTACTGAACGATGGCCCAGTAAATTAATAGGAAAATAAATAAATAAATTAACATAAAATCATTCTCAGGAAAATAACGACCTTCGCTGTAGAGATTGATGCAGCGCCTGCAGCTGCAACAGCAGGAAGGGCATTAAGGCCTTTATGAAAATAGAACGTAAAAGTATATCTCCCACCTCGGGCAAATCTTTTATGATTTAATGTATTGTTTTTAAACCGCTCTTGTTAGTGACTCGTAAACATAGCGAAGTGCTCTGGAGTAGGTTGTTTGTTCGTGTTCACCTTGCCCCTAGTCCTATACCTCTTCCTTACGTTCCAACCACTGGGAGAAGGATGGTCGGTAGGCTTAGGTACTTCGCAGCCCTTGTGCATTGAACGTTTGTTCCGCCGAGCGATACTGTTGATGCAGTCCAAGACGTTCCGTTTCCACTTTGGAATGATGAAGTAATGCTCTTTTCTTCGCCTATGATTGTCGAGCTATGACATCACAACCATGTGACATAGTATCTTGAAAAGAGCGAAGTTGGAATGTCTTGAAGCGATCAGTTCGTCCTAGCTATGGTATCATGGATCTTGTAACTTTTTTTTTGCGTATTAGAACGCAGTTCCCTGACGAGAATGATGTTCTACGTTTACCCTGTCTACCAGACTGGGGAGTTACTCGTCATGTATGCACGCGAACAGAACTCACCCTCGCAGCAGGCGTGTTTTCATGCTTAAACAGAAAGCAATCGAGCGTGTTTCCTCTTCCGCGAGAGAAGCAGAAGTCAGACAAGTCACATACAATCCTAGCTCTTCCTCTGGAATCTGACACACTTTCAGGGAGGAAAGACTGTCCTCGTTGAATGACGCAAAACCTTGACTTGGTAGTCACCAATCAATATGTCCAAGACCTTTTAGGAGTCGTATGTTTTTTAATAACATCCTGCAGTAACTAATGTTCACCGGAAGTTTTTTCTTTTCGGAAGAAGGCAACGTGTCAGCACCAGAATCGTGTAAGACACACAGTTCTTCGGGAGAAAAGGTGCTCGGTTTGCTTCTGTTCACGCTTCTTCTCCTCCCCCAGTTTGGGGAAATGTCTAGTACTTTCTTCTGAGGTCTAGCGACTACTGTTGATGATATCTCACAGCATTGGATACGTTCAGTTTGCGCACAAGGCGCGCTTGAAATGTCATAGGGACTCTCCCAGGTCGCTCACAGGACTGCGGTTGATGCTCTCTCCCGGCCTTCGCCCACGCTTGAGTTGGCGCACACGCTACCCCGCGAGTGTAGGTTTGGTCTGAGCTAAAAGAGGTTAAATTTCATCTGTGTTTAGCCTTTACGATTCTCGGGGTGGAGAAAATTTTCTCCTAAAAGAGTCTAAGGACTACCATAGACCAAAGAAATGGTGTTCCGATTAGTGTCAGAAAGCATAGTTCTCCTATGCTTAGTAATGCTTCCTCGCAGAGATATGCTCTGGTTACGAGAAGCGTTAGAGTGGGTGCTTGTAGCAGTCTGATCTCTCTCTTACGGCAGACGCCACGCAGACACAGACGCAAGTTCTGGTCTCTCCCTCACGCAGTCACAGACAGAGACGCCAGTCTGGTCGTATGTTGGACGCTGACAGTCAAAGTTGATCCTTTCAACAAGTTGTCCCATCTTCGCGGTCTGCGGGACTATCACTCATGCGGACGCATACTACACGCGGACAACTCTCGGCAAACAGTTACGTCTTTCCGCCAATGACTGGACGCTATGCTGTCGCCTCCACGCAGCACGCTGTAGATTTACAACAAGCGGGACACACACAGAGCGCTGTATCCACACGACAAGGTGAACGCATACAGCACGCTGACACCTTACGGCAATGCAAGCACATGCGACATTATGGTCGCATGCTAGACGCATACAGTCAAGTCTTTTTTCTCACAGCAGTATAAACAGACTATTGTCTCTCCTTCGCGTCTCTCTGGCCTCGCACCTAACGCTCCCTCGCGTCAAGTTTTGGCTTTAAGTTTGTTGAACACTCGCTGGTTCCACACGATCAGGTCTTAACCTCACAGCATGAGGTTCACGTTGTTGATGCTTCTTTTCAACAAGCCTAGCTTTAATATCGGTTTCATGCGGCCGATATGGACGCGTTTTGGGAGGCAGTTCTAGATCCTGATTCTCTCTCACGACATGTTGAGCGTAGGCAGCATGCTGGAACCATACTGGACTCATGCTGGGTGCATGCTGAAAGCATGTCATTAGTCCTTTTCCCCGTGTCGGGATCACGAACGCTTTATTTTGAACCATCAAGCTTTAGGTCTAGCTGCCTCCAGTATTTCGGAAAACCCCCAAGATCTAGAGGGTTGTTCAAAGGAGACAGCTGAGGCTATCGCTTGTACAAAGGACATTTCCCTCAAGGTTTTCCCACCCAATTAGGGTGTTTTATGGAGTGGTGTAGTGCTAAAGCTGGCTCTTCATTTGGTAACTCTAACACAAGTGGCCTAATTCTTCTTAGACCTTAGAAGAAACACATTTTTCCTCCTTGACCATCAAAGGGTACAGGAGTATGCGGGCAGCTGTCTTCAGACACAGAAGATTTGATCTATCAAATAGAGACCTTATAGATCTTCTCGGATCATTTGAGATAATTTGGAGGCGTCAGCAAGATGCGCCAGCCTGAAATTTAGGGTTCTTTACTGGAATTTTGCGGTAGTGACAGATCCAAGCCTTTACACTTGGTTTCTTTTTTAAGCCCTAACTTTGGAGACTTTCTGAGTAAGTCTACCATAGTTGAGAGTCGGTGAAGTTCACTCTTTTAGCAAGAACATGGACTTCACAATGATTAAGCCATAGGCGCCTTGCAACCTGGATTCTTGGTCATTAACAAACGTCCTCATCCATAGCCTAAATCTTTCGGGATCACTCCTCGAATTTGGTTTGTGAAGGGCTGAGAAGAGTGTTTTGCCCAGTTAAAACGATGAAGTTTTATCGGGACAGGACCAAAGAAGTTAAGAGTCTATTCATGACTCTTTGGTGCACAGTCAAGAAGCCTGCGCTATCTATGTCTAAAACACACTATCATCTCGTATAGACTTTAATTACAAAGGTTCTTTTACACGGGTGTGTGACATCATAAGATGTCGAAAGAGTAAATAATGAAGTTAGAGTGACAGGAACTTCTGTAACTTTTAAACTAAACTGTTCTCTGCAAAGCATCGCATATGCAGCCTTGTGAAGGGGTAATCCTGTATTCGCCTTGCATTACTTATACCGTATCCAGTCTCTTTATGAGGACGTCTACGTTTTGGGATCACTCGAAACAACGAGTGCAGTAGTAGGTGAAACATCCACCACTACATTTCCCTAAATTCCTAGTACCCCTGTTCTTCTCTTGGAACTGTTATACAGTATATAATTTTATGATTGTACGTGAAGATTGGTCGGCAATCTTCCGCAATCTTTGATCTAGTCAGGTGGTCATTTTGTTCCTAGAGAGCGCCCGGAACAAGGGTGTTAGTTGAGGTCCTGTCATGTTATAGGTTATTGAACCGTTTGACAGCTCGTAGAGATCATCAGCTCCCCTGGGTGGACTGCTGGATCTCCTAAAGATAGCAGACAAAATGAGGCAGAGCATTGCTGTCAGCTTCCTTATCAGGTGAGAACCGCTCAAGTTGTTTATGTAACTCTTAAGTGAATTTCCAATTAAGCATCTGTCTCTGACCCACCACCAATGGGTGTCAATCAGCCATTATATAACCAGCGCGTAAGTTTTATATTTAAGAATGATATTTTCATAATAAAATAAATTTTTGAATACAGTGAACCCTCGCTACTTCGCGGTTCGACCATCGCGGATTCACCACTTCGCGGTTCGACCATCGCGGATTCACCACTTTTTTTCCATAACCCATATATATACAGTAATATATATATATATATATATATATATATATATATATATATATATATATATATATATATATATATATATATATATATATGTATGCATGTATTTATGTATATATGTATGTATGTATATATGTAGGTATGTATATGTGTATATATATATATATATATATATATATATATATATATATATATATATATATATATATATATATATATCTAAAGTAGGAAGATGTGATGTAGTTCTAAGGGAAAAGTATGGGAAATATGTCTGGGTAATAAGCAAAGCTCTACCTCCAGTTTGTTTCTTCATTAGGATCAGAGATAAACGTAAAAAAAACATTGGTTGCCATTTTTTATCGTGCTTTTTAGCGTGTTTAGGAAACGCATGATATAAAATCGCCTTTAATATTTGTGCCTGTTTTAGTTTAGGGTACTGTAGTACATGTATTAAGTGTTCTGTACATTAAAGGGTAGTTTGTTAACAGTACTACGTACAAGGGAAGGTTTTAAAAGTCTGAATATACATGTTGAATAAATAGGTAAATATGGTGTCACTACTTCGCGGATTTTCACCTATCGTGGCCGGGTCTGGAACCTATCTACCGCGATAAACGAGGGTTCACTGTATACTTACCCGCTGGTTATATAAGTTTAAAACCCACCCTCCTCCCCTCTAGAGACCATGGGGCATGGAAAATCTGAATTGGTTGAGTATAGTTCTACCTGTAGTACCGCAAGGGCGCTAGGGTACACCTGGCATATCTGCGCTAAGCCGAGCGAGATTTTGAATTTCCTGCCGAGGCGTCAGGGACTTTAGCCATTATATAACCAGCGGGTAGGTATATTCAAAAATTTATTTTATTATGAAAATATCATTTTAGGGAGAATCACTACCCGTGTATCATTGTTTATATCAGGAGAGTGGTTGTAAATTTCACGTGAGGAGGAAGACTGTAGCTTCCACTGCGAGTCTGTTACTTTTTTAAACCTTTATTACACACCGCATTGAGTAAGTTCTGTTTATTATTTTAGTGTTTTCGTGTTCTTTGCTATTTTTACTTTCTGGAAATGTATAATTTTTATATTTTACAGTATTTACTTCTAGAGAGAATCTTAATTTGTCATGGTAACTTTTCTGTATTCGTATGTATTGATGTTCCTTTTCTTCCAGGTACTTACGCATTATTTGTGTTAGCTATATAAACAATGGTTAAGGTAACACTGCTTTTTTTTTTTACCACTTACCTACAACCCATCAACAACAGAACACTAAAGATCACATCCTTTCAGATTTCCAGTCTTAGAGAGGTAACCGATGATCCTGATTGGCTGCTTTTGTGTCCTGCAAGGGCACCTAGGTGTTATCTCAAGCATTCATGCGGAGCTCGCTCCTAGTTGAAACCTGTTTTTGTTAGCACTGGAAGGGTAAAAAAGAAGGTAACTAAAAACACGATCTTTGCATGGATCAGAGAGATCATTAACCAGGTGGTCAATCCTTCTCCTTCTCAAGGAAGAGCGCAACCCAGAGCTAATTGTCTGGTATAAGCATGTCCATGACATTCAAGAAGAACCTGTCAGTGAAGCAGGCCTTACATACAGCCGTCTGGAAACTGCGGACTAATTTCACTGTTCACTACCTGTAGGACTTGGCACTATATGTTCCTAGGCACATTTTCTCTAGGGCCTGTAGTAGCTGCACAACAAGTGGTTTAGCTATCTTAGCTCCTCTCACAGGACTAATGTATTAGCAGTTGGTTGAGGACAGAGGTTACGATTTTAGTCTGGGGTGAATGTAAGAATGACTGGCCTTTTCTGTTCTTCACCTTCTCTTCTCATGGGTCACTGCATCCAACACCCTGTTAGATGGCCTTAATCTGACTGCAGGTAAGCTCCACGTAGCTCATAGTTGTTATATTGAAATACAGTATAGTAGTGACGTCCCCATAATCCTCACGAAGGGGAGTCTGGTTTGTCTGGGTAACCCATTTGTGTTTATCAAACCTTTTGCTTACAATTTGCCCTGGAAATTCTTTCTGAAGTCTTCTTACACTCATTTTCTGCTAGTTCAAGGGATGTTGACCGGCTAGTAGTGCCAAGACACTGGTTAACGAGGTATCAAGATTCTTACTCTTGGACATCATCATGCTGAAGTGCAGAGATCCCGGGTAAAAGTTCCTAGTTGGAAAGAGGACTTCCGTCCTCCTAAGGATGAATCTCCTATGTATAGAACAAGGTTTTGTATTCATGTAGGAATAAATAACAAATTGTAAGTAATTTGTATTTTTCCTGCAGTCAAAGTGGTTTGTCAGTTAGTGAAGAGGGGGTCTGTCGCTTTCTCTCTGTCGACTGGTAATAACCAATCGCTTGTTGACACTTCGTCATAATGTGTTGATGGCTGTATTCCTGCTTTACTGTTATCATTCTTCTATGTAGAGAACTCAGGTTTGTATAGTGAGGAAAATTATAGATTACAGTACTTCCAAATTTTTTATTTTTTATTCATTACTTACATTGTATGTACTGTAGCTTATTTGCTATTCCCTTATTTCCTCTCCTCACTGGGCTACTTTCCCTGATGGAGCCCTTGGGTATGTAACATTCAGCTTTTCTAAGCAGGGCTGTTAGCTTGGCTATTAATGATGATAATAGTAATACAATAATAACGAGGAGCACTCAGTTGATCGCAGTCCTACGCCGCGGCAGCTTATTTCTTAACTTTTTGCTCAACCTTGACCTTGATCTTTGACCTTAACGTGTAATAATTCAATGACATGGATTTTCATACACTCAAATATGAACCAAATTTGAAGTGTCTGTGACAACAGTGTCCAAACTTATGGCTGATTTTGTGAATTGGACATTTTGCTTAACCTTGACCTTTGACCTTGAGCTTCTAAAGTTTGATAATTTCCAGCTTTTTACATAACAGTTGATCTCTGCAAGTTTCATTACTCTACGATTAAAACTGTGGCCAGGAAGCTGTTCACAAACAAACACACACACAAATTACAAATAGGGGCAAAAGCATAACCTCCTTACAACTTCATTGGCGGAGGTAATGATATAGTACAGGTATATCAGAATTTATACAAAAGTCAAGGTTCCCTGTGAGTTACAAGTAAAACAATAAATACTTGTCAATATGTATGAATAAAGAACCACTAAGGGTGGTGCACATGTGAATTACTGGTGCTATTATGGAAAGCTGCCGACTGGAAGACATACAAGGATATGACCCACCTGATACTAGTGTTCTTGTGAGTTTTTACTAGATATGTATGGAGATTACCTCACGACTGATAAAGTAACATGTGTTCAGTGGGTTGTAATGAACAGTATTTTGGAAAAAAATATATGTAAAACATTAAAAATTGGTTTGTGATAAAACTTTTTATTTTTCTGAATAGTTGCATTAGATTTTACTTTTCTTCCCAAATTATTCTCCTCGTTAAATTTGATTAGTGCCAATGCCCTTCAATGTTAGGATGCCAGAGAATTTTAAATCAATTAATCGTTTAATATAAAACAGAAGTTGCTTACAATTTCATGATTCACTTTTTTATTGATACAATGATTTTAAGATTGTAAAAACAATTTTTCTAATTTTTGTACACACAATTGCTTGACTCTCTCGATGAAGGAAATCTACATATGAAATATATATTTCCAACAGAGTCTTATATTTTTTCTTCTTGTTTGATGGCTATTAGATATTTTGAGAGCTATTCATTCCATTGCCAAGTAATTTGTGCTTGGAATTGCTATGCATCCATCTACTTACTATCCATGGTAGTTTTATTAGGATTTGAATGTTGAGACAGGCCTGTTCCTCTTGCGTGCTTTGGCTTCAACTATCATCTGTGCTTGACGCTTGATGAACTTCCTGGTCAAAGACTCTTCCTCCTCTCCACTGTCTGCTCCTTCTTCAGCCTGAAAAAAGAATATCCAAAACAGTAAAATGGCAACTTGTCTTATAATCAAAAGAAAGCAATTAATAGTCTTCTTGAAAAGAACAAACTTTACATTTATGACTTATCGTCTAATTATTTTTTTCTGGAAGAGCGCTGACTATGCAAAGTGCCATTACCCTTAAGCTTTGCAAAAGGTTAGTGATGCATAAGCATATATAATCTAATTTCAGAGCTAAGAAAATCTTTTTTTTTAGTTACAATCAAGTCTTGGATATCAGTTTACTTTAATTTTCTACCATGTTTTTTGTAGGAACTATACATTTATGTATTTGCACTGGTTATTAAGAGGTTGTTGATTCACTCAAGGAAGACTGGTGTCGAAGAAATTTTTTTAGCAAGTAAGTAGTTTTCTGTATATATTTCAATAAGGCTTCTGATCTGTTGGCATTTTTTAATCCTTACCTGTGGTTGTGCTACCTTTGTTGATGGACCTGATGCTGGGAAGGCTACTCTAATGTTTTCAGGTGATGTGAGCATTCCCCCATTCTCACGCTCTTCCTCAAACATTTCTGTTAGCTGTTAGAACATATATAGAGTCATTTTGATAATGATAAATAAATAAAATTCTTCATAAGTAAAAGTGTCAAAACTCATGTATAGAATTAAGTTCTAATGAAGCTACTTCTTGCTGCTGAATTAAAGAATGTTTATGAGAAACTAACCTTTGATTCTATTACAATATCCATGAATGCTTCCATGAGTTCTGTTGCTTGTTCAGAACAGTAAGACATAAGAATAACCAAATACTGCAGTGATGACTGAACACGGGGCGGTCGTTCTTTTTCTGCAGTCTGAAAATAAATCTTCAAGATTCAGTTTGAAAATTGATGCCATTTTATGTCTATAGATATAGAAATTGGTACTAGAAGCTTGATAGATAATTCAAAAATTCACTTTAAAAAGTTTCCACAATTGTGTGTTGTTGCATGATTAGATATTAGGTTGGCCAAAGCACTAAACACTAGCTAAGATACTACCATTAGGGGAAAAGTAAAGCCCTTCCAAAAAAAGCGAGAGTAATGTTGGATTCATAAGTCTAGGTACTGCTCTTTCTCTTTGCCCTCTTGCATATAAAATGCTTTGGCGTTTTATCTATTCATTCTTTTTTCTTTATTCTTTATTTGCCTAAACACTAGACAAAGCTGAATATACTGCAGACTTTTCACTTTCAAAATATCTACCTGGTGTATATTAAACTCTGTATTGAGTAATCAACTGTCAACACTTGGTTGCAAGCATTAACATATTCAGGGGTTTGGTTTGTCAATAAGTACACAAACAGCACATGATAAAAAACATATCTCGAAAATAAAGAATGAGCTTAGGTAAAAAAAAAAAAACTATCTGGAAGTCATTTTGTAGGTAGGTGTTGCAAAGTTTCCAGACAAAGGTAAAAAACAAGCAAGAACATTAAAAGTAATTACAGTACCATAGCTGTAAAAAAAAAAAAAAAAAAATGGAAAAAAAAAGTGATGAAGATGCTGAATAGAAAGGTTTCAGGAAGTATGGCATAAAGGAACTTTTTGTAGTGTGTTGGTGCCATCAGTGCACCTTAGCTTCACTTGCTTTATATCCTATTCCTGACTATTACCTCAAATGTAATTCTAGGATTTTACCCTAGATGCACTTGGGCACCGAGTGTCCCCATTGACCTCATTGCTGGGCTATTTAGCCCATATTCATAAATCCATGCTACACTCAGGCACACTATTCTATCTTATTTCTCTTCCTCTTGTTTTGTTAAAGTTTTTGTAGTTTATATTTGTGATATTTTAATGTTGTTACTCTTAAAATATTTTATTTTCCTTGTTTCCTTTCCTCACTGGGCTATTTTCCCTGATGGAGCCCCTCGGCTTATAGCATCCTGCTTTTCCAAGTAATAATAATAATAATAATAAGGGAACTGTCACAAAAACAGTGATGGAGATAAGCATAAAATTCAAGATGGTAACTAGAGACATGAATATTAGTTGTTTTCAGGAGTTAAAGGCCTTGTGGGTGGATGGCGATGGAATTACACAAAAGTGATAGGCATTTGCCAAACATACTCAGTATATGGGATTCATGCTGAAATCAATTGCCCAGCCCTCATACATGTTCCCAATGCATTCGACTCAGTGTTTCTTCCGCTCCCAGATTTTCTGACTGCACACGATTTTGGTTGTGGATGGAATTCGTGCTGTAATACATTCACAATACATACACAATCCATACGCAATGTTATTCGCTGTTTTTGGCCTTTATCCACAACTCACTAGTAATTGCGTGTTGGTAGCAGAGTGGGAGCATATGTATTGTGTATGTATACTGAATTTATAGCGTACCTAGGATATCCATACTACGAATTATAAGAATACATTCCAAATACATAGCATATAATTTGCGAACCAATACCGATTGGAGACCGGGAACCCAAGATTGTATAGAAAGTGTGCCAGAACTGGACTCACGTCAATTGTCATCTGGTTCTGGAGTAGTATACACTTATACAGTGAACCCTCGTTTATCGCGGTAGATAGGTTCCAGACCTGGCCGCGATAGGTGAAAATCCGCGAAGTAGTAACACCATATTTACCTATTTATTTAACATGTATATTCAGACTTTTAAAACCTTCCCTTGTACGTAGTACTGTTAACAAACTACCCTTTAATGTACAGAACACTTAATGCATGTACTAACGTACCCTAAACTAAAACAGGCACAAATATTAAAGGCGACTTTATATCATGCGTTTCCTAAACACGCCAAAAAGCACGATAAAAAATGGCAACCAATGTTTTGTTTACGTTTATCTCTGATTATAATGAAGAAACAAACGCATTTACACATCTGTGTAAAGGTTAGTTTTTGCATCAATTATATTGATTATTCAGTACAGTATGTTGATTTGGTTATTACTAATGTTTTACTTAATTTTTCTTAGGACTTCCAAATGAAATGTTTTTCTTTATGACGCCGCCTGAAACGACGGCGTCATAGAGTACGCTCAGTAAACAAACTAAGGAATTTAACCCGCATGATGAAAGTGATAAATAATGATATTACAGTAAAAGCTTTTATAAAATGTTATTACAAATATTATTTACCGTATCTATATAAAATCATACATACGTAGCAAAGCAGGAAAACAATCTACGAGAGAGAGAGAGAGAGTTGTTTTACATACGTAAATGTAAATTTTAAACAAAACAAAAATAGCCCCATTTCATATAAAATAGATTACAAATATTTTACTTTATCATATTACAGTAGTCTGTATAATACTGTAAAGTTCAGTACAGTATGTTGTTGTTAAAGTCGTGGCGATGAAATTCACACGAAACAAAAACACGCCATTTGATTACAACAGCTGATTCATTCTCTCTCTCTCTCTCTCTCTCTCTCTCTCTCTCTCTCTCTCTCTCTCTCTCTCTCTCTCTCTCTCTCTCTCTCTCTCTCTCTCTCTCTTCGTGTTATACAATACTTACATTAAGATGAAGAAACTAAAATTAGTTTTCTTAGTGTCAATTAAATACGAAACGAAATAATTAGGCCGAGTTTACATCCATTTCAATCATAGCTAAAAATAGGGCATCCGATTTCATCAGCAAACCACTATTTTTTGGGAAATATCATTTTATTCTAGAAAATTGCCACTCTTTAAATAGTTAATTGCACATTAAGAAAGCGTGTACTTTTGTTTTTAAATTTCGGGTGTGTTTTAAAAATCGAGTATTGTTGACTTTTTTTTTTTTACTTTTGGCTGTGATTAGATCAGCTGTCATCTAGCTGCCGCTCTTGAGTGTGTACGAATACACTAACAAAGTATCATTTATACCATTTCTTAACTTATTCAAACCATCTACAGTATACAGTTGATATTACATAAGCACCAATGTGTTATAACCTATCAAATTTTTTTATTTATTACATTTAAACCCCCCTCTCTCTCTCTCTCTCTCTCTCTCTCTCTCTCTCTCTCTCTCTCTCTCTCTCTCTCTCTCTCTACCTCTCTCTCTCTCTCTCTCTACCTCTACCTCTCTCTCTACCTCTCTCTCTCTCTACCTCTCTCTCGCTCTCTCTCTCTCTCTGTGGGCTACTTTTCACTACCTCCCATTCCTTACCTCTCTCTATCTCTCTAACAAATGATATCTTTGTTGCTCCTCAAAGTTTCATTTATATTGAAAATCAATCATGATTCAATTTTCCTTACTTTCTCCAATCTCGCACCATCGGTCACATCGCGGTATTTTCGATATTTCCGGAAAATCCGCGATATATGTATAGACATGGGTTATGAAAAAAATCCGCGAAGTGGTGAATCCGCGATGGTCGAACCGCGAAATAGCGAGGGTTCACTGTACAGTATACCATAAACTCTCAAAGAGGCCATATCATTGTTGCTTTCACCCAACAACAATATCATAACAGTCAAGTTGCACAAATCTTGGAAGTGCTCCAGGAAAGAAGATGAAAGACTTGGTCAAGACTGGTCTGGGTCGGACACTCCGTATCCCAAACTCCGCACATAAGTAATGCTTCGCCGTCTCTGGGATACATCCGCTCTAGATCACTCATGTTTCACTTTGTTGGCAATGCGCCTGCTCTGCTTTCTCAATAGATACGCAAAAAAATACACCATTTTTCCGCATTGTACCCATTTTATACCAGCAATACAGTACTCGCAATACATCCGGCTTAATATAACGGTAATTTTCACCTCCGGACGGCTTCTGCAATGCTTTCCGCTTTTGTTCATAATACATCAGCGACACATTCTCAATACATATGTAAAATTCATACACTTCATATCCACACAGTATTGTGGAAAAAAATTAATATTTTGCGGCGGATGGCTGGAACCTAGCAAGATTGGCATCCTCGATTCATTCGCATTTCATCCATAGTTCTGTGGGACTGTGCCTTAAGGCAAAAAAGACCTGTCACAATAGACGTTTAAGGAAAAACTTAGTAACTGAAAAAGTGTGAGGCAACTTAATGGCATAGGCATGCAAGGCCAAGATTTAACAAAAAAGTGTGATAGATGAGACACAAAAGAATGAAAGAATAAAGTAGACTGTTACAGTCAGTGTGGTAGGTAATGCATGCGTTGGTTATCATAATTAGGAACCCCAGATTAAATATATTTCTCTCAAATTCTCCTCACTTGTATGTTAACTTCTCGCATACAAATTCCAGAAATGCTTCCCCATCCTAAATCATACCTTGCCTTTACAGCATTATGAAAATAACTGATTGCTCCATGTGGCCATTTAAGTCTACTCCTATCGCTATCTTTTGGCAGTGGAAATTGCACCCAATTATTCTACCACAAAAAATTCTAGCCTTTCAAAGAAATTCATAATTTCACGTGAGTTACAACCACTATTTCTGGGTCGACCTGTGACGGCCGGTGAAAAGGGTCCTTCTTTACACTTTTCTGATATAAACCTTCCAAATATACTAGAGAAAGATAAAAGCATGGAATGCAGAGGTTACTACCCTCGCGCGAGCACCTTGTGGGTGTCGTGTATAAAGCAGGGGCGCGTGAAAGCCACTATTCACAGGCTGTCTTCCATTTAGCTAATTCCTTCGTCAAAAGGGATGGGCCGATACAGAGGCACCAGCTACGCTACCAGAACCACGCCACCGACGCCCGACGCGAGCGCCATCTGAACAACATCCTTCTGTTTTGGACTTGCTAGCTTGGTCTGAGATTTTTGTGTTCTCGGTGTTTTCACGTTTCGTGGATTAATTTCATCATGGCCGAAGCTCCAACTTCACCCATACCAATGTTAAGTACCATAGTTTGTTTTGACAGCTTTTTGCAGTACCGAGCAGTTGTACTCTTCCCAGTATTGTGTTGTTTTTATTTTGACCGGCTTGGCCTTCCGCAGTGTCGGCAGCCATTGTTGTTTTGATTTGACTCGCTGGGAATTCATGTTAGTTTGCCCATTTGGTACTCTGTCAGTTAGGTTCTTGGTTAAGTCACTGGCCTTACACCTTTTTGAACCATTATTATTATTATTATTGTTATTATTTCCTATGGTACTTTTTGCTAGCAAGTCCAGTCTCGAACAAGAATAGCGTTCTGGCTTTATTATAGTTTAGTACCCGCCCTGAGAGGCGTTCGTCAGTGGACTATATCCTTTTAAATTTTGTTAAAGCAGACGTTATTCTTCGTTCGTAGTCTTGTATTTGACATTACAATTTTATTGTTATACTTATATCATATTATAGTGTGCTTAATTAGGTTCTTTATAGTGTAACCACGAGAGCGAGAGCATGGAGTTCTCGTTTTCTGTTGCTCAGTCACGAGTTACCCATTCTCTCGTTTTCTTTCTTAGCCTCGAGTAGGAGAGGTGGATTTCCCGTTTTCCGTTTTATACGATCACGGGTTCTCCCTCCCCCCTCTCCCTCTACGGGTATTTGATATCTTACGATTTATTTTATTTTGTGGTTACTGTTAATATAGCTAGCGTTATTAATAGTTCCTGTTTGTGTGTGAGTCATTGTTTTGGGCCAGCCTTATGACACCCCCTGTTCCCCTCGTAGTTCCGTCCTCTCCCCGCTACGGCTTGGGAGTAGGATCTGAACATTCATCCACTCCGCCGTGAGTTCTACTCCGCCATGAGGGATACTCATTGAGATTGGAATTATAGTTATATATCATTTGGAGTGCAACCCTCTGGCAGGGCCTCATCCCCCCGGTGGTCCCTTGCACCCAGACTCCGGCCACGGCCATATCCACACAAAATATTCATTATTAATCACAACTTGTTTATTCCGGACCTTTCACCGGAGATCACCAATACGCTTAGCAATGATGTTAGCCTTAGCTTTTAGCTACAGCTTGTATTTTATAATTTATTTAATTACGGGCCTGTCACTGAATCCTCGACCCTGTCGGAGGTTCCGCAGATTACATTAATTTATTTTATTCTTATTTTAATAATATTTATAGTGATACGGACCCATTTTAGATTGCTCCGGCACACTCCGGTGCAGAAAAATTTTATATTTAAAATATTTTAATATGGAGCTCCGGCTCTCAGTCATTGAACTATTCTATGCACACATACTTCATTCTATCTAGGCTCTGTTAGTAGATCTTAATCCCTTACCAGAGTCTCAAGGAACATCCAGACTTATGTCTCCTTTCTTTTACAGAAGGTCCGCTGCGCTGCCAAGGGCTGCCCCGCCTCTTTCAACGATCCTGTTGGACATGACCTCTGCCGATCGCATGCACATTGCGCTATCTCCTTTATTCGGGAGCCGGGACAAGCCCCATATATGGTGTGGTTCCCGGAATCGTGCTCGCTCTGTTACGAATGGTCCTCCTTACTCCTGAACGATGACGTAAGTTGGTTTTCTTTTTGTTCCTTTTATCCTTTGGCGATGATTTAATTTGTTCCTTAATTAGGTATACATTACTTATTTCGGAGAACGATCCTTCTCCTTCATCACTAATCCCATCAACTCTTTTAGGCCGATGATGAATCTCTTCGGTCGGCAAGAGCTGCTCTTCGTCCTTGGGTGTCGGGCTTCGGCAGGAATGCTCCGTCTGGCGCACCCTATCTCCTCGACGGAGACATGGCCTCCCGACTCTTCCCAGGCTCTACCACTGCAGCAGTCACTCCGGAGGTGGCTGCCCCTTTAATTGAAGCGGTCAGAGCGACCATCCCCACGGAAGACGAATCTCTTTTACCGGTGGACGTGTCAGATCTGCATCTAGACATCGAGCCCATGGACGAGCAGGTAGGTGGTGTCGAGTTGGTGGAAACCTTTTTATCTCCTACTCCTTCTTCTACCTCTTCCTTTCTCGGCTTTGATAAGCCTACGGCTTCTCCTCGCGATCCCTCCGTCCCCGTACGACCCAAGGTGAAGCCACTACGTACCAATAAGTCTTCAGCTTTGCCATTGTCTACGTCACCGGTCCCCGGACCCTCAACTGCTCCTGATGTTCCTATTGCTTCCTATAAAACCGTAACTTCTAAGAAGTCGAAGTCCGCCAAGTCCAAGGCTTCGTTGGCGGATGGCTCTCAGGTACCCTCCTTCCCCGTCGACCTGATCAGGGATATAGTCAAGGAGCAAATTCAGCAACATTCTGGGGCTATGACGGAGCTAAAAGATATGGTGCCGAATCTGATCCGCTCCGGAACTCAGATTCCTCCTCCTTCAGCCCCAGACGCGTCGAAGTTACCCCCCTTCGATAATAACAACCCTTGGAGGTTTGCCTTGCATGCTCCGTACTTAGATGGTGCCCTAACTCTAGATGGCATGGGCACCCGCCCTCTAGAGGACCTAGAATTCTACCCCCCGGGGCTAGAATTCCCATTCAACGGCTTCGTCCGCCTAAAGGAGCATGCCTTGGTTAGAATGGACAAGGTACCGAAGGAAACGGTGATATTTCCAAAAGAACAGGCCCAAGCTGTCTGGGCCAGGACTCTATCAGAATGGGGGTGTACCAACTCCAAGCTCAACCCACACAAAGGTGCCTACACTATTTTTACAACGGCATCGTCCATTACCTTGCCACTCATAGATAAAGTGACAGAGCTGACAATACAGGCCGTCAAGGAAGGCTCTGCCATGCCGGCTCTCAAAAAGACGGACTCCACTTCACTGCTCATTCCGAGTACCTCTGCCACCTTGGATGAAGCTTCTTCTACCTTCACGGTAGGGAAGCTAGACCCAGACTGCGCCTCTACTCTTTTTTCTGAGAAGCTTCCCAGATTACTAGAGAGTCTTCTCAAGACCGAGTTTGAGGCACGTAATAGGTTAGCTAGGTCCCTCCACTCCATCACCTCCATAGAGTCCCTAGCCTCTGTTTACCCGACGGAAACTTTGTTCAGGGTCTTCACAAAGAACCTGCTTCTGTCCTACCAAGTTGACCTCCACGACTTCTGGTCGGCTTGGGTTAGCTGCAGGAAATACGTTCTGTCTGAGGCTTCTATCAGACATGAACCGAACAGGCTGATAGCGTCCTCCTGCTGGGGTAAGAACCTATTCCCTCAGGATGAAGTTAATAAAGTTCTTCAGGACGCTGCGAGGGCAAACCAAAATTTGCAAGTAAGGTGGGGCCTCACGACCAAAAGGAAGATCGAATCCCACAAACAATCTTTCTTCAAGAAAAAGCAGAGATTTACCCCTTACAAGATGAACCGGGGTCACTACCACCAATCGGCAGTTCCCCACACGTCAACTCAGTCTTCCTCTGCTTTGTCTTCTCAGCAACCGGCTCCTCCTCAGCAGGTGGTCTACCTCACTGCTCCCCCAGGTACACAACCCAACCCCATGTCTTCTTGGATGTCCTCCCCTGCATACAACCCTAGCTACGAACCCTCCGGTTCCTTTCGTGGACACCAGAGAGGAAGCTACAGAGGTAGAGGACAGTTCCGCCATCGAGGCGGACCTCGATCAAGGGGTGCCCGGGGAGGGAAGGGACCTAAATTCACTCCCTCGCAATGATGTGATCCCGGTAGGGGGGAGACTTTATCACTTTCGATACCATTGGACCTTCAGTCCATGGGCTCACAGCATAATATCCAAAGGCTTAGGTTGGAAATGGTCACAGGGATCTCCACCTCCACTAGTGACCTTCTTCCAGAGACCCACTCCCATCCTGAAAGAGTACACCACAGAGTTACTCAAGAAGAAAGCAATCAAACGGGTTCGATCACTGAAATTCCAAGGCCGCCTATTTACAGTTCCAAAGAAAGACTCGTCGGCGTTGAGAGTAGTTCTGGACTTGTCAAAACTAAACTCTTTCATTCTCTGCGACAAGTTCCGTATGCTATCTCTCAGGTACGGACCTTACTTCCCCGTGGGGCCGTCACCACCTCTATCGATCTTACCGATGCCTATTATCATGTGCCAATAGCTTGAAACTTCTCTCCTTACCTAGGCTTCTGTCTAGGCAAGAAAGCCTTTGCGTTCAAAGTCATGCCCTTCGGTCTCAGCATTGCTCCCAGGATATTCACGAAACTGGGAGAGACAGTGCTCGAGCAACTCAGGAACCAAGGGATACAGATCATCGCCTATCTGGACGATTGGCTCATTTGGGCTCGGTCAAACCGGGAATGCAACAGAGCTACGACGAAGGTAATTCAATTTCTCGCCAAACTGGGATTCCAAGTCAATCTCCAAAAGTCTCGCCTACAACCATCAAGCCGCTTCGAATGGTTAGGCATCCGGTGGGACCTTTCAAAGCACACGCTCTCCCTTCCTCCCAGAAAGGTAAAGGGAGATAGCTTCCAAGATCAGGAACTTTCTCAAACACAAACAGGTGTCCAGAAGAGCTTTAGAAAGAATCCTCGGCCTTCTCCAATTTGCCTCAGTAACAGATCTCCTATTAAAAGCCAAACTCAAAGACATCAATCAAGTTTGGAGAAAGAGAGCTACAATACCTTTAAGAGACAAGATCTCGAAGATCCCCTCTGTCTTAAAAATGAGACTACGCCCATGGTCCGAACCGAGGAACCTCTCCAAATCGGTTCCTTTGCAATTCCCCCCTCTACAAGTGACACTTCATACAGACGCGTCTCTGAGTGGCTGGGGGGGTTACTCCCAACATCAGATGTTTCAGGACTCTTGGTCACCCGCCATGAAACAGTTCCATATCAATGTTCTCGAAGCCATGGCAGTGTTCTTGACCCTGAAGAGAATCTCTCCTCCGAGGTCGTCCCACATCAGAGTAGTTTCAGACAGCACAGCCGTAGTACACTGCATCAACAGAGGAGGATCCAAGTCACCCAACCTGAATCAGGTCCTGGTCACTATCTTCGCCTTGGCAGCAGACAAGAACCTGTTCCTGTCAGCAACTCACCCAGCAGGAGTCCAGAATGTGATAGCGGATTCACTACCCAGGACGAAACCACTGGAATCAGAATGGTCCCTAGACATAAATTCCTTCCGGTGGATACTCAGGCTGGTTCCGGGCCTCCAGGTAGATCTATTCACGACTCAACGGAATCACAAACTTCCCTGTTATGTGACCCCAAACCTGGACCCTCAGGCTTATGCCATGGACGCATTAACCCTGGATTGGAACCATTGGAAGAAGATTTACCAATTCCCTCCAGTGAATCTTCTAATGAAAGTTTTACACAAACTACGCTCCTTCCAAGGGGCAGTGGCTTTAGTAGCACCTCACTGGCCAAAAAGCAGTTGGTTTCCTCTCCTCCTCGAGTTGAAACTCCGTCCCTTCCGGATCCCATTCCCCAAACTGACCCAAGTAGTCCAAACTCGGACTGTGTCAGATTCCTCAAGGATAGCCAAAACCCTAACTTTGTGGACTTCATGAAGTTTGCAGCTCGTAGAGATGCGAACATCGGCCCGGAAAATGTCCTCTTTATAGAATCAGACAAAAGGGACTCTACAATTCGTCAATAGGATTCGGCCGTTAAGAAACTAGCAGATTTCTTAAAGAATTCAGACCATACTTTTATGACTCCTAATTTAGCCATCTCCTTCTTTAGGTCCATATTTGACAAAGGCCTAGCAGCTAGCACTATAACCACCATCAAGTCAGCTTTGAAGAAGGTCTTCCTTGTTGGGTTTAACATTAACCTGGCAGATTCCTATTTCTCATCTATTCCAAAAGCATGTGCTAGGCTTCGACCTTCGGTTCGTCCACAAAAGGTCTCATGGTCTCTGAACGATGTCCTCAAACTTGCGTCAGACACAGACAACGAATCCTGCTCCTATATCACTCTTCTTAGGAAGACTTTATTTCTAACGGCTTTGGCCTCGGGTGCTAGAATCTCAGAACTAGCAGCTCTCTCACGAAACTCAGAAAACATAGATTTCCTCCATTCAGGTGAAGTACTTCTTTCTCCAGACAGAGCTTTCCTAGCTAAAAATGAGGACCCACAAAATAGGTGGTCCCCTTGGAAGATTATTCCTCTTCTCCAAGATACTTCTCTGTGTCCAGTCACTACTCTCAGGGCCTTTTTGGCTAGAACTGCCACCCGCTCGTCTGGCCCCTTGTTTATCAGAGAACAAGGAGGTACTATTTCCATTCAAGGCATTAGGCAACAAATCCTATACTTCATTAAACAAGCTAATCCGGAATCATTTCCCCATGCTCATGATATCCGGTCAGTAGCTGCCTCCATCAATTATTTCCAAAATATGGGTTTTGATGACCTTAAAATGTACACGGGTTGGAAATCTCCTATGGTTTTCAAACGCCACTATCTAAAGAACTTACAGGCCCTTAAATACCCAACGGTTCCAGCTGGGAGCCTCGTCTCTCCCCATTGATCTCTTGTTCTTCCTTTCATCCATCTCTCCTCTTCTCCCTCCTACCCGCCACTCGCACCACGACGCCGCTCTCTTTGGTGGTTCGTTAGCCCTAAGTTTATTACATGTTTAGTTCCTATGGTTATTAACTGTTATTGTGTTTACCGTAACTTTAGTGTTGGGTTATTCTTAGCCATGTCAGTTTTGTTGCATATTGTGCTCTGATACTCGGAGGCTTCCTTGTTATCATGTTTATTTAGCCTTACGCTCACTATGTCCTTTGGCTAGTTTATAATTTATGTTTACTTACCTTAATATAATATATTATTTTACTTACATGGTGTTTATCTCTCTCCTCATTAGGTTACTATTTATTATTGGGCTTGGAAAGCATTCTCTGGTACATTTTCACCGGCCGTCACAGGTCGACCCAGAAGGATTTTGACGAAGGAAAAATCTATTTCTGGGGAAAGACCTGTGACGCCCGGTGAAACCCTTCCCTGTTATTTTGTACGATCCCACCCTTTCCTTTCCAAGCCATCATGTTCAATACAGAAGGATGTTGTTCAGATGGCGCTCGCGTCAGGCGTCGGTGGCGTGGTTCTGGTAGGGTAGCTGGTGCCTCTGTATCGGCCCATCCCTTTTGACGAAGGAATTAGTTAAATGGAAGACAGCCTGTGAATAGTGGCTTTCACGCGCCCCTGCTTTATACACGACACCCACAAGGTGCTCGCGCGAGGGTAGTAACCTCTGCATTCCATGCTTTTATCTTTCTCTGGTATATTTGGAAGGTTTATATCAGAAAAGTGTAAAGAAGGACCCTTTTCACCGGGCGTCACAGGTCTCTCCCCAGAAATAGATTTTTCCTTCGTCAAAATCCCTTAATACCCCTCCATCCCTGCCTTGGTATTTGACAGTAGACTATTCCTTTTACCTCCCCGCAAGTTTTCACTAATAGCGAGTTTTATTAATGCCATGTTTTTAGTAGATTCGGGTATTCAAAGAAAGTTTATGATAACATGTTTTTCTTATGCTTGGTGTAATTTATCTCAATTTGTGTTGAAATATGTGAAAAGTTACAAAATTATGCAGCATGCATCCGAAAATAAACTCCTGTTGTTGACTTCAGCGTGTTACTATCCCAATACTTTGTATCCCTTTATTTGTTAATATTATTTATTGACAAAACTTATCTGAGGGAGAAATTTAGCTTAGTAAATAAGTTTTGATTGACATTACTTGGGTAATTATTTGAAAACCAATACTATTTGGACAAAATATTTGCAACCAATCAGCTACTAGGAAACTTTCCAAGCTGAAAGGCTAAAGAGTATAGTTACTTATGATTTGGACACAATTTAAGTGCCATTGATTTAGAACCACCAGGAACAAGTGAAATGGTGGGACAACACTCTTGGTTTGGGGTTGGTTGCTGTTGGAAGTCCAAATGTGTCTTTTCATGGATGCTTCCCCCCAAAAAAAGGGGGGGGGGTGCCAACTATTGCTATTGTTAGGAAGGTAGCCGGAGAATGAAACGGCATTACATATCAATTGCTTGGAACTCTCAGCAGTGCTCAATGCTCTTCGGGTACACTAGTCTGTTGATGGCAAGGTATGTAATGTTTTTTCAGACCTCATGACAGCTGTGGTTTACATGCAAAAGCAAAGAAGAACAAGATCAGAGTCCTTGTTTCTTATAGTGGATGGATCTGAGTTTGGTCATTTTTGTACCCCAGTTTACTCCAGAGAAGTTGAATGTAATAGAAGATTAGTTAAGCAGAAAACAACAATGATTTCAAAACAAGTGCTCTTTATATTATTTTAGGGTTCAAAAGATTTGTACTGTATTTGGTTGGGAAGATCAAACATGACATATTTGCGAGATCCTCCATCGAAAAGGTCGAGGTGTTTTGCTCTCTGGTTCTGGTTCCCCTCCCATGGAAGGTGGTTACCCTTTTACAGGAATTGTCAAACCTAAACTTGTATGCTTTTCCTCTGTTTTCAATTATACGAGGAGTGATAAACAAATTCAGGATATTTTCAAACAGCAGGATGACCTTGGGTGCTCTCATTTTGGTTGTAGGGGTGGGGGTTTACAGATCTATGCTTTGTCGTCGGAGTATTTGTAGTTATTACCTTACAGGACCAATCTTTTCTGACAACCAGTTTCAAGATCAATTCACCCAAACCCCTACATGCAGAATTTAACTGCAAGTAGACTGTCTGCCAACTACTCAAAGAGAAGGGGTTTTCTAGGTCTCTAGATTTGTCTGTTTTAGGTTCCAAAAGGCAATGGCCAATAATTTACGTCGAAGGCAGTGGAATATGTATTTTGATTAGTGCAAGTCCATGAATGTTTCAGTTACAAGAACTATCTATCTATATACCAAGGCACTTTCCCCAATTTTGGGGGGTTTGCCAACATCAAACAAATGAAAAAAGGGGAACTTTCCTCTCTACGCTCCTCCCAGCCTGACGAGGGGATCAACCGAGTTCGGCTGGTACTGCGAGGATGCCTCAGCCCACCCTCCTCTGTTATCCACCACAGATGAAGCTTCATAACGCTGAATCCCCTACTGCTGCTACCTCCACGGTCATACAAGGCGACCGGAAGGAGCAGTAGGGCCTACCGGAACTGCGTCACAATTGCTCTCCATTCATTCCTATTTCTAACATGCTCTCTTGCCTCTCTCACATCTATCCTCCTATCATCCAGAGCTTTCTCGACTCCATCCATCAACCCAAACCTTGTACTTCTCCCATCAACTCTTGCATTCATCACCTTTAGCAGACAGCCATTTTCCATTCTCTAGTTTGGATAATATTGTAGGTTTTGCATTGCTGGTTTTATGAAAGGAAATTGTCTATTAAAGGTTATAGATCCATGTTTACCATAATACTGCATTCAGGCATATGGAATTAGATTTATCCAGTGCACATATAAGTGTGGATGTGTTCAGGTCCATTGCAATTACAAAATGTCCGGTTGTCAGGTCTGGTATAGGAATCTATTTGTAAAGTTACAATATCTATGGAGTCCTTATTTCAAACTTTAGTATGATCTTTCTTTCAAAGATCCTAGCCTGTAGCCAAGACCCTTTTTGTGTTAACTTGGCTTCACCTAATTGAATTAGTGAGCTACATCCACTATACAAATATTTAGGTTTTGGTGTTGAGAGAATGGTCTTGTCTTAATTACCTTCCTCAAGGTGAAAAATATTCCATAATTTTTCTACAATCCTTTGGAAGAAAGGGTAATTTTTTTGTCAGAAAACAGTTTAGTTCATTTAGTAAGAGCATTAGAAAATGTTTATGAGAAATTTAAGTGTTGGGTTTTGTAGTAAATATATGATTCTAGGGTCAAATATGGAAATGTGATTTGAAAGGAATTCTAGGTAGTAAATTCCTTTAAATTGGTATTGGTTTTAAACCTCATTGGTATTTAGTGTTAAATCTTATCTTTCTGGATTCCTGATTTATTGGGTTACAACTGAGGAGGTCTGGCTGTTAAATATCTCATAAGACTTGAGTTGTAGGGTTGGTAATAAATTTTATGGGAATTTACTGTTTTGTGGTAGATGAGTAGTTCTAAGTAGAACATTTTCCTTACCTTGACAGGAAGTGCATCCATATGGAGCAGGGGTTGGGTGGGCAATAAGTAAAAAGGGTAGCTGCAAATTGGAGGATATGTATAAGGTAAACTATTGCTGAATAGAAATATCTCATTACAAGTGTGAGTAAAAAGTATGATGGTCGCAATATGAATGTGGACACCAACAAAGCAAACATACACTTTTTTAAGTAAAAAATTTACCATTTCAAGATTTATTGCTAAAGATTAGTTAGTAGATTGTTCAGTAATTTACCCTGTATTACAAAATAGGAAATGACGGCGAGATATGTCCACCAGCTGGGTGACACTGTTATCTTGAACAATTAGGGGGTTTAGACCTATAATCGGAGTGGAGAGAACTTTCATTTTATCTTACTGTGGGAATTATTTATATACTAAAGTTTATAATGGTGATTGTGTTACTAAAGTAATTTAAAGTAAGAGAGTTGTAAAGTGGTTATAGTAAAAAGAAAATCTTGGAAATTGGTGTCTTATGCTTTTTTAGGCACCTACATATAGATGGTCTCTATTTTAGTGTGAAAATTTGTTAGATTCTTTTACAAAAGACAGAAAGTGTAGTATTTACTACCACAGTATTTTGTTTTCTTTACCCTTGGAAATTCAAAGTACTGTAGCTTGACATGAAGAGAGCCATGTAAAATTTTATGCTGAACATTGAATTTATAGGTGCGTAGTTTTTAAGTGTGCTGAACAGCATAGATACAGTACAGGTATAGGTTATAAGAGTATAGAAAGCAGAAAATTCTAAAATAGTTCTATAGGACTTTAGAATTTAAACCCCCTATGGGGTTAGTTGCTCAAGTTATTGGGCTTCTAAAATATAAAAAGGCCTTTGTTCCGTAACTGGAATACAAACCACGCTATTTAATAGGGGTATTACTTTCGGCGTTACTGAAATGACGAGCCATAAAAATTTAACGAGGGTTTACTACCCACACCACTAGTTACGGGGGTAGGGGAGGCTAGCTTGCTACAACCCCCCCCCCCACACACACACACACACACACACCTGTGCTTGACCTCACTTTGCTTTTGGCTCGGAGCGAAAGCAGTTGTTTCCTCTCTCCCTCCTCGCCTATTTTGGACTGTTATTAATTTTTGTCTTTTAACTTACTTTTTCTTATACTTGTGTATATATATATATATATATATATATATATATATATATATATATATATATATATATATATATATATATATATATATATATATATATATAACATTCTTAATGTTTACAGTATGTATATATATGTGTGTAGAAATGTGGTAAGTTTCCTTTTCAGTGTTTGTGCTGTGTGTGTGATACATCTACGACAACGACACTTGCGTAGTAGCAAGGCCAGAACAGTACCACTTCGTGGGGAACAACCTCTCCCTCTCTGGTCCATCGGTCTTCCCGTCGGCGTATATCCGTTAACTTGGCCGCCGCAGGGGAATCGTCATCGCCTGGATCCTCTTCATTCAACTTTTGTCTTCGCCTTTTCCTCTTTTCCTACAGGAAACTTGGATTCTGAGCGAAGGGAATGTGGCCTTTTAAAGATTGACTACGGTCTCTCTCTTCTTGAGGTCGTTCACCTTTACTACAACAGCGTACTATTGGGGAAGCTCCTTTCCTGTCCGCGGGTTAGGTTGCTCTTCCGATTGTTTGTCTCAATTATTTTTAGTGAAAATCTAATTGTATTTTAACTTTTCAGCTTTCTCCGTGGGGAACACTTCCCTTCGGGGAGTCAGTGGTTCTCACTATTAGTGAATATTCTTAGCTGATTTGAATAATTATAATTCTGTTTTTATTACAGTTACTCCGCTCCCCCCCTTCTCCCGTGGATGTCGTCTGGGGAAGGAAAGGCGCAATACTTAATTCTTATTTTATGTTGTTCCCTCGGGGTTCCTGTTCGGAGTTCCTCCCTAGGGAATTTCTGTTAAATAATTATTTAATTTTATTTTCCCAGTTAACTATGCAGTTTTTCTTCGTTCGACTAAAGAATGCCAACGAAGCAGAGCTGTTCTGTTCATGCGTGGGGAATCTGCTGTCACTGCTGTCCCTCAGAGGACGTCGTCATGGGTGTCATCCCTGCTCTTAGAAGTACTCCCGTGACAACATGGCAAGCACTTCAGATCATCTTAGAACGCTAAGGAGGTTCGCCTCCAGGGGTTGGACAACTTCCCTTCCGAGGGAAGTTTCCTCCCCAGGTGTGAGGTTGTTTCTCGCTTCAGAGGGAGAACTTCCCACATCTAATAAATTCATCACCTCCGACTGCTGTTGCTGCCCTTCGGCCAGACTTCTCTCCCCCCTTGCTGAGTTTCTCTTCCTTCAGGGGTGGAGCACGGCCTTGGCAAGTCTCTTCTACGAAGTGTTCACCTCTTTCGTTCGCGAGAGAGGCCACTCATAGAGACTCCTCTTTGGAGGATCGCTACTGCTATGGTCAGCTTGCTGATCCACTGGCCGTAAGGGGCATCATCATGGGCGTCTTCTAGTCTCTTGTACGAAGTGTTCACCTCTCTCGTTCGCGAGAGAGGCCACTCATAGAGATTCCTCTTCGGAGGATTGCTACTGCTAAGGTCAGCTTGCTGATCCACCCGTCATCACGAGTGTCTTCAAGTCTCTTCTACGAAGTATTCACCTCTCTCGTTCGCGGGAGAGGCCTCTCATAAAGACACCTCTTCGGAGGATTATGCAGACCTTCCAGCACAGCCTGATCGTCCTGCCAGTTGACCTACCGATCTACCAGCGCAACCTTGTGCTGCAACGTAGTCCTTTGGACTTCAGTCCTGGACTCTTAATACGGACCTTTTACGGTCCCCCATCGGTGGATGCTCACCCTTCCAAGGGGCACATCCCAGTTCCTGATTGTCCTGCCAGCTGACCTGCCGATCTACCAGCGCAACCTTGCTCTGCAACGAAGGACTTCGGTCCTGGACTCTAACGCAGACCTGCTAACGGTCCCCATCGGTAGATGCTCGCCCTTTTTTAAAGGGCACATCCCAGTTCCTGATCGTCCTGCCACTGGTTAACCTACCAGCTGACCCGCCAACCTACTAGCTCTATCTTCGCGCGCGAGTGCCGATGGTCTCCCGTGCGCGGGTGCCGATGGTCTCCCGTGCGCGGGCTCGTCAACATTCTTACGCGTGCAAGCGACAACGATCTTCCAGGCGGGGGTACCGATGGTCTCCCGACTTTCTTCCTCGCGCGGGCGCCTAGGGTCTCGCGCGCGCGCACCAACAGTATTGCGCGTGTGCGGGCCGACTTTCTTCTGAGCGTGGTCTTCGTGCGCCAACAGTCTACCGCTCACCGACGGCCTTACGTGCGGGCGCGCGCCGACAGTCTTCTATGTGCGGACGCCGATGGTCTTCCGCACGCACGCGCCAACAGTCTCCACGTAGTACTCTCACGCACGCGCCAATGCTCCCACTCTTGCGCAACTAGGCATGCTTCGGTGCTTTCTAGGGAGAATGCACAAAACTACACAGTGCCTTACTGCGCACCAGCACTCTTCCTCACTTTCCTGCGCCCTCCTGCGCAGTTACGGTCCCGGATCCATGCGCCAGCTCTTGCCAGAGAGTCAAGGCTCGCAGATCCAATGCACCAGCTCTTGCTTAAGAACCAGCGCTTGCCTGCTCTCGAGGCAGATATTAAGCACCAGCATCATCCTGTGTGCCATCGATCCAGACTCACCTACACACTTACTCAATTGTCAGTGAAAAGGAATAAAACTTTTTGGACAGGTCACCATTGCCCCATTCCTCCCCGCAAGCACATAAACATTGCCACCGGGAAAAGAGAAATAAGGCTCCACAGAAGGATTCAAGATCCCAAAGATTCCATCCTACAAGGGAATCGAATCGGGGAATCCTTGGTGTCCCTGTCTCTTCTGAAGTTTCTTTTTTCCTTGTCAAACCACCGGCAGCAAGCAGGAAAGCATCAACAGACTGATCTCTAGATCACTGTTTGCTGATGGCTAGTTCACAGTTTACTGATCGCTAGGTCGCCGAACACCAGATCGTCAATTGCTTGCTCAATGCTGATCTTTGACCTCTAGTCCCTCCAATGACTAACGATCTCCAATTGCTAGCATTTCCAATCATCGATTGCTAGTCAATAACCAGTCATCAGCTTGCTGATCACTAGATCACTGATGGGCAGCCCATCTTTCTTCGATCATTGAACTCAGCTTGCTGATCTCTGACCAGCCCATCTTCAGCTTGCTCATCTCTGACCAAACAGTTGGGACCATAATCAGCTTGCTGATCTCGAACTCACCATCTGCTCACAGACCACCGATTCATCGGTCATCGGTTATTTGCCAGCAGTTCGTGACTCGAACTTACTAGTCAACCGCTTCCTGTAGTTCCTAGATCAGAAGTTATACAACATACTTCTCGCTACTGGCCGTTTGCCATCACACTAAAGTGATCGGTAAACGTTCGACAACCCTCATCAACGGCTTGCCAACAGGGAACTACTTGTGAGTACTCTCCAACTGCACAGTAACCACGATACTTGATGGTTAACCATTGATTAACATTCGCCAGATTGATTCTATTCTAAGGAATAGCATCAATCCCATCAGGGCGCGTGGTAAGGCTAAGCATGGCCTTCCTTTTAAAGAAATTCTCTTTGAGAAGAATTCTTACACTGAGTATCGTGCCTGATCCTTTACGACATGAGTCAAGACTCCAGCGTCGACAATCTTCCATGCAAAAGGATCACCAAGGAGTTGTCCCTTTGGGTCGATGTCCACACCATGTTGGAGTTCGATCAAGGGGTAAGACCTCAGGTCTTCATTTGCACACTGGACCTAAAGGACACTTACTCCCAGGTCCAAACCATCCATCTAGGAAGATTGGAAGATTCAGTCTAGACAAACAAGAAACACCAGTTCAAGGCACTGTGCTTCGGTCTTTCCTCTTTCCACTACACCCATCCTGGTCTCACAGGATCGGCTTCTGTCTCCGCTCTCTCGGGACGACTGACTGACCTTAGCAGACTCAGTGGCAACCTTGCATTAACACTGGAACTTCTGAAGTCTTTTTACCAAGATCCAGTGATCAGAGTAAACCTATGGAAATCTTCCCTACTTCCCTCCCAGGAGACTGGTGTATCTGGGAATGATTCTAAACACCAATCTCCACAAAAACCTCCTTGAAACGAGAACAACTTCCATTCCAGGAGACTTGAGTCGGAAAAAGAAGAAAGGAGGGACCATAGTGCTGCACCACACGACCTCAGCCCTCTGGACAGAGCCCGAAGGTACTTTCACTTAAATCTCTTAAGAGATGAAGGCCAACTTTCCGGTCCTTCAGCAGCCTCATCGGTTCCTAACAGACCACTCAGTGATGTGATGGACGACACACCACACACCACACAGAGAATCACATCAACAAGCAAGTAGGAACGGGCTTGTAGCCCCTTCCCATCTAATAGTATAAACACTAAGATGGGCCAAAGTCCGTTGGATACCACTTTCAGCCCGCTTCATTCCAGACTGGAAGAACGTGCTCGCCGACAATCTGTGCACCGCATCTCAGATAAGGTATACCAAATGGACTTTGGATCGCCATGTAGCCAACAAAGTCCCGACTTTACGAGGTCCTCCAACTAGGGGGTCTGTTTGCAACGCTCCTGAATCTCAGGCTACCGTTGCTCACCAGCCCTAGACCTCAAGGCTCTCTGGCAACAACGGTGGGTACAACAATGACGTTTATATATCGTCCCTGTTTTATCTGGAGAAGGGCACTCAACAAGGCTAGAGCATCGGTCAACCTCTCAAGGACTCTCCTAGCTCCGCTAGGGCATTTTACAGAACGATCTCCAAACGTTTTGCAACTCCTGATAGAGCCTCCAAGAGAACCCTCTCCACATAACAGACAACCCACTTCGACACCTACCACAAGCTATAGCTTTGCTATGATTGTACGCCTGAAGACTACCCAATACCTCTTTGTGAAAAGGTTGTCTAGATATCTGAGGAATTCCTCAGCATCAGTCTACCAGGCAGTATCACATCTTGTGTGGTTGGCGTCATGTGAAAGTTCTCTCCACTCGATACCTCCATTCCAGCAATAGCATAATCCTCGAGTATATGCAAGAGGAAAAGACCCCCTATTCAGTTTCGACAGGTAAAGATGATCACTCAATCTTGATCCTTCACCTTCAAACTGAAAGAAAGGGACACTCTCTCATCGATAGACTTTTCCTAACTCATACGGACTTACAACTTGCCTTTCCCCAGTCGGAATTGAGACCTTCCTCTCAGAACATGGTTCAAATCTCCGATCCCTAAAGGGACCTCCTTGTGTTCCACTTCACCAGGCAACAAATTTTCTCCTGATTTAAGACCACAATGTTCCTACACACTCGGACAGCAACCATATGAGTCAAAGAACTTCATGGTCTCTCTTTCGACATCGCCCATTATTGAGAAGGGCGAAAGACGATGTTCAGTTTCGTCCCTGAGTATGTCACCAGACAGTCTCCAGAGGTGACGGATCCTACAAAAGTCTCAACTAGATCATCCGTTACTGTACCCAGGGTAAGGTAGGAGACTTTACTTAAAGAATATGGCAACAGCCTGCCCGGGTCCCTCCTCTTGTCAGCACTGGGAGAGACTAGAGGAGGATCACCAAAACATCATCTTGACATGACGACTCACAGGGTCAGGGGCATGACTATGCCCCTGGTCCTTCTTAGCAGATTACTCTGTGACGCAGGTTTTACATGAAAGGATGTGAATGCTCCAGGTGACTTTCACAACCTTTCTCTTGCAAGACGTGACCCACAGGAACTCGATACGATCTCTATTGGTCCGGTGGTGGCTGCACAACAGCTGGTTGTATACCTCAAGCTCCTTATTGGACAATTAGCAGAAGGTTGAGGGTACTTTACCCGGATTTAGTCTGCGTGGGGAAAGCAGCATCCTGGGTTCTCTGCATAAGCTGACCTCAAACCACTGCAGGTAAACCATGCTCCCTTGTGTACCTAGTATTAAGCTAATACTGTTGCGTCCCCATACCCTGGCGAAGTGGTATTGGGAAGTCTTGGTTACGTTAGGTTTTACCTACATAGACTCGGAATAACTTTACCTAGACATTCACACTTCTGCACGTCTCAACACACAGCTTGCGTAGGCCGCGGACCTTGCGTAGCAAGGTTCAGCGAGGGCAGGGACTCTTTATTTTTGAGTACTAATATACTCAGATAAGGAGTCTCCGGGCAAAGCCAAAAGCCAGATAGGCAGGGATGTCCACCCTTCCTAATGGGTGAGTCACCCCCAATAAATAGCGTGGTTTCTATTCCAGTTACGGAACAGATGACAAATTCGTAGATAATTTGTATTTTTCCTAACTATACAAACCTTAGCTATTTATATAAACTTGCCCGCCATCCCTATCCCCCTTGAAGTCCTACCTCGAAGCAAAGTGAATAAATCACAGGTGTGTGAACGGGAGTGGTAGCAAGCTAACCCCCCTACCCCTGCTAACTAGCGGTGTGGGTAGTTAACCCTCGCTAAAATTTTAATGGCTCGTCATTTCAGCTCCGTCGAAAGTATAACCCCTAATAAATAGCTAAGGTTTGTATAGTTAGGAAAAATACAAATTATCCACGAATTTGTCATTTTTCTAGGTTCTGATTTTCTCCGTATCCTTAGAAAGTAATTCTATTTTGGGGAAGTTTCTATGACAAGTTATCACTCCTCTATTGCTTGTTTTAAGTGTATATATGTATGGTGTGAGAGCATTTGAAATTTTAACTATAAACAAACCTCTAATTTTTCTGCTATATGCTCAAGACCTGCTCGAACACCTGCCAGTACTTTTAGTGTCCCATCTAGTCGAGTAGAGAGGTCTTCTTGCATAGCCATTGCTTCCTTAGCCTTCTTACTCAGTTCTTCAACTACCACAACCATTCTGTGAAGAAAGAATTTTAAGTTATTGTTATGCAGGGTAAAACGTATTCATGCAAATAACTATTTCAACATAAATCCAGTAGTGAACTTAACCTTTTTAAATATGTAACTTCCCTGGTAGTTACATATATATAGCTTAAATCTCGCGTTTCGACGCGGCACGACAGAAAATTCAAATTCGTGGCGATCGCCGCTATGACAGTAGGTGGTCATACATGAGCGCCATCTCTCATAGGTTATCAGAACGATTCCCAACATTCTTCAGAAATTCTATATCATTGATCAAGTCAACACCTTGGGAATTCGTTTCGTGGATATATTTCTTTATTCTACAATTTGTTCCGTAACCGAAATACAAACCACGCTATTTACAAAGGGTTTACTTTTAGCGCAGCTGAAATGACGAGCCAATAGTTTTTAACGAGGGTTAATTACCCCCGCGCTAGTTAGCGGGGGGTGGGGAAGGGTAGCTTGCTACCCCTCCCCCCTCCACACACCGGTGACTTGCTTCACTTTTTTTTGGCTCGGCGGTGATCAGACGTGTCTGTTCATCGCCTTCGTGACAGCCTTTAATTTTCTTCTTTTTCTTTTCAGCTTGTGTGATTGGTTGGAAGTTGACCTTCAGTTATTTTCTTTTATTTAATATGCGGACATGCCCTGGAGTTGCCGGCCGTCCTTGTGGGACTTTCATGTCGGACGTGATTACGGATCCTCACACCCTCTGCCCTCAATGTCGGGGCCGACGGTGCGACCAGGATAACATGTGCCGTGAGTGTAGGGAGTGGTCTGCCTCCCAGTGGGAGAGGTTTGGCCGTCGGCGTAAGAAGAAGTCCAAGAGAGACCGTTCTCCTCCGGGGTTAGCCTTGAAGGAGGAAGGTTCTCGGGACTCTTCTTCCGCCGCCCAAACCTCCTCCGAAGCTCCCCCTCGTCCGCCTCCTAAGGAGAGTCGTCCGAGTGGGAGCGCAGGCCCTTGTTCTGTTTCCCTACCTTCGGTGGGGGGAGAGGGCGTCGCCTCCCATAGCGAGGCGGTTCCCCCTCCTCCTCCGGGGGAGGTTATTGATAATAATACTTTATCCAGTGATGATCTGTTGCAGATTTGGTCGTCCCTGGGGCTTAAGGGCTTGCCCTCCAGGGTCGCTCTTATTGACCTTGTCTCGTTGGGGGCCGCTGTTAAACAGTCGCCGGTGGTAGCGGAGGTAGACCCTCTGTCTATTGTCGACGTCGTGGTGACAGAGGCCTCCGACGTGGCTGGGCCTTCCGACGCAGGTGCTGTTGCTGGTGATGGTGCTCTAGGCTCTCCTCCTCCTTCCGTGCATCCTTCGAAGGGGGAAGTGAGTCCTTCGGTCTCGACTGCTGCCCAGCTTCCTTCTGAGGGAAGTGTTTTGAAGGAGACTCCCCTTCGGAGGACCGATGGTCCCGACGATCTCCCCCGAGGCCGCCTCCGCCGTAAGGCTCACCGCCCTCTACGCCACAAGGGCCTCCCTTCCCCTTACAGGGGGACTAAGAGGCGCCTTTTTGGGTCTTCGTCCTCCGGGGGGGACTCTCCTCGTCAGCCTCAACCGACTGCTCCGCCCTCCTTGAACCTCTCTGCGGACCGCTCTCCATCTCCTGCCGGATCTTCGCCTTCTGGAGAACTCGTCACCCGACGGGCAACGGTCCCTTCGGGGCTAAGGGATTCTTCCCTTACGCGAGCAGGGCCAGCGCACAAGCGCTCTCCTGCTCGCCAGCGATCTCCTGCTCGTCGACGATCTCCTGCTCGCCAAGACTCTCCTGCTCGCCGACGCTCACCTGCTCGTCGGCTCTCTCCTGAGGTTCGCCCCCCTCGCCAGCGCTCTCCTGCTCGTCAGCTCTCTTCCGAGCGTCAGCGCTCATTTGAGGACCATCGCCCTGCGGTCTCTGACCACCCTTTAGTTCCTGCTGAACTCCCTGCTCACCATCCACCTGGTCCTGTGGCTACGCAACATCGTGCTGCGCGTGTGTCAGAAACACATGTTCGCCAACGCGCCAGCGATCTTCCCGTTCCTGCTCGTGAACCTATCCTCTCACAGGACACGCGTCGACCTTCTGCTCGCCAGCGATCACCAGCTCGCCAGCGATCACCAGCTCGCCAGCGATCACCAGCTCGCCAGCGATCACCAGTTCGCCAGCGATCACCTTCACATGCTGCCCGCCATCGCACGAACCTGCATGATCGCCCGCTTACGCATGCTGCTCCTCATCGCAATACCCTGAACGATCGCCCTCCTGCGGATGCTGATCACCATCGCACCCTTTCTCGCGATCATTCACCTGCGCATGCTGCTCGCCATCGCACAACCCTGCACGATCGCCCGCTTACGCATGCTGCTCCTCATCGCAATACCCTGAACGATCGCCCTCCTGCGGATGCTGATCACCATCGCTCCCTTTCACGCGATCATTCACCTGCGCATGCTGCTCGCCATCGCACAACCCTGCACGATCGCCCGCTTACGCATGCTGCTCCTCATCGCAATACCCTGAACGATCGCCTTCCTGCGGATGCTGATCACCATCGCACCCTTTCACGCGATCATTCACCTGCGCATGCTGCTCGCCATCGCACAACCCTGAACGATCGCCCGCTTACGCATGCTGCTCCTCATCGCGCAACCCTGAACGACCGCCCTCTTGCGCGCAATCATTCACCTTCACATGCTGCTCGCCATCGCTTACCATCACGTGGTCATTATCGCCAGCGATCTTCTTCACCTACGCGGCAGCACGATCCCTCGCCGTCGCGCCATCGCTTGCGTTCGTCGCCTCGGACACGTGTTCATTTACCTGCCCACCCTCACGCCCACTCGCCTGCGCGCCCGCGTGATCGCTCGCCTGCGCGCCCGCGCGCCCGCGCGATCGCTCGCCTGCGCGCCCGCGCGACCGCTCGCCTGCGCGCCCGCGCGACCGCTCGCCTGTGCGCCCGCGCGATCACCCGCGCAACCATTCGCCTTTGCGCGACCGTTCACCCTCGCGCGACCATAGTTCGCGGCGAATTCCACAGCCGGTGGTAGCAGCAGGGACGCGTGCTCCTAGACGGCACTCGGGATCACCTCCATCCAAGCACAGGTTGGTATTGCAGGACGAGGACAGGTCATTACAGCATTCTTCCCCACCTTCTTTTCAGGCAGGTACCGTCGTGTCCACTCCAAAGGATCGCCCGATCCCTTTCACCTTAGCGAGGATTTCGGACTCTGTGTCCTTTGAGCAGCAGACTTGGTTTGGTCCGCTGGCACGGGCGTTAGTGAGGGTTATGAAACCAGCACTCGCCGGCCAGGGTAACAAACCAGCGGCTGTCTCTCCTACGCTGAAGAGAAAGAGAGGAGTGGACTTCGTGGTGACTTCCCCCAGGGCGAAGTTGGTTCCCAAGAGGTCGGTCTCGAGGGTCCCCTCTCCTGCACGAGTACTCTCTCCTTCTCCCGTGGACGAGGCCTTTCCGTCCTCAGGTGAGTCCAGTGGACCGGTAGTCTTCCCCCCGGCACCAGGGGGGGAGACTTCGCTTCAGGCAGGAGAATCGTCTCGTGAGGAAGGGGCCCCTCGAACCTCGTTGTTGGGATCCTGTATCCCTCCTAGGAGGGAGCCCAAGGATTCCAAGACCATCCCTAAATCCTCTGCAAGGATTCGACAGGAACCCATGACTACCCAGGGGAATGTCCACGTATCACCCCAGGAAGAGATTCCTGGGGCAGGAGACTTAGCTGCCAGCCCGCAGGGAGGAGAACAGCAAGAGTCCGAACATGCCTTCTGGCAGGTCCTAAGCCTGATAAGGCAACTTAACAGTCTTACGGATCCAGTCATCCCCCCCCGTGAAGGCAAAGACACAATTCTGGATGAAGTGTTCGACGTTCGGAAGGCCCCTAAGACCAGTGCAGCTCTGCCCTGGTCTCGGGGGCTGAAGAGTGCCAGAGCTAGGGCCAATGCTCAGCTCGCACTTCTTGCCTCCTCCAGTCGTTCCACTGCCGGGAACAAACTCATCCCTCCTCCTCGCCTTCAGCAGAGGAGGTATTTCGAGATCCTGGGTGAGCACAACCTCGCTCTTCCGCTCCATCACTCTGTGGAGGAGCTGGCGAAGGGAGTTCCCTTGGAGAAACTCTCTGCCCGGCAGGTGTCGTTCTCGGCGGCAGAGATCCTTAACCACGAGAAGGTCGCTAAGTGTGCCATGCAGGCCACTTCGTGGCTGGACTTCTGGTTAGGATCTCTGGGCATCCTATTGCGATCTGAGGACTTGTCCAAGGAGACCAATAGGAAGGCCCTAGAGACCTTCTTGCTCTCGGGCACCCGCTCCATCGAGTTCTTGGCGCACCAGGTTACCACCCTGTGGGCCAACTCGGTGTTGAAGCGTCGCGATGCTGTGTCCGAGAGATTCCATCCGAAGGTCCCCGCCGTAGATGTGTGTAGGCTCCGACATGCCTCCCTCCTGGGGGAGAGCCTGTTTGAGCCTCAAGACTTGGAGCGAACGGCTGAGAGGTGGAGGAAATCCAGCACGGACTCCCTCCTCCACAGGGCCCTTACAACTCGGCCCTATAAGCCTCCAGCCCCGCCACAACAGCAGCAACAGCCTCGTAAGGCTCCAAAACAGGCATCGGCAGCTAAGAAAGTGGTGTCTAAGCCCCAGCCCTTTCCAGCCAAGGTCAAGAGGGGTGGTAAGTCCTCCAGGGGAGGCAAGACTTCTAGGGGTGGCGGCCGCGGCCGCAAGCCCTAGGGGTGGCAGTCCCCCTACGTGTCCACCTGTGGGGGGATGCCTTCAGCGTTGCGTCCGCAGGTGGCAACATCTCGGGGCCGATGCTTGGACGATCTCGGTGATCGGCCAAGGTTATCGCGTCCCGTTCACGTCATCTCAACCTCCCCTGACAGCAAATCCAGTGTCGTTGAGCTCCTATGCCATGGGATCGGCAAAGGGGCTGGCCCTTCAGGCCGAAGTCAAGACCATGTTCGAGAAGGGTGCTCTCCAGGAGGTCGTGGACGGCTCTCCAGGCTTCTTCAGTCGACTCTTTCTTGTAAAGAAGGCTACTGGAGACTGGAGACCCGTCATCGATCTCTCGGCTCTGAACAGGTTTGTCAAACAAACCCGGTTCAGCATGGAGACAGCAGACACGGTCAGACTTGCGGTGAGACCACAAGACTTCATGTGTACACTGGATCTAAAGGATGCGTACTTCCAGATCCCAATCCATCCGTCTTCCAGGAAGTACCTGAGATTCTGCCTAGACAACAAGATCTACCAGTTCAAGGTGCTGTGTTTCGGTCTCTCCACAGCTCCTCAGGTGTTCACCAGAGTGTTCACCCTGATTTCGACTTGGGCGCACAGGAACGGCATTCGTCTCCTTCGTTACCTAGACGATTGGCTGATCCTAGCAGACTCGGAGTCGACCCTTCTTCGACACCGAGACAGGCTTCTAGATCTTTGCCAGGATCTGGGGATCGTGGTAAACCTCGAGAAGTCCTCTCTGCAGCCGTCCCAACGACTGGTTTATCTAGGCATGCTAATAAACACCAATCTCCACAAAGCCTTTCCATCAGACGACCGGATAGCAAGGCTGAGGAGGGTGGCGGAACCTTTCCTCAGGCGAAAAGAACTCCCCGCCCAATCGTGGTTGCGTCTCTTGGGCCACCTATCCTCCCTGGCCCGTCTGGTTCCAAACAGCCGCCTCAGGATGAGATCCCTTCAATGGCGGCTCAAGTCCCGGTGGAATCAAGGATCCGATTCCCCGGACACTCTGATCCCAATGGGGTCTCTGGAACAGACGGACTTGCGGTGGTGGCTGGCCGACGAGAACCTGCGAAAGGGAGTGAGTCTTCTCGTCCTTCCCCCGGAATTGACTCTGTTTTCGGACGCGTCAAAAGAAGGGTGGGGGGCGCACGTTCTGAACCAGAGGGCCTCAGGCCTTTGGTCAGAATCAGAAAAGTGCCTACACATCAACCTGCTAGAATTGAAGGCCGTCTTTCTGGCCCTTCAACAGTTCCAACGGTTCCTGGCGGGTCACTCCGTGGTGGTGATGAGCGACAACACCACGGTAGTGGCTTATATCAAGAAGCAGGGAGGCACTTTTTCGCAACAGCTATCCCATCTTGCAGTAGAGACTCTGAGGTGGACCGAAACCCACTCGATAACACTATCAGCTCGCTTCATTCCTGGCAAGAGGAATGTGCTCGCCGACAGTCTGAGCAGGGCTTCGCAGATAGTGAGTACCGAGTGGTCTTTGGATCCTCAGATAGCCAACAAAGTCCTGACTTTGTGGGGTTCCCCGACGGTGGACTTGTTCGCGACAGCCTTGAACTTCAAGCTGTCCCTGTACTGCTCACCAGTCCCGGACCCCAAGGCACTCTGGCAAGATGCTTTCCAGCAACGGTGGGACAACATCGACGTGTACGCCTTCCCACCATTCTGTCTGATGAGAAGGGTGCTCAACAGGACCAGACTATCGGTCAACTGTTCCATGACTCTAGTAGCTCCGCTATGGCATCACGCGGAATGGTTTCCGGACCTTCTGCAACTCCTGACGGAACTCCCAAGGGAGCTTCCTCCACGACACGAGCTTCTCAGACAACCCCACTCCGGTGTCCCTCACAGGGCCGTAGCCTCGCTTCGGCTTCACGCCTGGAGACTATCCAGCGTCTCCTCGCGGAGAGAGGCTTTTCGCAACAGGTTGCGGAGAGAATGTCTCGGCACCTGCGAAGGTCCTCTGAGGGAGTCTACCAAGCGAAGTGGAGAGTCTTTTGTGGTTGGTGTCGTGGAAGGGGTATCTCTCCACTCGATGCCACTATTCCAGCAATAGCGGACTTCCTTGTGTATCTGCGAGAAGAAATGCGCCTTTCTGTCTCGGCAGTGAAAGGCTATCGCTCAGCCTTAAGCTTGGCCTTCAGATTGAAGGGCGTGGATATTTCTTCATCGCTAGAACTCTCTTTACTCATACGTAGCTATGAGCTTACCTGCCCCCAGTCGGAAGTGAGACCCCCTCCTTGGAACGTGGTTCGAGTTCTCAGGTCTCTCAAGAGACCTCCCTTCGAGCCATTACGCCAGGCCTCCGATCGCCACCTGTCTTGGAAGACGGCTTTCCTACTCGCCTTGGCCTCGGCCAAGCGAGTTAGTGAACTTCATGGTCTCTCGTACGACATCGCCCATTCAAGGGGATGGGGGGAGGTAACGTTCAGGTTCGTCCCTGAGTTTGTGGCCAAGACTCAGAATCCTGGAGTGCCGGATCCTCGGTTCGACTCTTTCAGGATCGCGAGTCTCCGTTCTGTAACAAACGACCCAGACCAGCTGCTACTATGCCCAGTGAGGTGTCTGAGGTACTACTTGAAGAGAACGGCTGCAGTCCGTCCTCATGTGCGAGCTTTGTTTGTGAGCACGGGCAGGACAAAGAGGAGGGTCACAAGGAACACCATCTCTGCATGGATTCGAAGGGTTATCCACCATGCCCTGAATCCTGACCCTCCTCCGTCACGTCGCCCTCGGGCCCACGATGTCAGGGGTATTGCTACATCCCTGGCCTTCAAGAGAAACTTCTCTGTGACGCAGGTACTTCAAGCGGGGGTCTGGAAGCGTCAAACGACCTTCACAGCCCACTACCTGCAAGACGTGACCCACAGGAGCCTCGATACGTTCTCTATCGGCCCTGTGGTGGCTGCACAACAGCTGGTCTAACCTCAGGCTCCTTTTTGGACAAGTAGCAGTAGGTTGAGGGCGTTGTTACCCGGTCTTAGTCTGTGTGAATGAAAGAGTATGTCTGACCCTTACTTCTTTCTTCATTCTCCCCTCTCTTGGGGAAGCAGCATCCTGGTCCTCGCATAGCTGACCTCGACCTCTGCAGGTAACCCATGCTTCTTTGTGCTCCTAGTATTAAGCTTAATACTGTTGCGTCTCCCATACCCTGACGAGGTGATATGGGGAACGTCCTATCCTAGAATTCCTATCTGAAGGTCTCAAGGTCAACTTCATAGGACGAGTCACACTCTCCTCCTCACACTACTTATGTAGGCCACTCGTTCCTAGCGATGCTAGGAACCTGTGAGGTACAGGGGCTCCCTCTCTCTAGTGCTGCTCACTAAGGGATCGAGCCCCCGGGCAAGCCGAAGTCAGTAAGGCTGGGGACTTTCCACCCTTCCTAAGGGGTAAGTCACCCTTTGTAAATAGCGTGGTTTGTATTTCGGTTACGGAACAAATGACAAATTCGAAGATAATTTGTATTTTTCCTAACCATACAAACCTTAGCTATTTACACATATGTGCCCGCCATCCCTGACCCCCAAGTCAAGTCCTACCTCTAAGTGAAGTGAAGCAAGTCACCGGTGTGTGGAGGGGGGAGGGGTAGCAAGCTACCCTTCCCCACCCCCCGCTAACTAGCGCGGGGGTAATTAACCCTCGTTAAAAACTATTGGCTCGTCATTTCAGCTGCGCTAAAAGTAAACCCTTTGTAAATAGCTAAGGTTTGTATGGTTAGGAAAAATACAAATTATCTTCGAATTTGTCATTTTAAACATTTAAACTTACCCACTGGTTATATAACAATAGCTTTATTCTTCTGTCCGGCAGAGATAAAAAAAACTCGCAGCAATCGCATAGATATGCCAGGTGTACACTAGCGCCACCACGGTAGCTAGGCCGAACTATTCCTCCCAGTATCAGATTTTCTTCTGCCGCCATATTGGCAACATGGAAAGGAATTCACTCGTGTTTAACCTGGTTTTTAGACAGTATATTGGTGATGTATTCTCATATACGGCTTTTAGCATTCGCTTATTTGGTTTTGTTTGATATTCTATCGCTATGTTATAGCTTATAAGGTATGATTAAAAATTGTCAACCTATTTTTAACTAACGAAAGCATTATGGCGATACGTAAACATCTCGCCTAGTCGATGACATCACAGTCAGATGACGTAAGCTTGAGTATGACTTGCGTTTTCTTTCTTTTAATACAAAGAATGATAAGTTAATACTATCTTACAAAGTATTTAGTTATGTAAAATGAAAGGATTATGTTATTTTAAGAAAATTTTTGTCCTTTTGGTATGCTTTCTTTGGACATTCTTCGATCTGTTTTAAAGATTATCTAGCGTTCAGTTTGTTTATACTACGCAGTCCTCAGTCTATCGATATTTAAGAAAAGTAAATTTTTTCTTTAAAAACTAAGGTTTTTAAGTTGTATTAGATAAAAAGAATATGTTATTTTCCAAATATATTGGTCCTTTTAGTATTTTTCTTTAGCTAATCTGTTTACAAAGATTAAAGAAATTAGCGTTCAGTTAATTTTTTATACGACGTAGTATTCATGACAATCGATATAGTCTCACGATTCTTTGTATCGTTGTTTACTTGTTCATTTTTGGAATTCTAAATTTTTTCGTATAATATTTATAAATGTTCCAATTGTTAAATATGATTATTCATTTTTATTGGAACCCCTTAAGTAATAAGGGTGTGGACGGAGATTCAGAAGTCTTTCCATATAAATCAAAAGGAGCTGCTTGCAGTTCTTTTGGCCCTGAAGAGCTTCGAAGGGTCAGTACGAAACAAGGTGATTCAAGTCAATGCAGACAACACCACGGTATTGGCCTACATTGCCAAACAAGGAGGAACACACTCGATTTCCCTTTACGAGACAGCGAGAGAGCTGCTCATCTTGGCAAAGGAAAGACAGGTGACCTTACTTACAAGGTTCATCCAGGGGGAAAGGAATGTTTTGGCAGACGGTCTCAGCAGGAAAGGACAAATCCTATCCACGGAGTGGACTCTACACCTAGAGGTGTGCAAGAGTCTGTGGAAACTTTGGGGTCGCCCTTGTATAGATCTTTTCGCGACTGCAAAGACCAAGAGACTAGAGACATATTGCTCCCCAGTGCCAGATCTCGAGGCAGTACACACAGATGCGTTCCTGCTAGATTGGGCAAATCTAGATGTGTACGCTTTTCCTCCGTTCAAGATCCTGTACAAAGTTCTTCAAAAGTTTGTGACAAGCGAAGGGACCAGAATGACCTTGGTAGCCCCCCTCTGGCCCTCAAGAGAATGGTTCACAGAGGTACTGGTATGGATGGTGGATACTCCCAGAAGCCTCCCTTTGTGAGTAGATTTACTCAAACAGCCCCACTTGGTAAGACACCATCAAAATCTCCAAAGTCTTCGACTAACTGCCTTCAGACTATCAAAAGACTCACAAGAGCTAGAGGCTTTTCGAAGGAGGCAGCTAGGGCGATTGCAAGAGCTAGGAGGTCTTCAACCACCAGAGTCTATCAATCCAAGTGGGAAGTTTTCAGGGAATGGTGCAGGGTCAACTTTGTTTCCTCTTCCAGTACCTCTGTAGCTCAGATTGCTGATTTTCTTTTATTCCTGAGAAAGAAACAAAGTTTTTCTACGTCGACTATCAAGGGGTACAGGAGTATGTTGACGACTGTGTTCAGGCACAGGAACCTGGACCTTTCAAATAATAAGGATCTACAAGAACTAATTAAATCCTTTGAGACAACAAAACAACAACACCAGGAATCACCAGCTTGGAATCTGGATGTTGTGTTAAAATTTCTGATGAGTGACAGGTTTGAACCCCTGCACTCTACATCTATGAAGGACTTCACTATGAAAACCCTTTTCTTGGTTAGTCTGGCAACAGCCGAGAGGGTTAGTGAAGTTCATGCTTTTAGTAGAAATGTGGGTTTTCAGGACGGTAAAGCAATCTGCTCATTACAATTGGGTTTTCTTGCTAAGAACGAGCGCCCTTCCCAACCTTGGCCTAAGGCCTTTCAGATTTCGCACCTGGCAGACGTGGTTGGAAATGAGCTAGAGAGAGTTTTATATCCAGTAAGGGCCCTCAAGTTTTACTTAGGCAGAACAAAGACTTTAAGAGGCAAGTCGGAAGCACTGTGGTGCTCGGTGAAGAAACTTTCCTTGCCAATGTCCAAGAATGCTCTGTTTTACTTTATTAGACTTCTAGTTAAAGAGGCTCATTCTCAATGCAGTGAGTCAGACTTTTAGTCTTTTGAAAGTAAAGACTCACGAAGTAAGAGCGGTGGCAACTTCAGTGGCATTCAAGCAAAATCGTTCCTTGCAAACCATTATGGACACTACCTTCTGGAGAAGCAAATCTGTGTTCGCCTCACACTATTTGAAAAATGTCCAGACTCTATATGATGACCAATATACTCTGGGACCGTTTGTAGCACCGGGTACAGTAGTGGGAGAAGGATCCGCCACTACTTTCCCATAATCCTAATACCTTTTCTTTCTCTTGGAACTTTTATTTGGTGTTTTTATGGTTGTCTTGTGGAGATTGCGACAGTCTTCCGCAATCATTGATTTGTCAGGTGGTGTTTTTTGTTCCTTGAGAGCGCCCCAGAATGGGTATTTCTGGGCTCCGACCCGTGCTGCCCAGTGAAATGCTCCTTTTACATAATTTCTAAGGTAAAAACTGCTATGAATTTACCAGAGAAAAATTTGTATAGGAATGCTAGGTTGAACCCAGCTCGCTCACCTTAATAAGGTGTCGGTATAATACTGGGGCGTGAATAAATCACAACCAGAGGCCTCGCACCATTTAGATATCTCCTGTCAATATCCCCGAACAGCAAGGTGCCGTTCAACAACCTACTACTACTAGCGATCCCACGCCAGTGCCGTCACTCCTTTTTCATAGCACGCGCTATCCAAACATTTTTTGCCTCGGTGTGTGAATTTCGCTGGTTTACCTGGATTTACCTCAAGATGTCGGACTCTACTGTCACCCCATTTAAGTTAAGTACCAGATCTATGAGTTTAGATTTTGGAGGGGGCCTTGGCCTTTTTTGCTTATATTATGACAGTTTTATATTTCACGACCCTGCGTGGGTCTTTCATGGCGCTCGGCCTCCTCCTATCTCTCTCTCTCGTCGTTCTTAACGCTTTACAATGAGTCCTCCATACTGATTGTTTCTCGTTATGAACTTTCTTGGTATCCACGGTTCACACCGTATTATTTTATTACTTTGATGTCCTGTTATTACGATATACGTTTGCGTATTCTCGTTAGGTTGGCATGCCTGGTCGCCTTCGGGCGTTTCTATTCCATTATATTATTACTTGGATTATTTAGGTTCGCACGCCACGGACTGGCTTCTAATTATTAGCATCATTGGTTTTTCTTGCATTAGCTCGAGGGTCTTTCATGAGTCAGATATTAGTTTTTCATTTTGTTAGTACTTCACTGACTCTGTGTTATGTTGGTAGCCCTGCCTACTCCCAGCGCCGTCAAGCTTGGTTTTCTCCTGTCTCATGTTCGTTCCCTCGTTTGTTTTACGATTGGTGTATAGTTATTTTTATTATTGTTATCATCCAGCATGCCTTCCTATCTTATTTTACCATGTGTTATGTTTATTATAGTGTTATTAGTCTTTCCGCGTGATCATATCAATCGTGGGTCTGGCAGGTTGGTATACCTGCTATCGCCCCACTCCTAGCCTCCCTCCCGCCCGATACCCCACCCCAGGGTTACCTCCCTCTCTCTCTCCCATATCGAGTTAGAGTCACTATGTTGCGTTATGTTCCCCCTCCCGGGGCCTTTCGCTCTCTTTGCATGGGCGGTTCCCGTTGATCTGTTAGGCTTGCTATTATTATACATTAACGTACATTACTTACACTTTGTACTACTCTACCCGGTCGTAGTCGTTTTCTTTCCGTCGCTCGTTTGGCCAACGATCGACGGGAAGTTTTCTGCTCAGTCCGTGGTACCTTGTCATGTTATATTATTTTATTCAGTTTTGTACATGCTACTCCCTCTCGGTCCCGCACTTCACGGACCCATTAAAGATCCCTTCCCCCTCTATGGTGTCCCGCACCTCACGGACCTCATATAGATATAAAAATAAAGACTTTAATTACGGGATCCCCGGACGTAGCTTTTATACATTAACATCTGGTCGAGTTGTTTAGTTGAGCCTCCGGAGCCAACGTTACTCATTATTACTTGGATTAACTTTATATATTAGTCACATATATATATTATATATACGATCCTAGTTCTCGACCTTCCCTTCCCTCTTTTGATATGATCACGGTTACGGTCTGACTTATTCTTATTCATATACAATCAAAATAAATTCTTTTATCATGATATTGATATATTTAAGCACTCCGGGCCCCCGGGCCCCTAATTTGCTTTCATTCAAGATACTTGATGTATATACAGTATATAAAATTTTTTTATCATGATATTGATATATATAGATATTTTAAGCTCCGGGGCCTCCGGGCCCCTAATTTGCTTTCCTTTAAGATACTCATATATCTTTTATCTTACAGACTGTACGCTGTGCGATGACGGCATGTGCCGCTGTCCTCCATCAACCTTGCGGCCATGACGTGTGTCGTTCGCACGCCCACTGTTCTGTTCAAGTGGATGACTTAGCTGTTTGGCATCCGGACAATTGTGTAGTCTGCTACACAATGACCTCCACTGTAACATCTGACTCGGTGAGTGCATTTTCATTAATACAGACTTGTAGGGAGTTATAATTAATTTCGATGGTTTACTTTAATCACGATTATTATTTTTAAGGCCACAGTCCTCTGGACTTCCCGCATGCCTTTCACTTCGTGTCTACGAAGTCCACTTTTTCTTTGGCACAAATATCCCTCGCTAATAGTCTGTTCTCTTTCAGAGCACCCAACTTGAAAAAGACACAGCTCAGGCTACCCTCAAGATCTGGATTGGCGGGTTCGCCCGCAACGTGAAGGCCAAACAGCCTTATATCCTCTCTGAGGAATGGTGTTCCCGCCTCTACCCCCATGCTAAAACTTCAGCTGCGGTCCCCAAAAAGTTGGCGGACCCTATCATCGAGAGGATCGAATCTCTTCTTCTGGCCCCGGACCAAGAAGAGACGGGCGGCACCCTAACTGAGGACGTCGCTACCCTCAACCTCAATGTGGAACCCATGGCTCTGGATGATCCCGACGCAGGAAGGGACGTAAGTGAGTCAGGTGGTTCCCGGGCTAAGATTCCTCTCCCTAGCCCGGCTTTCTCTTCTACTTCAGAACACACTTCTTTTCAAGGTTTTCCGGGGACAACCGGGACTGATCTCAGTCCCCGGCCTGTTCCCCCCAAGGTGAAGGCTCATCGTAAGCCTTTATATAAGACCCACAAGTCTTCCAAAGACCACAAGTCTTCGAGATCATCATCCTTGAAGGCTAAATCCTCCTCCACCAGAGTCTCTCAAGACCCAATTGCTGTGCCCTCAACCTCTCACGGAGTAGCCTCCGTTCTGGCACCTGTCCCCCCCCCCCGGCGGAATCATTTAACGCGGTGGATTTTTCAGAGAAACTGTTTGCTCGTTTTGAGTCGATGCTATCGTCTTATACGCAGCAATCGCAAGAGAGGATAGCTTCTATGGAGAGCCTAGTTCAGGGACTCATGCGCTCGGGCTGCCACCGCCACAACAGCAATACCCCATCCCCGACGCCTCTTAAGCTTCCTCCTTTCAATAAGAATAACCCTTGGAGGTTAGCATTGCATGCCCCCTTCTCGGAGGGTATGTTGTCAATCGAAGGTTTCGGTACCCGGCCTCTTACGGATTATGAATTCTACCCACCGCGTCTTGAATTCCCCTTACCCGGTTACGCTCGCCTCACGGAAGAGGCTCTGATTCTATTGGATAAGGTCCCAAAGGAAACTGTTATTTTTCCTAAAGAACAGGCACAGTCTGTCTTGGTCCGCGTGTTCAATGAGTGGGACTGCTTGAACACAATGATTACGGCCTACAAAAGTTCATATACTATGTTTGTGGCCGACGACCAGACCCCTACCCCATGTGCGACCAAGATCATAGAGATGGTCTTTCAGGCTATCAAGGAAGAGAAGCCTTTACCTCAACTCAGGGAGACCGACTTAACCTCCCTTCTCTTTCCGGGAGACCGACTTAACCTCCCTTCTCTTTCCGGGAGACAATGAATATTGGCGGAACGCCTCAGCTACCTTCTCGGTAGGTAAGTTGAGCCCGGACTGTTCCTCGACTCAGTTCAGCGAACGGCTTCCCAAACTCCCGGAGTCTCTCATTAAATTGGAATATGAGTCGAGGTGTAGATTCAGCTGATCCCTTAATTCGATTGCCCTCTCTGAATTGACCGTCGCCACTTACAACGAGGAGGACCTCCTTAAGGTCCTCACTAAGTCACTTTTGCAAAACTTTATGGCTGACGCCTATGGTTTTGCAAACGCCAGGACCCGTTGTCGACGACACGTCCTATCCGAAGCCACGATTAGGCACGAACCTAATAGGGTCATCAAAGCTCCAGTTTGGGGCCCGGATCTTTTCCCAGAGGATTTAGTTAACTCAGTCCTTAGCGAGGCAGCTAGAGCCAACCAAAACCTCAAGGTTAGGTGGGGCCTCGTTTCAAAGAGAAAATATGAGCCTACTAGTACCCCAATTCGAGGTAGGAAGAGATTGAGGCCCTTCCAATCTTCCTAATTCAGACAACCTCTGCAAGTGGTTCAACCGGTCTCAGTCCAACCTGCTCCTCAAGGTCCCCAGCCTTCTACCTCAAAGGGCCAACAACAAGAACAATACGTCCTGGTCCCTCAGTCTCAGATCGCCTCGACTTTCTTCTCCCCCGCCTTTAACCCCACTTATGAGTCTCAGGGCTCTTTCCGTGGCTACCAGCGTCACAGGGGTTCCAGGGGTGCCTTTCGTGCCCGAGGTGGTGGAAGGGGTTACCACCGAGGCAAGTCTTCCCGCGGAAGCAGAGGAGGCAAATCATCCTCCAACCATTGAGAAACTGCAGGTAGGAGGGAGATTGTATATATTTCGGGACCATTGGAAGTTCAGCGATTGGGCTTCCAGCATCATCTCAAAAGGCCTAGGGTGGAGCTGGATACAGGGACCTCCTCCACCGAACAGCTTTTACCAACTACCAACGGAAGAACTACGTTCCTTCACAAAAGATCTGCTACTAAAGAATGCAATCCAAAGCATACGTCGTTTAAGATTTCAAGGACGCTTGTTCAGCGTGCCAAAGAAAGGCTCAGACAAACGGAGAGTAATTCTGGACCTGTTTCGTTTAAATTCCTCGCAGGTGCGGACCTTACTTCCCCGTGGGGCCGTCACCACCTCCATCGATCTTACAGATGCCTACTATCACGTTCCAATTGCAAGGCATTTTCGTCCTTTTCTGGGCTTCAAGCTAGGCAAACAAGCCTATGCATTCAAAGTGATGCCATTCGGGCTCAACATAGCACCCAAAATCTTCACCAAACTAGCAGAGACAGTAATTCAAGAGCTTCGAACTCAGGGGATACAGGTAGTGGCCTATCTAGACGATTGGCTAATCTGGTCAGACAATGTCCAGACTTGCCGCATAGCAATGAACAAAGTCCTCACCTTCCTTCGACAACTGGGATTCCAAGTCAACCTCGAGAAATCCCGCCTGGTCCCGGAGACCAAGTTTCAGTGGCTGGGACTGCAATGGGACCTGTGCTCCCATACGCTGTGCCTCCCCAAAGCCAAAAGGAAGGAAATAGCGAGGAATACAAAACAATTTCTCAAGGAAAAGTTGACCTCCCGAAGGAACCAAGAGAGGATCCTAGGTTCCTTACAGTTTGCCTCCGTGACAGACATCGTCCTAAGGTCCAAACTTAAAGACATAAACAGAGTGTGGCGCTCCAGAGCAACCGCAAAACACCGAGACAGACGTGCTCGCCTTCCCCCAATCCTGAGAAAAAGTCTGCAGCCTTGGACGAAGATCAAGAATCTTTCCAAGTCGGTTCCCTTACAACATCCGGTCCTGGGACTCGTCGTTCACACAGACGCCTCCTTAATGGTCTGGTGAGGTTACTCCCAGCACAAGAAAGTCCAAGGGTTATGGTCACCGGTCTTCCAACAAATGCACATCAACGTCCTAGAGGCCATGGCAGTCTTCCTCACTTTAAAATGTCTCAATCCAGTCAGGAATCTCCATATCAGACTGGTTCTCGACAGTGCGGTCATAGTACACTGCCTCAACAGAGGATGCTCCAGATCAGCCCAAATAAACCACATCATGTTGAAGATTTTCTCCATGACGGCAATGTACAAGTGGCACCTGTCAGCAGTTCATCTAGGAGGAGTCCGGAATGTGGTAGCGGACTCACTTTCCCGGACGACTCCGCTAGAGTCGGAATGGTCACTAGACAATCGATCTTTCCAGTGGATACTATCTCAAGTCCCGGGTCTCCAGGTGGATCTGTTTGCGACGGAATCCAATCGCAAACTAGATTGTTACGTAGCCCCCAACCTGGACCCTCAGGCTTATGCCACGGACTCTATGATTCTAGATTGGAATACCTGGAAGACGATTTATCTGTTTCCTCCGGTAAATCTCCTGCTGAAAGTTCTGCACAAACTCAGATCCTTCAAAGGTCAAGTGGCTCTCGTAGCCCCCAACTGGCCCAAGAGCAATTGGTTCCCCTTGTTGCTAGAACTAGGTCTCCGCCCCCGGCGGATTCCCAATCCGGTGCTAACACAGACAGTACAAACTCGCAATGTGTTCGCTTCCTCAAGGATTCTGAATGCCCTAACTTTATGGACTTCATGAAGTTCGCAGCCCAACGAGGTGCAAACATTGATCCTTTGAATACTATTTTCCTGGAATCTGACAAAAGGGAATCTACTCAGCTGTCAAGAAATTAGCTAAGTTCTTGAAAGATTCCCAAGTTGAGAAAATGACTATGAACCTAACTGTGACATTCTTCAGAACTCTTTTCGAATCAGGCCTGGCAGCCAATACAATTACTACAATCAAGTCAGCCTTGAAAAAGATCTTCCATATTGGTTTTGACATTGATCTAACAGATTCATATTTCTCATCCATTCCGAGAGCTTGTGCCAGACTAAAACCTTCAACTCGCCCTAGCGCAGTTTCCTGGTTTTTGAACGATGTTCTTAAGCTAGCCTCTGACACCCCAAATGAATCCTGTAACTATATGGCATTATTAAGAAAGTCACTTTTTCTTTTGAGCCTCGCCTCTGGCTCCAGAATCTCAGAATTGTCTGCCTTATCTAGAGACCCAGGTCATATAGAGTTTCTCTCTTCGGGTGAGGTCCTTCTCTCCCCTAACAAAGTTTTCCTGGCTAAAAATGAGGACCCCCAAAACAGGTGGTCTCCCTGGAAGATTGTTCCACTTCCTCGGGATCCATCCCTGTGTCCAGTTACCACCCTGAAATCCTACTTAAGTAGAACTTCCACTACAACCACAGGGCCCTTATTTATTAGAGAACACGGAGGAACTATTACCCTTAAGGGAATCAGGCAACAAATTCTTTATTTTATTAAACAAGCTAATCCTGAATCATTCCCACATGTCCATGTTATTCGAGCTGTGGCTACTTCAATTAATTTTTTCCACCATATGAAATTTGATGAGCTCTCAAAATATACGGGTTGGAAGTCCCCTAAAGTTTTCAAGCGCCACTACCTAAAACCTTTAGAAGCTCTTAGATTTGCCACAGTAGCTGCAGGGAATATAGTTCCTCCTGAAGGTACTGAGTCCTAATCACAACGTCTTGCTCTGTCCTCTTCCCCTCCTGCCTGGCTTACCTGTTGTTCCTACCTGTTTTGTTTACCATACACCCTTATGGTGTATTATTTTATTATTCAATTGTTCAATTTCACGAATTGTTTTGATTTCACTTGTTCTTGAAATCCCCGAGCTGATTTTATTTTGTTATGTTAAATCTTTGTTATAGATTTACTTTTGCTTGGTTCTCTCTATCTTCCCCTGATGGGATTTTGTACCATGCTCATATTCATATCTATGATTGAATTGTTACCTTTGCATTTTTGATTACCAAGCTGGATTACCACTATTCATATCTGTTGGATTTTACCTACGGGTTTCATTATTGATTGCTTACCATGTCTATTTATCACTGTCATATACATGTTGATCTATTTTTACGGGTTTCCACATCACTCTTTTTTTATATTAAAACTCATCAGCTATGTTATTTTTGTGTTATTCCCTCTTCAGGTAGTTAGCCATATTGGGTCCCCATTCTCTGGTACGATTTCAGTGGGCGGCACGGGTCGGAGCCCAGAAAAGGGATTTTGACGTAGGAAAAATCTATTTCTGGGCGAGAGACCCGTGCCGCCCAGTGAACCCGCCCGTCCCTCCCTAATTGGGCCCCAATCTGGGGTGCTATAAGGAGTGACGTCACTGGCGTGGGATTGCTAGTAGTAGTAGGATGTTGAACGGCACCTCGCTGTTCGGGGATATTGACAGGAGATATCTAAATGGTGCGAGGCCTCTGGTTATGATTTATTCAGCGAGTATTATACCGACACCTTATTAAGGTGAGCGAGCTGGGTTCAACCTAGCATTCCTATACAAATTTTTCTCTGGTAAATTCATAGCAGTTTTTACCTTAGAAATGATGTAAAAGGAGCATTTCACTGGGCAGCACGGGTCTCTCGCCCAGAAATAGATTTTTCCTACGTCAAAATCCCTTTAGAGGAGGCTCTGTCACAAAGAGGTGTGATCACCGGTTAGCAGCTCCTAGGGATCTTCAGCCCCCTGAGAGGACTGCTGGATCTCATAAGAATAGCAGACATAATGGCAGAGTATCATTGAAGTCAGCTTCCTTATCAGGTACGAAACCCTTAAGTTTGTTTTGTATTTTAGAAACTCTTAAGCAGAATTCCAACTATATTGGCTGTCTCTAACCCTCCACCAAAGGTGTTAATCAGCTATATATATAACCACCAGGTAAGTTTTGTGTTTAAAAATGTTATTTTCATTATAAAATAAATTTTTGAACATACCTGGTGGTTATATATAATTAAAATCCCCCCCTCCTCCCCTCTAGAGACTAGAGGCATGGAAGATATGAATACCGAGGGAATGGTTTCTGGGTACCTCACCAGGGGCGCATGGGTAACACACCTGGCTATCCAATTAGCGATTGGCGCGAGTTTTGAATTTTTCTGCCATGATGTCAGGGACGTAAGCTATATATATAACCACCAGGTAAGTATGTTAAAAAATTGATTTGTTCCGTAACTGAATACAAACCACGCTATTTACATGGGGTAATTACTTTGGCGACAGCCGATGACGAGCCATAAAGTTTTAACGAGGGTTTCCTACCCCACCACTAGCTAGCGGGGGGATAGGGAGGGGTAGCTAGCTACCCCTCCCCCTCACACACACCGGAGAATACTCCACTTTACTTTTGGCTCGCATAGTGATCGGAGGTTTCTGCTCCTATGCTCTCTTGACGGCCATTATTGTTTTGTCTTTTAACTTTCCTTTTCTTATACTGGATATATTTAAACATTACTGATGTTCGTATATATTTTTGTGTATAGAAAATGTAAGTTTCCTTTGCTTTCGGTGTTGTGCGGTGTGTATTGTGTACGTCTGCTAGAGTTCGCAGGCTTAGGCCACCATGATCTTTCCGTGATCACGGCCTTGCACTTCTAGACCACCATGGTTGCCTTTCGTGGAGTCCGGCCCTTCTCTTGAGGTCGTTGACCTCTTACTCCGTACTATGCCTACGATAGCTTCTCAGTCCGAGTCGCTGTTTCGTTTATTTGCCTCAATTATTTTTATGAACATAATTGTGTTTTAACTTTTCAGGTCAGGGCTCACGTCCCTTCGGGGGTCGGTGATCCTTGGAACATTCAAAGTCAGTTGCATAATTATAATGTTATAATTCTGTTTGTTAACTTCGTTCCCCCCCCCCTCACCTGGGCATGCGGGGTGGGGGAGGGGGAGCGCATACCTTCTTTCGTTCTTATATTTTTTCCCTCTGGGTTTCTCTTCGGAGTTTCACCCGGGGGGAATTTCTGTTAAATAATTATTTTGTTTTATTTTCCAGTTTGCAATGCTGTTTCTTCATGCCTATTGTGTGCCTTCAAAGCAGAGCTGTCCTGTTATCCTGGGGAGTCGGCTTCTCCGCCGTCTCAAGGCGTTCGTCAGGGGCGTTTCCTTCTCTTAGAAGTTCCCCCATGACTACTGCCAGCTCTACATTGCATCCTAGAACGATAAGGAGGTTCGCCTCCAGGGTGGTTAGTTAACTTCCCTTTTTACTTCCTTGGTCTTTAGGTGGTTATGCTCTTGGGGCTGAGCGGCCGCCCTTGTGACTCGCTCAAGGGGCTGAGCGGTTGCAAGGCTAGACCATGGTACTAGCGACTATGCTCTTGGGGCTGAGCGGTCGTTTCTGTGGCTACGCTCAAGGGGCTGAGCAGCTGCAGGTTCAGTCTGGCCCTCTCTCGTTCGCGAGGGAGGCCTCACTAAGGGCTCCTCTTTGGAGGATTGCTCCTTTTGTCTCTTCTACGAAGTGTCCCCTCCCGTTCGCGTGAGAGGACACTCACAGAGACTCCTCTTCGGAGGATTGTTCCTGTTACGTCTGCTGATCTCAGGGCCTTTCGGGGCTCCATCGACAGTCTCTTCTACGAAGTGCTCACCTATCTCGTTCGCGAGAGAGGCCACTCATAGAGACTCCTCTTCGGAGGATTGTTCCTGTTTACAACAGCTTGCTGTTCAGTCACTAACACTTTCGGTGTTTAGTGACAGGGAAACTTCGGTTTCCTTTTTTCCCTGACCCTTCGGGGTGTCGGAGCTTAGTTACGCAGTTCCCTCGGGCTCTCGTAACTTTAGTCACTTCTACACTTCGGTGATTAGTGACAAAGAAACTTTGGTTTCTCGTTGCATTGACCCTTCGGGGTCTTCCAACTACTCCTCAGTGTACCTGTTGCCTGCTGTATCTGTTCCTGATTGCAGACGCGCCTTGGGCGCCCACGCCTCCGTTATCTAACGGGCTCCTCCCTTCGGGGCAGGAGAGACTTTCTCACACCTTGAGTAAGTCCCTTAAGTGCCAGGTATCACCTGCGCGCCAACGTTCCCTTACGCGCTTGCGCTCGACAGCTGTTCCTGCTGTTCCTGAGTCTGCCCTCAGAGACACCCCGTTCCAGTATTCAGTTAGGCTGCTACCAACGTTCCCTGCGCATTTTGCGTACATCGTTGGGGTTCCTGAGTTAGCGCACTGCTGCTCACCAGCGTTTCAGCCTAGGGTATCTCTAAGTCTCTTCTACGAAGGACACCTCTCCCGTTCGCGGGAAAGGTACCTCACAGAGACCACTCCTTGGAGTATTTAGCAGTCCCTCAGTTGATCGTCGGCACTGAAGTAGACCTCCGGGTCCTCTTCAGGGGATGCCCTCCCTTTTAGGGACATATCACAGTTCCTGATTTACGAGTTAGCCGACGATCTTCTGATGCGCGCTGACGCATAAACGTTGATGATCGCCTGCGCGCGGGATGGTTTCCCGCACGCGATTTCGCGATCGTCGACGGTTAGCCGACGATCTTCTGCTCGTGCTGATGCGTAAGCGTTGATGATTGCCCGCGTGTGGGATGGTTTCCCGCGCGCGATCGTTGACGCGCCCGCATGCGGGATTATTTCCCGGCCGCGACCTCGCGGTCGTCGATGGTTTAGCCGACGATCTTCTGTTCGCGCTAACGCGTAAGCGTTGATGATCACCCGCGTGCGGGATGGTTTCCCGCGCGCGATCTCATGATCGTCGAAGAACGCGCAATCGTTAGCCGACGATCTTCTGTTCGCGCTAACACGTAAGCGTTGGTGATCGTCCGTGCGCGGGATGGTTTCCTCCGCGCTATCTCGCGATCGTCGACGATCGTTAGCCGACGATCTTCTGTTCGCGCTAACGCGTAAGCGTTGATGATCGCCCGCGCGCGGAATGGTTTCCTGCGCGCGATCTCGCGATCGTCGAGGGTCGTTAGCCGACTATCTTCTGTTCGCGCTAATGCGTAAGCGTTGATGATCGCCCACGCGCGGGATAGTTTCCCGCGCGCGACCTCCAGGCCCTTTCGCTCGCGATCGTCATCCCGGCAACGGTCGTTAGCCTGCGATCTACGGATCCAGCGCTAGGCGTGCAAGCGCTGACGATCTTCTTAGTGTGCGTAAGCGACGAAAATCGGTCTGTGCGCGGGATAGTTTCCCGCGCGTGGTTTTCCGCACGTGATCATCAATTGCCGTTAGCCGGCGATCTTCAGATCCGGCGCTAAGCGGAAGCGCCGACGATCTTCTTAGTACACTTAGGCTCCTATGATCGTTTTGTGCGCGGGATGGTTCCCGCGCACGACAACGAGGCCATCCGCGCGTGGTTCTCCGCACGTGATCGCCTACGGCCGTTCGCCGCCGATCTTCGGATTCGGCGCCAGGCGTGCGAGCGCCGACGATCTTCACGGTACGTATGAGCGCCGAGGATCATTCTGTTCGCGGGATAGTTTCCCGCGTGCGCCCATTGAGGCTCACGCAATCATCGCACGGATCGTCCGCGCGCGGTTTTCCCGCTCGCGATCGTCGTAGATCATCCACGCGCGGGCACCGAGGTTCCCGCTTGTGATCGCCGACTATCTTCTCTTGCGCGCGAGCTCCGACGATCGTCGCTTACGCGGGAGCTCCGACGATCGTCGCTTACGCGGGAGCTTCGACGATCGTCGCTTACGCGGGAGCGTCAGAGTTCTTTCGGGCTCGCGCGAATTGCCGACGATCGCCTTAAATAGTTGGAGATCTGTTGCATGCGGGCACTATGGGTCCCCGCCCACTGTCCCTTACGATTTTTCTCGCGCCAGCTCCGACGATCTTCGTACTCGCGTAAGCACCGAAGATCGTCAGTGTTTCTTCTGCGTTATTCTTCCGCACGTGGGATGGTTCCCCACATGCAATCGCCGTCGGCGCTAGCACCGGCGATATTTTTTCGCCGAGATCGTTCTCGCGTGGGATGATTTCCCTCGCCTACGATCTTTCACGCGCAAGCGTCAGCGATTTTCATACGCGCAGAGACGCGGGGATCGTTCAAGCGGTCGCCGATACACCCACGCTCTCGCGGGTTCACGGGGATGCGGGCGCGGTTATCTGCTACTCATGCTTTATTCACGCGCTACCCAGATCTGTGCTTTTCACGCGATCGTCAGCGTGATCGGCGCACCGTTCTCCGACACGGCCACGCCCTGTTTACATCGGGGCTTATGGCAGTCAGGCCACCTCCTTGTTTCCCTCCCCCGCAGCGCAGAGTAGCGCCCTCTCCGGAGGGGGGGAGGTTTCCGGTCAGGTCAAAGGTCTCTTCTCCCTTCACTGCAGGTTCTCTACGGGCGAACCCTCATGTGTCATCTCCCCCAGAGGGTTGAACGATCCTCTTCCCTTCAGAGGGACTCCCTGTTAGCGCGAGGATTGGTCGGCATCCCTGGTGGGATGCCGTAGTCAGAGCGCTCAAACAGGCAATGAGCCTGTGCCTTCTGACTGGGGTCACTAATCAGTGGCAGCTTCCTCTCCCCCTGAAAGGGGTGAGAGGAATCCCTGGCATGGTATCTTCCCCAAGGACTATCCTGTCCCTTCGCTAGTCCTTACGCAGGCGATGAGCCCTCCTCAGTCTCCATCTCCCCTTCCCCGCGGATGAGCTTTGCCCATCCCCAGGAGGGTCGGAAGACCCGGTCCTCTCCCCCTTCACTCCTTAAGGAGAATCTCCGCCTCTTCCTGAGGGTCCTATCGTGCTGAGGGGGCGAAGCCTTACATCCTTCATCACTGGGGTCCTGTTTCCCTCCTAGGAGGGATCCTGAGGTCCTGTCTTCCGCAAGGATCCGACAGGATCCAGTTGGACCCTTGGGGCATGTCTACGAGTCTCCCAGGAAGAGCCTCCGGGAATGGGAGACCTTGCTGCCAGTCCATCAGAATGATGAGCTCCAGGGGTCAGAACTTGCGTTCTGGCGGGTTCTGGCCCTCAGGAGAAAACCTCAAGGGGATCCCAGATTCAGAGATTCCTCTTCGGTGAGGGAAGGATTCGGTCCTGGACCGAGTTCTACTCACCCAAGGGCTCCCTTACGCCAGTGCAGCTTGCTCTGGTCTTAGGGAATGGAGAGCGCCAGAGACTAGGCCAAGGGCCAGCTCTCCGGGCTTGTCTCCTTCAACAGTCCCAGTTGGTTTCGAGCCCCTCCCTCCTCCCTGGGTAGGGATCGGTGAGGGGACGGGTCCTCCAGGCGGAAGTCCAGTCCAGGTCGGAGAGGCGCCCCCTCTAAGAGGTGGCCAACGGGTTTCGAGGCCTCCGTAGTCGCCTCCTTCCCTCCTCGACTCTGTACAGGGTTGTCAAACAGTCTCTGTCCAGCATAGCGACAGCAGACTCGGTCTGCTTTGCTGTGAGACCACAAGTCTTCATGGGTACACTGGTCCGGTAGGTCTCGTACTTCTGGTCCTGGTTCACCCATCTTCACGGAAGTACTTTGGAGTCCGCCTGGAAGGCGGGTATACCAGTTCAAGGGCTGTGCTTCGGCCTCTCCACGGCACCTCAACAATTCTCCGATACTTCCTCTTGGATCTCTTCACGGGCGCTCAGCATCGGCATCCAGCCACTCCGTTCCTAGGTGGCTGGCCGATCCTGGCAGTCTCGAAGGCTTCCCTTCTTCGTCATCGGGACAAGCTCCTCGGACTTTTCCAAGTTCTAAAGATCATGGTGGTCCTCGAGGAGTCCTCCCCGCAGCCCTCTCAGAGTCTGGTATACCGAGCCTGCTCTTAGGCGCCTATCTCCCGTAGCCTTCCCTTCAGACGTCAGGGTACCAAGGCAGAGGAAGGTCGCGAGACCTTTCCTCACACGAGAAGACCCTCCAACCCAAGGTTGTTTCGTCTCCCCTCCCTGGCCCGTCTGGTTTTCACAGTCGCCCCAGGTTGAGTTCTCTTCAGTGGCGACTCAGGGCGCGGGGGAGTCGGGGGCACGTCTCCCCAGACGCCGAGGCCCCTAGGGGACAACCGGTACAGACGAACCCATAGGGGTGGGAAGCTGCCGAGGGCCTACAAGAGGGAGTGGTCCTTCTCGTCCTCCCCCTGACTTGATGCTGTTTTCGGACGCGTCAAAGGAAAGGGGGGCCCACGTTCTGATCCACGGGTCCTCAGGCCGGGGGTCAGAACCAGGAAGAACATTTTCTAGTCCTACTAGAGACGGAAACTGTGTTTCTGGCTCTTAAGTAGCTCCACCTAGCCTGGCGGACTACTCTGTGGTTATGAGGATCAACAACACCACAGTGATGGTTTTCTGGCCCAGACAAGGAGGTACTTTTCAGTACAACCATCCCATCCTGCGGTGGAGATACCGGGATGGTCCGAGTCCCCCTCGGTCTCCTTGGAAGCTCGCTTGATTCCAGGCAAAGGAATGGGCTCGCCGACCATCTGAGCAGTGTGTCATGAACACCACATTCCGAGTGGTCTTTGGATCCTCAAGTAGCCTACAAGTCCTGCCTCGGTGGGGCTCCCTCGGTGGACCGGTTCGCTACAGCACTGAGCTGCAAGCTCCCGCTGTACTGCTCCCCGGTCACGGATCCCAAGGCCCTCTGGTAGGAGGCCTTCCAGCAACGGTGGGACACCATCGATGTGTTGCCTCTGTAGCTTACTCCTCTTCCCGCCGGGGGTCTATCCAGCACCTCCTCAAAGAGAGAGGATTTTCGCAACAATTGGCGAAAAGCCTGGACACCTGCGCAAGTCTTCCGCAAGTAATCTCCCAGGCGATTCAGCGAGTTTCTGTAACCGGTGTCGGGGAGAGGGCATCCCTCCACACGTTGCCGCTACCAGCATAGCGGAGCCCCCAGTGGGATTGCGGGATAAGTGTGCCTTTCAGTTTCGACTGTGAAAGGCTATCCCCCAGCCTTAAGGCTTGCCTCCTGGCTCTAGGGACAAACATTTCTCCCCCGCTGGAACTCTTCCTTCGCATGCAAAGCCTTGTCCTCTCCTGCCCTCAGTCGAAGGTGAGACCTCCTCCTCGGAACGTGGTTCGAATCCTCGAGTCTCTTAAGACCCGCCCCCTGACGAACCACTATGAGTTCCCAGACCACCACCTTTCTGGGTAGACAGTGTTCCTGCTAGCCTGTCTTCAGCCACGCGAGTCACATGGTCTCTCTTACGACTTCGCCCATTCAGGGGGTTAGGGGCAGACAACTTCAGGTTCGTCCCTGAGGTTTGTTGCCGAGACTCAGAATCTGAGAGTGCCGGACCCGCTTCGACTCCTTCCAAGGCTCGGGTCTCCGTCCTGTAGCAGATGACTCAGACCATCTCCTACCTTGCCGGTAGGGAGTCCGACCTGGTGTCTTCAGAGAACAGCTGCAGGTCGTCTCCAGGTCCAAGTCTAGTTCGTGGATCCTGGGTAACGAGGAGAAGGGTCTCCAGGAGTACCATCTCGGCCTGGATTCGCAGGGTGCTACACCCTGCCTTGAATCCTGACCCTTCTCCGTCGCATCGCCCTAGAACCCATGATGTCAGGGACTTAGATACGACCCTACCCTTCATGGAGCATCTTCAGTGACGCAGGTCCTGTAAGCGGGGATGTTGAAGCCTCAGACCTTCTTCTCACCCCCCTTACCTGCAAGACATGACCCACAGGAGGCTCGATACGTTTCTATCGGCCCTGTGGTGGCTACACAACAGCTGGTCTGAACCTCAGGCTCCTTGATGGACAAGTGGCAGCAGGTTGAGGGCATTGTTACCTGGTGTTAGTCTGCATGAATGAAAAGATCTGTCTGGCCCTTATTCTTTTCTTCATCCTCTCCTCCCACGGAGAAAGCAGCATCCTGGGTTCTCTGCACAGCTGACCTCAAACCACTGCAGGTAAACCATGCTTCCTTGTGTTCCTAGTATTATGTGTAATACTGTCGTCCCCATACCCTGACGAGGTGGTATTGGGAGAGTCCTAGCCTGGATTTCCTTCTGAGGGACTCCAGGGCAACTGCCTGGGACAAGTCACTTTTCACCTTCGCACACACCTTATGTAGGCCGCGGCAGTTTCACAACCGCCAGCGAGGAGCAGGGATTCCCTATTGTCCGAGTACTTGACCACTCAAATATGGAATCCCCGGGCAAGCCAAAAGCCAGTATGGCCGGGACTTACCACCCTTCCTAAGGGTTGAGTCACCCCATGTAAATAGCATGGTTTGTATTCAGTTACGAAACAAATGACAAATTCGTAGATAATTTGTATTTTTCCTAACGATACAAACCTAGCTATTTACAGTTATGTGCCCGCCAGCCCTGTCCCCCAAGATAAGTCCTACCTCTAAGTAAAGTTGAGTATTCTCCGGTGTGTGTGAGGGGGAGGGGTAGCTAGCTCCCCCCCCCACCCCGCTACCTAGCAGTGGGTTAGGAAACCCTCGTTTAAACTTTATGGCTCTTCATCGGCTGTTGCCAAAGTAATTACCCCATGTAAATAGCTAGGTTTGTATCGTTAGGAAAAATGCAAATTATCTACGAATTAGTCATTTTATAATGAAAATAAAATTTTTAGTGATAAATGTCAATAAATCCGAGCTTCCAAATAGAAGCAATAGGAACATCGAGTGAGTATAGCAATAACTAATTTTATTAATGTTCCATCCATTTGATAAACATATTAGTCTACTGTATATGATTTATTATTGTCAACACATATTTCTGGGTAAAATAACCAATATATGACAGTGAGGTTAATTCTCTCTCTCTCTCTCTCTCTCTCTCTCTCTCTCTCTCTCTCTCTCTCTCTCTCTCTCTCTCTCTCTCTCTCACCTGGCAGCATCCTCAGTTGCTTCATATTTAACTCTATGAAGTTCATCATGTAATTGGTCTTTCTCCTGTTTCAGCCGAGTTACCTCTTCAAGGGTAACAGAACGTAGCTGGCGTAAATGTTCGCGGGTATTTCCTTGAGATGTGAGCCTGTCAAGAACTTCTTCCACACTGGTTACTCCCAGGACTTCCTAAGGAAAGATGAGAAGGTCAAGTAATGACAAGGAAAATTAGGTAAGAGCTCTCTCTCTCTCTCTCTCTCTCTCTCTCTCTCTCTCTCTCTCTCTCTCTCTCTCTCTCTCTCTCTCTCTCTCTCTCTCTCTCATACTATAAAGAACAAAAATTGTATTTGCAATGGGTACTTCATGTAGCTTGCTACTGAACTTACCTGATCAAAGCTTGAAAATGAATTTTCCTCCTACCATCGATACAATTAGGATATGTCTTTGATTTTTGCACTTTGCCTCAATAAATTTGTAGTTTTCATTTGATTAAGTTATCACTATATTTTCATCATTCATTGTATTTATTTCATAAAAATATCATCACTTATAAATGCTTCTAGTTATGATCTCAAAAAGATGCCCCCAGTCACTGCACTATTGTTTACAACGCTTTGTGGAATCATTGACGTAATGTGTGGAGCCATACCTAGTGAGACTTGAAGTTTAAAAGACAGTGCTCTTTTCAATGCAGACCTAACTACGGCCACTTATTGTGGTGAATGTTTCTGTTATGCCCTCTCATATATTTGCTAGGCCTATCCTTAAGGCCTTAATTTGGACAGTTCCCTCTTTACCTAACCCAGACCAAACGCCAATTTTGATTGCTTCTCAGATAATGTAAGTTATAGTAACAAATCTATATTGAGTCAAACCAAAGCAAATGAGGGAAAACTATGTACTAATTTAAACCACTTATTGGAGGAACACCTTTTTGCAGTAACGGTGGGTGAAAGACAACGCTTAATGTGTGGAGATGTTTGGTTATATAGATGGAGATGAAGACAATATAGTGACCTGCCTAGTGTCTATCTATGGTACATCAAAATTTATTATTTCATATCCGCTAAATCAACAATATTATGATAGATGCCTTGCAATCTAGAGGACAGTCAGTACATTATAATAGAACTTTTTAGGAAAGTAGTTGACGTCAAGGCTTGGCTGAGAGTAGTTTCAGCCAATTATATCTTGCCTTCTTGGGTGTTCATTGGAGGAAAGACACATGTAGGTGGGACTTGGAATAGGCCTTAGCTGAGTGACCAGGTCTGTGTGAGTGAGGGATAGGTGTAGGACTTTAGTAATCTTGCTCCTGATTCTTTCACAATCTTTGGACTGTCATCCTAACAATGGTTGCCAATGCCAGTATATATGGGGAAGATATGAATAGCATGTGGTGTCCCTCTGTGGTATGATGAGTAAAGTCCATTCTGGACCAATTGTACCTTATTTGAAAGACACCAGAGTCTGGAGGCAAGTACCCATTTTTTCTGAACTTTCAACAAAAGTGTAATAAACTAAAGGAGGGTAAAGAGATACCATGATAAAGCTACTTAGGAAACATGAGTAAAAATAAAGTATAGTCAACTAAGAGGATGGATTTAGATGCTTTACATAGAATTGACAAAGATAGAATTATAACTGAGCAGAGCCTGAGGAGGAGCATAATAAAAAAGGCTAAAGATTTTGGCAAACAATGTTGGAATCGCCACAGGTTTAGGGAGACCACAAAACTCCTAAAAGGGAACCTTGAGTAAATTCTGAGGTGACTCCTCCAAAGATGGTCTTGGTAATTTGTGGTGATGAAGGACTACTCTCATCTCTCCAGCATCAAGGATGACTGTATTCTTGAAATGCTCTCAGTCCCATCAAGGGGGTTTGGTATATACTTGAGCCACTCTAATCATAGTGGTACCATCCCTTCATGGTAGGGTAGGGAGTGGACATTAGGTAGACAGCTCTTGCAGGTGTCATTGGTGGAGAAATTAAATCCATGAAAGGTTAATGTTGTCTTCTTTTGGATTTGAGAGTCTTATTATTTTCCCTCCCTTTTACTTAATGTTTTCCATTGTTTTCTTCATAATTATTATTACCTCTTCCCTCCTTCTCAAGAAAATTAATGAGTAATCTTAATGTTCAATGTACCCCTGGATAAGGTGGCGAACCCCAGACACCATTGACGACCTCTGCTAATATAATCAAGAAGAATTCTGTTGACGTCCTAGGAACAAAAAAGGACCCCCTCTACTAATGTTTCAAAACCAAGTAAATTGGGTAACACAGGGAAACTGAATCCTTCATGTTACCTAGATTCCAATAAATACTGATTATGGTAAGTTATATAAAGCATTTAAATGCTATGGATTGATAAAAGAAATAAGAATGAAACTTGAAAATGAAAAATGGCATTCTTGGATATCTTATAATAATCATGACGAAGCATTTAATGCAATATGTAACATCAATAAAATTAAAATTTATAACTTAAATGTCATGTGTGCCCTTTGTGATAAGATACCAAACAATTTGGATGTGTGCAGACCTGCTGACTGGTTTGAAAAAGATGTTGATTCAACTATGCCCTCTGAGGGGATGCCAAAACTACCAATGTGGCTTGTTGCCATGCCTGAAGGGAGTACTGGGAATTGTTTTAAAATTTGCAAACTAATTCAGAAAAAGGTAAGAACCATTGCACCAGGTGATATGTCTTGCTTTGGAAAAAATAGCTTCCTCATCCGTGCGAAATCATGCTCACAATCGGTAATACTGTCTAACCTCAAGACAAGTAGTGATGATGATATGTTTGTCAGACCCCACCTAAATTTTAGTTATGGAAGGGAAGCTGTCTTCGATAGATACCTGTATGAATTTACAGAAGAGGAAATACTGCCCATGTGTCCATTAACAGGGTGTTGATGTGCCTGTCCATATTGTTATTGAAAATGAAAAAATTAAAGTTCGACCTTTCAAACAGAAGCCCCTACAATGTTTCAATTGTTTCAAATTTGGACACCCTTTGATGTTTAGCATTTGTCCCAGATATTACCATGGAGAGTGTACACTTGAGGCCAGGTGTTTGAACTGCAACTCAAACCATAAATCCAGTGATAGGAGCTTTGAGCTTTATGAGTTGGAAAAAGCTGCCCTCAGTAAATTCAGTGAACAACACATACTGTAAGTGTGGGATATGCCAATAGACTACTGAATAAACTAAACATCTATGCAAAGGAAATAAAATCAAGAGAAAATATACGACAGTAGACATCAAACCCACCTAGTACTGCCAGAAGTTCTAAGAAAAGAAATACATCATCTAATAATAAAGTGTTGCATGACGAGGTAAGCATATTGCCTTCTGAGGCTTTGCCATGGTGTATTAAAACTGTAGCATTTCCAATTTCTGTACAACCTTCATCCCCCATTACCAACAATAGTACAAACCTATCTCAGGCTATGTCCCAGCCTAATTTGATGGAGGTTCCACTCAAAACCAACTTACCTGGTGCACCTTTAGTGGGGAAGGTGTAAAAACCTGGTAGCTCGCCACCTATTAATAAAAAGAGAGAGAGAGACCTCTATCTCTCTCACCCCTTCCGTAAGAAACATTAAACTTATGACATCAAATAAATTTAATATTTTGTCAATTGATGTTTCTGATCAACCAAAAGACAATTAAAATGAATCAAAAATTCAAGTTCATGTCCAACATCCCCCTCAGCAATTAGATCAAAAGGACACAAAGAAAAAGACACACGTAAAACCTAATATATTAAGACCCTTTCTAATGAAACCTTTGAGAAATAGTGTTAGATCAAATATTACTAATGGGAAGACTTCATCCAAGGTGTCTTCCAAAAGTATACCACAGATTTTTCCTCCATTTTGCAATGGAATTGTCTGGGTTTAAGGGCCGAATATGAAGAACTTAAGCTCCTCATTCATGAGCACTCCCCTATAATTGTATGTCTACAGGAGAGCAAGTTCGATGCTAAAACAGTACTCCTAGTCCTTGAGAGTATGATAGTTATAGGACACCATATGATCAACGAGCAGGGAGCCATGGCGGAAGTCTTATATACATCCGTCGAAATGTTCTCCAAATATTTTTGTCTATCTGTACCCTCTGCAGGCAGGGGTTGTACGTATAGATACAGGGAGAAAATACACAATTTGCTCTATATTTTGCCTCCAAATGATAACATATTGTATGATAATTTAGTAAAGATGATTCAACAACTCCCTCAACCTTTTCTCTTACTGGGAGATTTGAATGGTAGACATCCTTTATGGGGTAATGTTTTAGAAAATGCAAGGGGTAATATTATATTATCAGTTGTGGAGCATGAAGATGTAGGACTCCTTGATACAGGAGAGGCCACGCACTTTCATGCTCAGACAGGTACCTTGTCATGCATTGACCTATCAATCGCAAGCTCTAATTGCCTTCTCAATTTTGATTGGAGGACATTAGATGATTGCCATATTAGTGAGCATGCACCAATCATTATAAACACCAACAATAGTTTACCTTTACGGGGATCGCCATGATGGAATCTTGACAAGGTGGACTGGAATAGATTTTGAGCAAAGCAAAATTGAAGGGAATGCAGAACAGTTTGAAAGTGGAACTGAATGGAACTCTATTCAATTCCCAAAACAACAGGGTTGTTCAAATGATGACCAGTCCCCTGGTGGTCTTCAGAACTAACTGCCCTGCACAGAGCCACAAGAAGATCTTTACCTCGATTGCGCATACGCCAAACTGAGGCGAATTTAATTATACTGTATATAAGAAATGTAGAGCACAGTTCTGCCGTGCAATGAAAAAAGCTAGGCGCCAGTCTTGGGTATCTATTGTTTCCTCCGTCAACAGTAGAACACCACCATCTTCTGTATGGAGGAAAGCAAAAATGATAGGAGGCAAAATTACCCCCAACCCACCAAGAGTCTTGGAAGGTGAATGGTCAGTAGGTGACTGGAGCAACTGAGGTTAGCAATGCCCTGGCTGATCATTTCTCAAATGTATCATACAAGTGTGAAGCAGCTCCTGGTCACCAGTATAGGAGCAATGAAGAACAGAAAATTTTAAATTTTGTAACAGGAAAGGAAGAATCTTACAATGCTCTTTTATTGAAAGAATTTGATTCCATACTTGCTACATGTAAAGATACAGGTGCTCCAATGGAATTCCATATGCAATGATGAAACATGTACCTGTTAATACTAAGTTATTTATTTTAACCATTACTAACAGAATATGGCATGATCATAGTTATCCAAGTGTTTGGGAACTAGCCATTATTTTAGCCTTTTTAAAATCTGGTAAGGATAAGTTTTTAGCCAAAAACTATTGTCCAATTGCATAGACATCTTGCTTATGTAAGATCATGGAGACTATGGTCAATGCGAGACCAATATGATACATGGAAAAGAGGGTATTTTATCACCTATCTAGTGTGGATTTAAAAAAATGCTCTCAACGACTGATGTGTTGATACGACTGGAATCCTCTACTTGTGAAGCCTTTGCTCACAAACAGCACCATGTACCGGTAAGTCTTTTTTCACCTTGAATAGGCGTATGATACTGCATGAAGATATGGTATACTTAAAACTATTCATGAATTGGGATTAAGAGGAGAGTTACCATTGTTCATTCAATCATTTGTTTCACATAGATTTTTTCAAGTCAGAGAGGAAATGTCAGGAAGAAGGAGTTCCCCAGGGTAATGTGCTATGTCTATACCTATTTGCACTTGCTATTAATGGGATATCTTCCGTCATTCCCCAAGATGTTCTCTCATCATTATTTGTAGATGGTCTCTCCATATCATTTGCTGAATCTAGAATGTTGATGATTGAGAGAAAATTACAACTCTCAATTGACAAAATTATTCAGTTGGCTGATATGAATGGATTTAAGTTTTCAACAAGCAAAACTGTTGTTGTCAATTTCTGTTGTATTTGGGGAGTACGTACATCCAGACCTGGATATATACATCAAAGGTCAATGGATTCCATGAGTAAGTGAAGCTAGATTTTTAGCAATGAAATTTGATTGTAGTCAGACATGGATTCCTCACTTAAAGGCATTAAAAGTTGAATGTCTTGAAGCTCTGAATCTTGTCCACAAGAGTGTTTAGAACTTTCCCTATCCCAAGTCTCCTTGTTGATGCTGGAGAATTACCTTTAGACTTTTACCGAAAGTCTTCTATTGTTTGGTATTGGTTTAGGTTGCAAAGACTGCCTAATTCTTTAGCCTGTCAGACTGCAAACTTTGTAAGGCATTGTAGATATTTTGAGTTACACCCAAAATCTCCTCAACCTTATGGTTTTTGGTAAAACAATTAATAAACAGTGTTGATATAGCAAGAAATAGAGTTCTTCCATTTAGGATATCACCAACCCCTCCATGGAAATTACCAGAGATATATTTTTTTTAATATTTTATTGGTATAAAAAAGAACATGACTGAATTAGAAGCCAGGTCTCTTTTTATGGAACATATTAAAGAACACAAGGAATCGAGTTTTCAAGTCTAGTAACCCTTTAGTTTTAAAGATTTTAGAGTGGCTTTTCATTATTGGTCTGAGAGGTATAACATTTCAATTGTGCTGGGTTATAGCACACATGGTGTCTGGAAATAAGGAGGCAGATTCTCTGGTAAAGAATGCTGCAGCTGAGTTTTTACCAAGAAGGTATCCCATTCCCTGTAATGATTTTTTACCCACAATTAAGAATTTTATTTATAATAATTGGCAACAGCATTGGGATTGTTTAGTGGAAAATAAGATAAGAGAAATAACGAATGTTATATCCCCATGGAAGTGTAACATGATGCCCCGAAAGTGGGAGACTACTCTTTGTCGTCTTCGCATTGGTCACACTCGGATGACTCTTGAGTTTTTGCTAAATGGCCAACACCAACCACATTGCAACAAATGTTTGATACCCTTGACAGTGGGGCATTCATTGTCTGGGTGCCCTACTTATAGTACGAAAGAAATAGATATGTTTGAGGTTCGAGGTGAGGATGGAAGGTTGATCCTTGCCAAGATTCTTGGACATAATGATGTGTCATACAATGCTAGCAGCATTTTTAGATTTATTTCAGAAGCAGGTCTTCTGAAAGCTATTAAACTTTTATAATGACATATTTGCTTTCATGGTTTTAATTGAATATTCTTTTGTTCTTTATTTATAATAAACGATATTGGCATCAATGACCTTTGATGTCAGGATGCCAGAAAACTTCAAATCAATCAATCAATCTGGTAAACTTATTCCTACTTCCAAAAAAGATTGTATAGGGGCCTATGGAGAAACTGACTTCATCAGCGATCAGGTTGACAGTTCTTAATATCAGAGGTAGCCTATACTATCACCTTCAAGACCCAACTCATTTGAGTAAGTCTACTCACTGGCTAGGACAGTCTCATTTATTATGACAAAAACAACAGGAAACAGTGGGGATGCCCTCAAGATCTTGGTGTTGAATGAGCTCTCCGTCGCAGTGGCTGGTTTTATGCCCCAAATTTTGTACATTCCATTATCTTCAAGGAAATTCCAAACTGCCACTTCCAACCGAACAATTTCAATAGGGAAACATCGATTATCTTTCAGCTCAGAACAGGGAGGACTTATGACATAGTTGCCTTGTAAGATGAAATGGAGAAAATGTGTATGTTATAGTACATATGACAATTCTTCCATTGGTGGAGACTCTTTTCCAAAAATATTAGAGATAATGGCATCACATCTGAGCAAAGCCATAAGAGGGATAAGTTCTCAAGTTCTGTTACTGACACCCCTCTCTGTAGATAATCCACTTTTTGCCTTGCAGTTTATAAATTACATGTTAGTCACAACTCTTGTGAGGTTCGCATTCTTTGACAGTAAGGCAATGTCCATTGTACAGAAGCAGCTGCTTGAGGTTACCAATAGATCACCAAACTTTTACAGTTGCATATTGTATTTGTAGTGCCCAAGGTGACAGAAGGATGAAGTCAAGTACAGCACAGTAATTTACTTAAACCTGCTGAGAGTTAGTTTATCCTACTGGAAACATTGAAATCCATGCTGGAATCCATTGGGAAATGAGACACTAGAATCATTGTACCTCAATGATTATACATATTTTCACATTCCCATTCACCTATCTTGAAGGCTGTAACTTTGTGTGTTGTAAGGAAAGGTCTTATTATTTTGACTCACAGATATACAGTACATAGCCTATTGTATCAGAATGAGACTTAAGTAGGCCCACCATATATGTGGTCATTGATTTCAAGCTCCCGTGGACAAGGAATTTTGCAGATAGGAGACAAAAACTTTACTGATGTTAATTATTGTTTGCTTATAGCACCTGTAAATATATTTGCAAGTAATGCAATTGTACTTTAAATGTATGCAAACAATACACTTTAATATAATCTCTTTCTCTCTCTCTCTCTCTCTCTCTCTCTCTCTCTCTCTCTCTCTCTCTCTCGCTGTACTGTACTGTGCATAGTACTGTATATTTATTTGTTCCTACGCAAATACAAACTTTTGTCCTTTAGTAGGGATAGATTTTGGTGACAGCTGGTAATGGCAATGGAGAAGTATTGTGGTTCTGGCAACTATAACCCAGTATCCACTGGTAGCACAGCGCTCTGAGCCTCCATTCTTGATTCTGGCCGCTGAGCTGCACAAGTATTCCCTACACTCTCCAACTGGTCTGCAGTTTTTTTTTTTACATACCTTTAAACAGCACTGTATTTCATTTCAGTATGAGTATTAACTATCTTAGTAAAAAACAAACTTGTCTGTAATTCTGGGACACTTGTTCCAGGTATCGACCACAACTTCATTTCCTGAAGTTGGAATAAATCTTGGAGACAAGAATGCTCTTCTCACGAGATCCCTGTGTTGGTAAGCAACATGTCTCACAACATGCGAGCATGTATGCCTACTCGTCCTCGCCCTAACACCAGCTCTTCAGAGCTTGCACTTGCTCACCAGTAGCATCTTATGACAGTCCCCCCTACTTGTGAAAAAGAAAACATTGTTAGGAAGAATACATTTTCTTTTTCAGTTAGACACACATACTTCGATATTCCTAGTGCTCAAGAGAATTTTGCCTCCAAGAGTGCAGGTTTTGGTCTCGTTTCATCATTTATTGATTAACTTCGTTTATGGTTTGTTCTGGCCTAATTGTAAAGTCTCTGCATGGTGATTGCTAGACTGAGATTTGAGTCCTGCTCAAACTCGTTAGTTCCGTTATTGTTTGCAAACTTTTTGGGGGAAGCCATAGGTCTACCTGCTGATTTATCAGCAGCCATTGCCTGGCCCTCCCGGGTTCTAGCCTGGGTGGAGAAGGGCTTGGTTGCTGATCATATGTAGTAGGTTAGCCAGGGCACCAGCCATCCATTGAGATACTACCACTAGAGAGTTATGGAGTCCTTTGACTGGCCAGACAGTACTACATTAGATCCTTTTCTTTAGTTATGGTTCACTTTCCCTTTGCCTACACATGCACCGAATAGTCTGGCCAATTCTTAACATATTCTCCTCTGTCCTCATACACCTGACAACACTGAGATTACCAAACAATTCTTCTTCACCCAAGGGGTTAACTACTGCACTGTAATTTTCCAGTTGCTACTTTCCTCTTTGATAAGGGTAGATGAGATTCTTTAGCTATGGTAAGCAGCTCTTCTAGGAGAAGGACACTCCAAAATCAAACTATTGTTCTCTAGTCTTGGGTAGTGCCATAGCCTCTGTACCATGGTCTTCCACTGTCTTGGGTTAGAGTTCTCTTGCTTGAGGATACACTCAGGCATCCTATTCCATCTCATTCTCTTCCTCTTGTTTTGTTAAAGTTTTCACAGTTTATATAGGAAATATTTATTTAAATGTTACTGTTCTTAAAATATTTTTTTTTTCCTTGTTTCCTTTCCTCACTGAGCTATTTTCCCTGTTGGGGCCCCAGGGCTTATATCATCTTGCTTTTCCAACCAGGGTTGTAGCCTAGCAAATAATAATAATAATAATAATAGTAATAATAATAATAATAATATATGGTCAGTCTCTAGGGCAATGTCTCTGTTCCTTGACTCTGCCATTGTTGAGCAGCCTTTAAACCTTCAATCGTTCATCCTTGAGGTTGAAATGTTGGTGAATCCAACTTTCAATACTCGTCACTCCAGGCCTTCTTCAGTTAACTGTTCAGAGGGCAGACTGAAGAACACCGAACGGAAAGCTTCAAAGACATCAAATCTCCGTGCTTCTTTCAGAGAAACAGGGAACTTCCTCTTGAGGATGAATCCTAGTCTTCTGTTTAGGAAATCCTGGCCATTTGAGTTTCGGATGGTAAGCGCTTTGTTCATTGCTTGTGAGCATTGACTCATATGACTTTTGCCTACTCTATGAGTGATGTAAACAGTTTTTTGGGCTCAAGCCATGTCGTCCTGATGGAAGGTTCCTTCAGTAGCTTCCTAAGGGTATGGATGACAACAGTAGATATTCCCAGAAAATTAAACTACAGGTTTCACAGAATTCTAACTTCTGGCGCGAGTACCCGTAAGGTTTCCCTTTAGGATATTGTATAATAACAGGGGACGTATGCTTGACACGCCACATAGCTATCTGCACCCCACATAGCTTTTACGCTTCGAGGGGAAATAGTGGCAAGATATGGGAGGAGCCGTTACAAAGTTCTCCTCTACTGTTACTGTTTTGGTACTCGGCGACGTCAACATCCGGTCGCCATGTTGGCCACCATCTTGGATGACGCCGCCGGAGCGCTCTATTGTCATTCATTTACACGTAGCGTTTATGACAAGGTGTTTTTCCCAGTTTTTCGCTTAGTGAGCCAGTATGTCGCAATCTTCAGCCTTGCCTTCTTCTGGAAAGTTGAGTACTATATTCTTGTATTGTATAAATAAGCTCTAGCCATTAAGTAACGCCTTTTTATCTTAAAATACCGTGTTTTGTGTGCGGAGCTGTGCCTTGACCGGAGGCGTCATGTCGGACGCTGTTGTTTGCCTCACATGCTTTATTTAGTTAGCCAGAACAACCTTACCCGGTCTTATAACTAATTATCAGCATTAGTTATTTAGTCTTCATTGCTAGGAATTAGTTATATTATGCCGATAGTATCCCTTTTTCGACGAGTATAGGTAGCCGATTCGTAGCCTTGGTGGTTTTTGTTTACTCTCATGCATGATATAATAGTGTTCCTAGTTTTGAATTATGAAATGGAGATTTTAGGCATTTATACATATAAGATTCAGTGATTGCGCATATGTTTTCACCTTCGAGGAAGTATACTAAGGGTTTCGGTGATCTTGGTTGTCGACTCCCTTGCCCCTTACCTAACGTAGGTCCGTGTTTACTTCCTATCTTCCCCAGTTACCTTACCCAAGGTATCTCCCCCCTCTGAGGTAGCCTAGGCTACATCCTATCCCTCCTTACCTCGAATCGTATTCGAGTAGGGTTAGGCTAGGATCTTCTTTCCCCACTCCTAGCCATAGCACATGAGCTTTGAGTTTGGGACAGAACCTCAGAGTACCTGTCGTTTGCCCCCAGCTCCCCCTCTGGGTGAATGAACTCTCCTTTTGGGGCCTTTATGGTTGGCAAAGGTGGAAGGGCTTTGCCTTTCCCCCTAATCCACACTTAGTAGGGTTTCGACCCTTTCCTCCCTGTGGCCTAGTGACCTGTCCTACGCCTGCCTTCCCTGGTTCGGGACTCGCTTCCCTAGCCTAGGTTAGGCAGGCCGGGGGATTCTGTTTCTTTATAGTTTAGGACAGTACACTAGTGCTGCACCTTCTCTGAACTAACCTACCCTAGGCTGGAGAATGAAGTCTCCTACACCTGGGATAGGGCTGGTTCTGGAACAGAACCCCCTCCCCCCCTGGGCGTTGGTGAAGGCTATGCCTTCCCCCACGCGTGGGACCTCCCTATCTTAGAGTGTTCTTCGGTCTTCCCTTGGGCCGCCACCCTCAATTCCTGCCGACTGCCGGCTCTGTTGCGGCTGGATGAAAGATTGCCCCCCTCTCTTTCATTTGAACACTCCTTCCGGATGAAGACGAGGTCGGGGTAATGAACTACCCTTCCCTCCCTCTTCCCCTACCCTTTCTCTCTACCTATCAGTGCCGGTCCACTGCCGCTACCCTGCCGGCAACAGCTGTCAGGGTACCCTAGTATCCACTTTGTCTCATTGATTGACGCCAGTGCTGGAATACCTTCGCCGGTCGCTTGCCGACTGCCAGAGTCTGCCGATGTGCCAGCAATCTTCCATCATCCAGAAGCTCCTATTCTCTCTGCCACATAGACTGATGACATGGAGGGGGTTCCCACCCTCGATGGAGATTCGTCGGCGCCCGGCGCGTTTCCGGCATTCCGCCACGCTGCCGGAACCACCTAATCATTTTACTTAAGTGGACTGTCACCTCTCCCCTGCCAGCCTGGTGCCGGCGGCGACTATTGTATAGCTATATATGATAGCCAGTATGTCGATGGTACAGTACTTACCCTAGACAAAAAAAAACTATGATGTATAGTTGTGCAGTAGAAATATTTCCAGCATACTCTGTGCATCCATGCTCAGTCCCTTGCCGGGACCCATCTGAATAGGGAGGGATTGCTTCTTCCCCCCCCCCCTTTTTCATCCTAAACTGAATGAACTCAGTTTCCCCCCTTCTCACCATGACTAATTCTCCAGAGGAAGCCTAAGCTGTGCTTAATCCTTTGTGGATATCTCTTCCATCTCTTAGGCTCTTTAAGAGCCCCTAGAATTAGTCTCGGTGTGGGGTCACGGCAATTGGCTGGGCGGGATGCACATGTATGTCTTTTCTGCTTCTTTTCCAGCTTACTATCCTAAGCTTACACAAGAAAAGGAATCTTATATTAAGTTGAATAACTTTGATGCTAATCTAAGATTACTTTAGGTCTTTACTTTAAGTCATTGTATATGACTTCCACAGACTCATTCCCCCTTTATTTTGCAGGAGGAGTATGTCCGGTGTGAGAGCGCCTCCTGTAGCGTTCGGCGTCCGGACTTCTACGGCCACCTGGTGTACCGAACCCACGCCAGCTGTTCCATCACCAAGGGGACTCTGCGGTATTGGGACCCGCAGGTCTGCACCGTCTGCAAGGACCTGCTCCACGAGGCGTTCGAGGACCCTCCCTCTACGGAGGCCAAGGACATTGCCCGAGAGAAACTGCACAAATGGGTGCGTGGTTTCCAAAAGAACGCCACGGGGCCCTATCTCCCGAGTGAGAAGATGAGAGCTTTGCTCTTCCCAAAGGCATCTGCGGATGCTGTCATCCCCAAGGCCGAGATCCACTGCGTACAGCTGACGGTTGAACCTGACGTTTCGGATGCACTGCAAGACTTCCATCTTGACGAGGTGGAACAGATGTCGGAGGTATCAGACACCACCGAAAAGACCCTGATGGCCGAGGGTCAAGAAGAGGAGGAGCATGTGGAGGCTCCGGACTCCGAGGGCGAAGACGCCCGCGCCCCCTCTGTCACTTCCGTTGCCGTAACGGAACCCGTCCCCTCTACATAGTCGACGCCTACTCCTACTCCATCGTTACTGGAGAACCAGGACAGTATCCAGGCCCTAGTGGCCCTCCTGGATGAGAGGTACCGAAAAGGACAAGAGGACCTCAAGAGGGAGATTCTCCGTCTGTCGAAGCAGTCGGTCAAGAAGATCAACATCAAGGATCTTCCCCCTTGCTCAGTGACCAACCCCTGGAGGCATGCCGAGCACATGCCAATCACAAGTGGACGAATCTTCAATCTTCGTCAATGACAAGCTAGGCTCCATCCCCCTTGAAGAGGTGGAGTTTTGGCCTAGCTTTGAGTCGTACCCGGACTGTTACATCCGTCTCAAGTCCGAGCCAGCTTCCAAGGAGGAAACCAAGCCTAAGGAGGTCATAGTCTTTGACCATGCCAAGGCTCAATATCTTTTAGCCAGAAACCTTAAGAGTAAGGGCTACACCAACTCCAAGGTGCCAGCCCTTAGCAAGAAATATCCATCTTTTCTTGCTCCTGCCACCATGGTCTTCACCTTTGCCGAAAAGTCCTTGCTGGCAGTGTTGAAGGTGGTGGAGGAAGGGAAACTTTGCCCTACATTGGAGGAATGTAGGCCCCTCTCCCTCGCCCTACCTCCTGACAACAAGAACTGGAAAGACATCCAGTTAACTTTCTCGGTAGGAAAGTTGGAGGCTGACGTAGCAGGACGTCAGTTTAATGAGAACCTCCCTAAGCTCTCCGAATACCTTCTGCGTCGGGAGCTGGATACAAAAGAGAGACTGGCCGCCTCCCTTTCCCTCCAAGTGCAATTGGAGACAATGGCCGGGGACACTCGGACCCCAGATATGTATATGGTCTTAGCTAAGACCCATCTCGCCACCCTGACGAAAGACTTCTACAGCTTTATCAGGGCTCGTAGAGCCTGTAGGGAATTCGTGTTTACGGATGCTACCGTCAAACACGAACCCCGGAAACTGATCTCCTCCAACATTTGGGGGGAAAAACCTCTTCCCCGATGATCTCGTGAAAGAGATCGTAGACAGAGCTGCCACCGAGAACCGGAACCTTCTCAACAAGTGGGGCATGTTTAGAAAAAGGAAATCTTCTCAGGATGAGGGTCCCCAACCTAAGAAGTCTCACAAGCCTAGGCCTCAGCAGCGACAGGTTAAGCGCCAGTTTCCGGCACCTGCTACTCCCCAGTTGGTGGCTCAGCTCCAACAGACCTTTCAGTTGGTCCCTCAGCCGGTGGTGGCCCAGTCACCAGTCTTTACCCCTGCCTATGAAAGGCAATCCACTACTTTTCGTCCCAAAGGTAGAGGCTCCGGCAGAGACTCCTCTCGATGCCCTTCCAGAGGGAGAGGAGGGAGGGGAGCAGGCGGCCGAGGTGGCAAACCCTCGGGAAACCAAAAGCAATGAAATGCTTCCGGTGGGAGGAAGACTCCGCCTCTTCCAGGATCGTTGGACCTTCGATCCTTGGGCTCACATCAATTCTTCCAACACTCCATCCCCGTCCTGGAAGAATACGTCCAAGAACTCTTGAACAAGAAGGTTCCAGGGAAGACTGTTCTGTGTTCCCAAGAAGGACTCAGACAAACTCAGAGTCATTCTGGACTTGTCCCCTCTCAACAAGTTCATCGTGAACAACAAATTCAAGATGCTAACTCTTCAGCACATCAGAGCCCTACTGCCCCAAAAGGCATTCACAATCTCGATAGACTTGGCAGACGCCTACTTGCACATTCCAATGAATCGCCAGGCCTCCTCCTACCTAGGATTCAAGCTTCAAAGAAGGCAATACGCCTTCAGAGCCATGCCCTTCGGGCTCAACATGGCTCCAAGTATCTTCACAAAGCTCGCAGAAACGATCGTCCAACAGCTACGCCTTCAAGGCGTCCAGGTGATGGCTTACCTGGATGATTGGTTGGTATGGGCTGCATCCTCAGAAGAATGCTTGCAAGCTTCAAGAAAAGTGACCCAATTCCTGGAACATCTGGGTTTCAAAATCAACACCAAGAAGTCTCGACTTTCTCCAGCTCAGAAGTTTCAATGGCTAGGAATCCATTGGAACCTTCAGTCACACCGTCTGTCCATTCCTCCAAAGAAAAAGAAGGAAATAGCAGGATCAGTCAAGAGACTCCTAAAATCCAAACGGATTTCAAGACGTCAACAGGAGCAGGTGCTCGGCTCCCTCCAGTTCACTTCAGTGACAGACCCTGTGCTACGAGCACAGCTAAAGGATGCATCGGGAGTCTGGAGAAGATACGCATCCATCGCTCGAAGAGATCTCAAGAGACCTCTGCCAACCAGGCTTCATTCACTCCTAAAGCCATGGTCGGAGGCAAAGAACCTGAAGAGATCAGTTCCCCTAGAAGGAGGGGGGGGGGGTGTCACTCCCCTCAACGACAAGTTCAAGGAACATGGTCTCCCCTATTCAAGACGTTCCACATCAACTTCTTGGAGGCCATGGCGGTCCTTCTTTCTCTGAAAAGGCTGTCTCCACGACCCTTGTCCCACATCTGTCTAACTCTGGACAGCGCCGTTGTGGTCAGAGGTCTCAACCGTCAGGGCTCAAGATCGCCCCAACTCAACCAAATGTTACTGCCTATCTTCCGCCTTGCGGACAAAAAGAGATGGCACCTCTCAGCTGTTCACCTTCAAGGATTCCGCAATGTGACGGCGGATGCTCTATCAAGGACAACCCCGATAGAGTCAGAATGGTCCCTAGACGCAGACTCATTCTTCTTCATCTCTCGCCAAGTCCCGGAACTGCAGATCGACCTCTTCGCGATGAGCGACAACAAACAACTTCCTCATTACGTGGCCCCTTACGAGGACCCCAGAGCGGAAGCAGTGGACGCAATGCCCCTGGATTGGAACAGATGGTCCAAGATTTACTTGTTCCCTCCACCCAACCTTCTGCAGAAAGTCATCACCAAGCTAAGAACCTTCCAAGGCACAGCAGCCCTAGTGGCACCCAAGTGGCCCCGGAGCAACTGGTTCCCTCTAGTCCTAGAGTTACAACCCAAGATAATTCCCCTGCCAGACCCAGTTCTATCCCAGCAAGTTCAGAAGTCGACTGTCTTCGCTTCATCAAGGAAAACCAGAGACCTACAGCTCATGATTTTCTCTCCCTAGCCGTTAAGAAGAGGTTTGGGATCTCGAAGAAAAGTTTGGACTTCCTAGAGGAATACAAAACTAAATCTACCAGAAGGCAATACGAGTCTTCCTGGAAGAAATGGGTGTCCTTCGTCAAGGCTAAAAGTCTTAAGGAAATCTCTATAGATTTTTGTCCGTCCTTCTTTATTCACCTTCATGGACAGGGCTTGGCAGCCAACACAATTGCTACCTGTAAATCGGCCTTGACAAGACCACTACTCTATGCCTTTCAGATCGACCTGTCCGACGACATCTTTAACAAGCTGCCAAAGGCATGTGCTAGACTCCGTCCTGCACCTCCTCCGAGACCTATCTCCTGGTGTCTCGACAAAGTGCTCCAGTTTGCCTCAAGTCTGGACGAGTCTTGCCCTCTGAAAGATTTGACTCAAAAAGTTATTTTCCTTTTTGCTCTTGCCTCAGGAGCCTGAGTCAGTGAGATTGTTGCTTTATCAAGAGAAGAGGGCCAGATACAGTTTGCTGACACAGGCGAACTTACTCTTTTTCGTGACCCATCGTTTCTCGCCAAGAACGAGCTTCCCACCAAACGGTGGGGCCCCTGGAGAATCTGCCCCCTGAAGGAAGATGTCTCTCTATGCCCAGTAGAGAGTCTAAAGGTCTATCTTCGAAGAACTTCAGACTTTGGCGGTGGACAGCTCTTTAACCCTGGATAGGTACGCTCCTCGGACACCCCTTTAAGGGTATACTCGGACGCGCGCGACCCCGACGCCAAAAAAAATTCTTGAAAAATCAGTTTTTGCAGTAACCTCCTTTTTTCTTTTGCCAAAAAAAACTTCAATGAATGTTTAAAACAACTGTAAAGACAAATACTAATCATCTGCAGAAATCTATTTATTATAAATATTTTAAAAAATTAAGTAGAAAAAAAAAGACCTTACATAAAAATTCATAAAAAAAAAGTTTATACATAAATACACAAATCCTTTTAGGAATTGATTCTTGAATGTTTAGGACACATCTTGATGTATTTTGGATGAAGTCAGGCCCATGGAGGTGAAGATCTGAAATGAGAAAAAAAGGGTAACTTTTTTTGGCCAAAAAAATTTGTCCAAATTTCATGAATTTTTTTGGGTACCCAAATGAAATAGGAAGTGGCTATTTTTTTAGGGAATAAGCATATGTTATCCTAAAATAAAAATATGTAAAAAATCTTCATTATTTTGTAAATTACATTTATATCAGGGGCCATATCTAAAGGTAATTTTTTGAGTACTTAGAAATTTCGTAAAAAAATACATATATTTAATATATAATATGATATTTATGCAGGTAAAAATATACCAAAATATCACAAATTATATAGGGAACAAGAATATATATAGATATTGCAACTTACGCTTCGGATATGTCCACAAAATGGCCGCCAACCACACTGACTCAGACTCCCTAATCTGCCACTTGAAATGTAAGAAGGGTATGTCAATTTCAAGGTGTTATTTACTAATCTAATTATTCTTGGATATGCATAGAAATTGTATGGTGGGTTGCTGGATAATTGTCGATTATTTTACGACTATAAAATTGAAATTCTGACCCAAAAAGTGTGATAGTTCCTTAGTACGTAGTAATTTTGAAAGAAATGGGAAAAAACGAAAAAGTGGCAATCGCAGGAAAATCGAACACATACCTATATTTACGCCATATCTGGCTAAAAATAAAGATAGGCATGGGTAGCCAGATCATCTAGAAACACTTTCCAACACTATAAAAATTCAAGTTTTGTGACACTACTTGCCAATTCCTTACGGTAACATGACTAAGCAAAAAAATGCAAAACAAATAAAAAGGGGCACTCGCGGAAAAATGGCCAACATTCTAATATACGGCATTTCAGAAAAAAAAAAAAATTTCAGCCACGTACTAGGCAAACCATCAAGGCACATTTTCCGACAAATAAACATCTAAATGAATCATTACTCTGTGATAGTTCCTTAGTACGTAGTAATTTTGAAAGAAATGGGAAAAAACGAAAAAATGGCAATCACAGGAAAATCGAACACATACCTATATATACGCCATATCTGGCTAAAAAAAAGATAGGCATGGGTAGCCAGATCATCTGGAAACACTTTCCAACACTATGAAATTATAAGTTTTGCGACACTACTTGCCAATTCCTTACGGTAACATGACTAAGCAAAAAAATGCAAAACAAATAAAAAGGGGCACTCGCGGAAAAATGGCCATTCTAATATACGGCATTTCAGAAAAAAAAAATTTCAGCCACGTGCTAGGCAAACCATCAAGGCACATTTTCCGACAAATAAACATATAAATGAATCATTACTCTGTGATAGTTCCTTAGTACGTAGTAATTTTGAAAGAAATGGGAAAAAACGAAAAAATGGCAATCACAGGAAAATCGAACACATACATATATATACGCCATATCTGGCTAAAAAAAAAGATAGGCATGGGTAGCCAGATCATCTAGAAACACTTTCCAACACTATAAAAATATAAGTTTTGCGACACTACTTGCCAATTCCTTACGGTAACATGACTAAGCAAAAAATGCAAAACAAATAAAAAGGGGCACTCGCAGAAAAATGCCCAACATTCTAATATACGGCATCTCAGATAAAAAAAAAAGACATGCACGTGTTAGCCCAACCATCAAGGCACACTTTCTAACACATAAACATGAAAAAAAAATCAATAATATACGGCAATTCCTTACTACGTAGTAAATTTTTGCAAATATTGAAAAAAAAAAGACAGAAATTGGCAACCGCAGTTAAATACCCAATATACCAATAACTACGTCGTATCTGACAAAAACAAAGTCCCGCATTGGTAGCCAGATCATCTAGACACACTTTCCAACACTAAAAAAGCAAAAGTTTTACGACACTATTTGGCAATATCTTACGGAAAAATGACTTGGCAAAAAAATGAAAAAAAATTAAAAAGGGGCACTCGCGGTAAAATGCCCAACATTCTAATATACGGCATCTCAGATAAAAAAAAAGACATGCACGTGTTAGCCCAACCATCAAGGCACACTTTCTAACACATAAACATGAAAAAAAAAATCAATAATATACGGCAATTCCTTACTACGTAGTAAATTTTTACAAATATTGAAAAAAAAAAACAGAAATTGGCAACCGCAGTTAAATACCCAATATACCAATAACTACGTCGTATCTGACAAAAACAAAGTCACGCATGGGTAGCCAGATCATCTAGACACACTTTCCAACACTAAAAAAGCAAAAGTTTTACGACACTATTTAGCAATATCTTACGGAAAAATTACTTGGAAAAAAACTGAAAAAGGGGCACTCGTGGTAAAATGGTCCTCGTGGTGATGAACGACATTTTAACTAAAAAAAAATCATGCACATGGTAGCCAAACAATCCACCAAGACTTTCCACAACTGATAACCTATACAAGTTGCACCATTCTGCACCATTCTACGACAATTTCATAATACGTAATAACTTTGATAATTATGCAAATTACCTTAGAAGGGTAAACTCGGTCGCGTTCGACCCCGACGCGTCTCAGAAATCGGGGAAGGAGTACAGCTACAGCAATGCACATCTGGACACTACTAGAGCGTGTAGGCGAGACACCTACTGCAGGTCGATCACCCACAAATTCAGTCACGGGGGTGAGTCACGTGAGAAAAACCTCTTTTTTTTTTTTGACACTCGGGGTCGCGGACGACCCACCGTACCGTTCCAGGGTTAAAGGAGAAACATCAGGGTCTGATTTGTCACTCAAACAACTAAGGGCGAAAATCATACTTTATTCGCAGAGCGGATCCTGACAGTACACCCGCAGGTCATGATCCCAGGAAAGTCGCCTCTTCCCTGAATTTCTTCCAGACGATGGACTTCAAGAGTCTTCGTTCTTTCACGGGCTGGAAATCATCAAAAGTGTTTTTCAAACAGTGCGCAAAGCAGGTGCAAAAGTTGCGGCGCCATGTGGTGGCAGCAGGTAGTGTGCTAAAACCTGCTGCTTATTGCTGCGTAGAACAGTGAGTTATTCGGGACTCTAACTCCACGGGTGCCTGTGTTGACCCTAGTGCGAAACATTGTGAATTTAAGTGTCACCTAGTGACGCTAAAGATTGTTCTTCTACAAGGTGAAGTAACGTAGACTGTAACACGTGTGCCACATATTTTAACATGAAGTGTATATAAGACTTTCTAGAAAGAATTTATAGTTCCCCTGGAACTTATGTGTGTAATGGCAAGTTCTTCCTTTTCAGATTCCACACTCGCGTCTTTTGATGTCTTTAGTCTATGTTTTTTAATTGCATTTCATTGAAATTTACTTATTTCATGTTAATTCTTAATTTTATTGAATAAAATAGAATTTTTTGTTTCCATGTGCGTCTCATTTCGCCCTAACATATGAAATAAAAACACTGTTAGAGAATTTTTATTATTCTTATTATTTGAATATTATTATAATCAATGTTATAATATTGCTTCTCCTTGATGCATACTTATCTAGACCAAAGTAATTTGTTCTAACACAATTGTACTTTACTTCTTTGATCTGTCCAGGAGACCGGCAAGATCTCCGACTATAGGTGAGTTCCTTTATCAGGTAAACTTCAAGATGTTCCTTACGTCCAAATAGGACTTCCCTGCCAGGGGGGCAGGAAGTGATAACATGGTATATGCTTATCTGTAGCAACATGTAACGGAGATGTCGCGGTCTCTGCGGTCATCAGACCAAAGGAATATTGTTTAGAAGTCGAAGGCACTACAAAGGGAAAAAATCCACGATACATTAATTCTCTGGTACACTTCCATCAGGACGTCATGGCTTGAGCCCAAAAAACAGATTTTGAGCGAAGCAAAAAATCTATTTATGGGTGAGATAGCCATGACGTCCTGATGGACCCGCCCTGGTTCTCTATTCTGGCCTGTCAGGCCCCTCCCAATCTTATTGTATCATGGAGGCTGGGATATACACCCGGAAGGAATGAGGAAAGCGCGTTTTGGCGGCATCAACCAACATGGCGACCGGATATGATGTCGCCGAGTACCATATCAGTAATGGAGGTGGAGAGTTTTGTAACGGCTCCTCCCATACTTGCCACACTTCCCCCTCGAAGCGTAAACGCTATGTGTGGTGCAGATGGCTATGTGGCGTGTCAAGCATACGTCCCCTGTTATTATACGATATCCTAAAGGGAAACCCTATGGGTACTCGTGCCAGAAGATAGAATTCTGTGAAACCTTTAGTTTAATTATCTGGGAATATCTACTGTAGTCATATATACCCTTAGGAAGCTACTGAAGGAACCTTCCATCAGGACGTCATGGCTATCTCACCCAAAAATAGATTTTTCGCGACGAGCATACTGGGTTGGCTACTAAACCAGTGAAGAGCAATACTGTATCTGCCCGAGAGATCTTATTACAAACCTCCTAGAGACATGTAAGGTTAATCAGCGGATTCAGAAACCATCGACAAGCAACCCTTTCAGTGTATGCCATTGTAGAGCGTGAACCTCAGAAGAGTTAGGTTCTATCTGTATGTGACGAGCAGCCTATAGGATCACGAAACATACAAGCGAGCGACCAAGAGCGAGGGACCTTCAGCAACGAGAGCGCTACCTTAAGCCACAAGAGCATGACCCACAGCCACATGCGCTTGGCCCTCAGCCACAGGTGTGCTACCCTCAGCCATGAGCATGCAACCCTCGGTGCATGTACCCTTCCTTCAATTATATTAGTCTTCCACCACAAGGAGACACCCTATGAAGTTTTCTGAGACCAAAGCACAAAAGTGAACGGCTCCGTCAGGTGACTGCCCAGTTCCTTTTCCCTTTTTCCAAGAGTTATGATAGACAAGAATGAGCGCTAACTCAAGCCTCAGGAGATGCTCATCGCTCCTATTTTGGATTACTGTAAAGAGAAATGTCACATTCTAAGGTTGTAAAACATCAAGAAGGGGATTCACATCCTAAACTGGGGTTCCCAAAGTCTACAGGTGAGTATAGACTCTCTCTTATAAGGATTGTTTATCGGAGAGGGTTGAAATAGGCCTAAGAGTCATCACCACAATCATGCCCAGACCTAGAATTCCCGGAGGCGTTGCCATGGTCGTGTTAGGTCAAGAAGACCATCAATAAACTAGATGAGCAAGTTTCTGCAACCAAACACTCTATACGAGTGGCTCGCTCCTCGAACTTAATTCCTCCTGTCTTTTCGAAGCAGAGGAAATTCTATGTGACAGAGGAAGCTCATCTCTCTTTCCTTAGACCCTGAGGTAGAGACCTTAACCCCATTGATGTCAGCAGGAAGGCTCACACAAAAGCCATCACTTTTCTTGGTGTGAGAGGCCATGAATATGGAGGCAGAGGCAATATCAGTTGTGCTAGTTTCCTTTCAGTTAGACCACTGGTCTGGTATGCTCTCATTTTACAGTATTTCTGAATCTCGTGGCTTCTAAAATACAAAACTGTAGTGGTAAAATGGGAAAAGGCAAGTCAGGCCTCCTTCTTCAGGAGAGCCACGGTCTTGAAAATCTCTTATAAGATCCTACTAAATATGTGAACTCACCCCACAGGCAGCCACCTGTAAGAGAGACACAGACAAACGAAAACTTTCAGCTTTAAGTAATCGACTGACCAGAACCAGCCCTCTAAACTGAAGGCTTCAAGGCAACCGAGGATGAGGTAGACAAAGGCCTTTTTAGGGGTGGATCACCCGTGGGGGAATGCCTGTCGAGTCAGTGGACGAGGTGGCAATTCCATGGGATAGAACCTTGGACAATGGCGGTTTTGTGCTTCACATACCGCCTCCCGTTCACCAACTCTCTCCCTCCTGTCACTCCAATACCGATGAGTTGCTCATTATATTCGAGAGAATCCATCAAAGACCTACTCCTGTGGAAGGAGGTCAAACAGGTGTTACGACCGAGGAGGTCAACGACTCACCTCCTGGGTCCCAAAGCAACTTGTTCCTGGTTCAAAATTTGTCTGGAGGTTGGAAACCAGTCATCGTCCTGTCCCATCTGAATGACTTTGTTATTCAAACATAGTTAAATATGGAGACCTCCATCATGATCATACAAGCAATAAAACTGAATAACTTCTTGCTGTCAATAGATCTTAAGGATGCATATTCCAAATTCCAGTTCACAGGAACCCAAGGAACAAAGGAAAGAGCCATCGACCTCAGGATCTCCCAGAGGAATTGGTTCAACTTTAGCCCTCAGAAAGATCCATTCAGTTGCCCAAGTGTTGAAGGCTAACATCCGAAACAGACAGACCACCTTCATGGCACACTATTTCTTGGATTTTTTCCACAGGTCCCAGGATACATTCTCCATAGGACCTGTGGTAGTTACCCAGCAAGTAGTGTAGCAAACCTCGCTCCTTCCAGGACATAGAACCATCGTGTCTTAAGATAGCGTTTTCATCGTAATATTAAGGTTTAAGGGTGAGAATAACTGGCCTTCTTCCCTCTTTATCCTCCAACTGGTGAAATGTTTGGGAGCTGGAACAGACATTGAAGCAGGTAAGCATGATATTGACTGATAGTTCTTTTACTTAACAGTTCTTGTGTAGAATTTCCACTCTCCTTTCAAGGTGGAGTGTGTCAGTTAAGGTAAACCCACTAAATATATTAGTCCTTAAAAGGAACATTGTTCCCACCGAAGATAGGTATTTGTATGAAGAACTCCTGGGCCGTGATATTGTAGATCATTCAACCATGGGTCATGATGTGCAAGGATCCTTTGCTCTGCCCTTCTTACCAGACAGAGCATCAAGATCCCGGGTTGCTAGCCAGCCTATTGGCTAGTAGGACTTCCTCCCTCCTAAGGATGGCTCTCCTACTAAAGGATTAAGTTTGTATTCTTGTAGGAACAAATCACAAATTTTAAAAGTAACTTGTATTTTTCCTAGCTATACAAACCTAAGTCCTTTAGGTTTCACTTCCTGTCACATCCACCCTGCAAGTTCAAACCCTGCAAGTTCAAGGTAGAAACAGAATGAAGGTTCAGAGCACTGTCTGATCCAGACCACCAATGGATCCTGGGTGGTGATTGCCAGATCCTTGGCCGCTACCAGCTGTCACCAGAATCTACCCCTACTGAAGGACTTAGGTTTGTACAGAAAAGAAACATACAAATTACCAGTACTTTTAAAATTTGTGATTTTAGCGTACATTATATTCAGTATAAAAATACAAGAATATATAGTATAGGCATAGGAAAAGATGATGATGATGATACTATATAATGCTGTAAGAGAAACATGATATTTCCCTGTGTATTTATTATGATGATAACAACAATAATAATGATAATAGCACAGCACAGTAATAAGAAAACAAATCCACAATGACGTCTGCTTTTGGTATAAACACATTTTGCTAATAATCTTATATATATATATATATATATATATATATATATATATACATATATATATATATATATATATATATATATATATATATATATATATATATGTATATACATATATATATACACCAAGGCACTTCCCCCAATTTTGAGGGGAAGCCGACATCAACAAATGAAAAAAAAAGGGACCTCTCCTCTCTACGTTCCTCCCAGCCTGACAAGGGACTCAACCGAGTTCAGCTGGTACTGCTAGGGTACCACAGCCCACCCTCCCCCGTTATCCACCACATATGAAGCTTCATAAGGCTGAATCCCCTACTGCTGCTACCTCTGCGGTCATCTAAGGCACCGGAGGAAGCAGCAGGGCCTACCGGAACTGCGTCACAATCGCTCGCCATTCATTCCTATTTCTAGCACGCTCTCCTGTCTCTCTCACATCTATCCTCCTATCAGCCTGAGTTTCCTTCACTCCATCCATCCATCCACCCAAACCTTCGCCTTCCTCTTGTACTTCTCCCATCAACTCTTGCATTCATCACCTTCTTTAGCAGACAGCCATTTTGCATTCTCTCAACATGGCCAAACCACCTCAATACATTCATATCCACTTCAGCTGCTAACTCATATCTTACACCTGTTCTCACCCTCACCACTTCGTTCCTAACCCTATCTACTCTAGATATACCAGCCATACTCCTTAGACACTTCCTCTCAAACACATTCAATTTCTGTCTCTCTGTCACTTTCATTCCCCACAACTCCGATCCATACATCACAGTTGGTACAATCACTTTCTCATATAGAATTCTCTTTACATTCATGCCCAACCCTCTATTTTTTACTACTCCCTTAACTGCCCCCAACACTCTGCAACCTTCATTCACTCTCTGACGTACATCTGCTTCCACTCCACCAATTACTGCAACAACAGACCCCAAGTACTTAAACTGATCCACCTCCTCAAGTAACTCTCCATTCAACATGACATTCATCCTTGCACCACCTTCCCTTCTCGTACATCTCATAACCTTACTCTTACCCACATTAACTTTCAACTTCCTTCTCTCACACACCCTTCCAAATTCTGTCACTAATTGGCCAAGCTTCTCTTCGTGTCTGCAACCAGTACAGTATCATCCGCAAACAACAACTGATTTACCTCCCATTCATGGTCATTCTCGTCTACCAGTTTTAATCCTCGTCCAAGCACTCAAGCTTTCATTTCTCTCACCACTCCATCAACATACAAGTTAAACAACCACGGCGACATCACACATCCCTGTCTCAGCCCCACTCTCACCGAAAACCAATCGCTCACGTTATTTCCTATCCTAACACATGCTTTACTACCTTTGTAGAAACTTTTCACTGCTTGCAACAACCTTCCACCAACTCCATATAACCTCATCACTTTCCACATTGCTTCCCTATTAATTCTATCATACGCTTTCTCCAGATCCATAAACGCAACATACACCTCCTTACCTTTTGCTATATATTTCTCGCATATCTGCCTAACTGTAAAAATCTGATTCATACAACCCCTACCTCTTCTAAAACCACCCTGTACTTCTGAGATTGCATTCTCTGTTTTATCCTTAAGCCTATTAATCATTACTCTACCATACACTTTTCCAACTACACTCAACAAACTAATACCCCTTGAATTACAACACTCATTAACATCTCCCTTACCCTTGTATAGTGGTACAATACATGCACAAACCCAATCTACTGGTACCATTGACAACACAAAACACATATTAAACAATCTCACCAACCATTCAAGTACAATCACACCCCCTTCCTTCAACATCTCAGGTCTCACACCATCCATACCAGATGCTTTTCCTACTCTTGTTTCATATAGTGCTCTCCTCACTTCCTCTCTTGTAATCTCTCTCTCATTCTCATCTCCCATCACCAGCACCTCAACACCTGCAACAGCAATTATATCTGCCTCCCTATTATCCTCAACATTCAGTAAACTTTCAAAATATTCCGCCCACCTTTTCCTTGCCTCCACTCCTTTTAACAACCTTCCATTTCCATCTTTCACTGTCTCTTCAATTCTTGATCCAGCCTTCCTTATATATATATATATATATATATATATATATATATATATATATATATATATATATATATATATATATATCAACCACAATGGCATTTAATACCGAATTCTATCTTGGGAATATATATCCACTGGAATTCTTTTAATGTAATAGCTTCTGGTTGAGCAGAGATTCGAACCCCTGCCTATTCTGCTGAAACTATGCCTGCGAGGACTCCACTAACTGAGCTATCTCTCTTGATAGAGTTGGTAGAGTCCTTGCAGGCAGGGTTTCGGCTGAATAGGCAAGGGCTTGAATCTCTGCTCGACCATAAGCTATTACCATAAAATGATTCCAGTAGATATATAATTCCAATATAGAATTCTGTATTAAATGCCATTGTGGTTTATATTTGCACTGATTGAAATCATGAGTGTTAGTGATATATATATATATATATATATATATATATATATATATATATATATATATATGGCTTATTTGAATATGAAAAACACGTAAAAATGTGCAAAATTTATCATATATATATATATATATATATATATATATATATATATATATATATATACATATATATATATATACATATATATATATATATATATATTGAAATGGGGTTTGATCCCAACATTAGCTAGATTTCTATATCAATTTGAGCACGATATTGTGTTGATTTTCCTCTCTCTCTCTCTCTCTCTCTCTCTCTCTCTCTCTCTCTCTCTCTCTCTCTCTCTCTCTCTCTCTCTCTCTCTCTCTCTCTATATATATATATATATATATATATATATATATATATATATATATATATATACAGTATATATATGCATCTCTGTGCAGTTACTTTAGAAAAGCCAAAATTCGAGCTTTGATCATGTAATTGGACTATGTAATCCTCTCTCTTCCTTTCCCTTTATCTCATCAAAATACGAGAGGGCTAAAGGCGGGTTTACACGGTCGAACGGTATGAAGTGATGTTCGACCATGTGAATGGGGTATTTGGTTGTCGAACACGTTCGTCGAACGGTTCGAAGAAAGTCTATTCTCGCCTGACTTTTGTAGGCGGGGCATCATTGTCCACAAACCTTATGCATTTGTGGCTTATTCCACCTCTTCGAATCGTTTGACAAACAGGTTCGACGAACCGTTTGACCGTGTAAACCCCGCTTCAATTAGGGTCCTATTGGCATCAGGGGTCCTACAACTCCTTCAGGTGTGTCCCTTGGCGCTCCTTTAAGCAGTCAAATGACGGATGGTGAAATTAACCCTTCTCGGGTTTGATAAAGCATTATTTTTAGGTTTAAAGGTCGTTCATGAATGGAAGAGTTAAGGGACAGTGACATTGCCCTATCAAGCAAGACAATTCTCTAGAGACTGACCATATATATAGTACGATCAGCGCCCAAGCCCCATCTCCACCCAAGCTAGGACCCAGGAGGGTCAGGCAATGGCTACTGATGACTCAGCATATAAACTGATAGGGTCTCCCGAAATCCCTGATCCTTAGCTCACAAGGATGGTGAATTTGCAGCGACCAAAGAAAATATCGAGTTTGAGCGGAACCCAAATTCCCCGTCTGGCATTGACGAGTCAGGGACGTTACCACATCGGCCACCACAGCCCTTTTTCCTCTATTGAGCAAGTTATCTATTTTCCTGAGTAGATAGGGCTACTTTGTTTTACCCTGAGGAGTGGTAACGTCCCTGACTTTTGAACGCCAAACTGGCGTTTAGCCCTGCTCAAACTAGTTAGTTTCTTTGGTCCATGCAACCTTACCATCCTTGTGAGTTGAAGATGGGGGGTTTAGGGAAGCCTATAGATCTATCTGGTGAGTCATCAGCAGCCATTGCTTGGCCCTCCTTTGTCCTAGCTTGGTTGGAGAAGGGACTTGAGCGCTGATTCCATGTATATGTGGTCAGTCTCTAGGCCATTGTCCTGCTTGATAGGCCGGAAGTCGGGGAAAACTCACTGGTAAGAGAATGAGTTTTCGCCAGCTAATTCCTGACTTAGGTTCTGACTTCGTTTAGAGCCTCTGGTGGCATGGTTGGAAGCGACCTGGCCTTTCATTTATAGGGGCTAGGGTTCGATCCCAAGTATGAGGTAGAGATTTATTTCTAATTGAACACGATATTGTGTTGATTTTCATCCATACATATATATATATATATATATATATATATATATATATATATATATATTTATATAATCCATAGATGCCTCCTAATAGCAGATTCTCTCTAACTCGGGATCAGAGACCCAAGGGGCAATCAACTTTATGATAATAGCTTCTGGTCGGCAAAAGAATCGAACCTGGGCCCAAGAAACTGAGGTTCCAGTGACCTACCACCTAGCCTCTTTGTGGTTAGGTGGAAAGTCACTGGAACCTCAGTTTCTTGGATCCGGGTTCGATTCCCTGGCCGACCAGAAGCAATTGTCTTTTGAGTTGATTCCACTTTAGGTCACTGATTCCGAGGCTGAGAGAAACCGATGTCAAGAGGTATTTGTGTTAGATGATGCACTGAGAACAGCAAATAAGACTTTTTTCGGTAATGATAACAGAAAAAGCTACAACACACAAAATTTACTTGTACTGCCTTATTATAATTCTTTTAAAGAAATTCCTCAACTGTTGAAAAATTCCAATGAAAATGTAGCATTTAAGAGTAACAATACAATAAAAACTGCCTTAATAAAGAATTCTCCTGACATTACCAAGGGATGTGTATATCATATTCAATGCAATGCTTGTGAAAAATTCTATATTGGTCAAACTGTTAAAGCCCTAGAAAAGAGAATTGAACAACATAAGAAAAGTGTGAGATATGCTCAAAATAATAATGCACTCTTTGCTCACGTTAGAGATAAAAATCACACTATTAATTGGTCAGGTGCAAAGAAATTGGTTCATTCAAATAACTTGGTGGAAAGAAACATCATAGAGTCCAGTTTCATAAAAGAAACCTTTGAAAACAATTTGAATATTGGACATGGAATATATAAACTCGACGCCTTTAGATGTAAAGAGATTTGTAAGCTATATAAAAAAATACTTTAACCACTTAATGTAGAACTGAATGTATTGTGAATAATTAACGTCACTGTGAAATTAATATTTAGACTTAACCTACTATTCATTAAAGGGTACAATTATTTTATATAGTATGCATAAGTACATTGGCACTATATAGTGTTATGCTAGATATAATTATTGATATATACGTGATTATATGTTTATGGTAATAATAATGTTGTATGTATGTATATATATATATATATATATATATATATATATATATATATATATATATATATATATGTGTGTGTGTGTGTGTATGTATGAATATTTATGTATCTATGAGTCTATGTATGTATGTGTATATGTATATGTATGTACGTATGTGTATATGTATGTGTATGCGTGTATATGTATATGTATGTGTATATATATATGTATATATGTGTGTATATATATGTATGTGTATGTGTATATATATGTATATATGTGTGTATATGTATGTATGTGTATGTATGTATATAGTCAGGACTTTATGGTATATTTCGTATTTTCATTTTTCCCTGTGGTTCTTCTGCATATGTATGTATATACATATATATATATATATATATATATATATATATATATATATATACACACATATAAATATAGTATGAAAAAGTTATAGGAAAGGAAGGTGCGTGATATCTAGAGAGAGAGAGGGGGGGGGGATTTGTAATGAATTTGCAACTGATCGACACGTCATGAAGCCGGTGAAGGGGAAAAAATATTCAAGATTGCATTATATTGAAAAAATAATGTATGATTATATAATGAGTGACAATCAAAATTAAACAAATGGGGTTTATTGGCTGGAGTTAACGGTCAATCAGTGTCTGCTCAGTGGCTATTTTCCTTTGGTAACATTCCACCGTAAGGTAATCGTGATGGCTCTGTTCTCTGGCATGAAATGTTAAGGTAAACAGTGCAGTAATTTTGCTGTTTTTTGGTAAGACAAGGCGAGGAATTTTATATCATTTGATAATCGGAATTTTTATATTTGATAATCTCGTTTATCTGAAACTGGATGGGAGACTTAGATTCAGTATTTGCATTTAAGAAAGATTTTTTTTATATCTTTTTTTTCTTTACAATTCTAAAGATTTTTGATAGTATTTTTCGTTGACCAGAAAAATTGCAATTTTATATTATTTTGATTATCGCTATTTTATGTCAATTGGGTTATTGGAATTTTATATTATTTTGATAATCGGAATTTTATATAATTTTTTATAATTAGAATTTTTTATCATTTTGATTATCGAAGTTTTATATAATTTTGATAATCGGAATTTCATATCATTTTGATAATCGGAATTTTGTATCATTTTGATAATCGGAATTTTATAAAATTTTGATGATTGGAATTTCATATCATTTTGATAATCGGAATTTTATATCATTTTGATAATCGGAATTCTATATCATTTTGATAATCGGAATTTTATATAATTTTGATAATCGGAATTTTACATCATTACAATATTCGGAAGTTTATATCATTTTGATAATCGGAATTTCATATTTTGATAATCGGAATTTTATAACATTTTGATGATAGGAATTTCATATTTTAATAATCGGAATTTTGTATCATTTTGGTAATCGGAATTTTATATCATTTTGACAATCAGAATTTTATATAATTTTGATAATCGCAATTTTATATCATTTTAATAATTGAAATTTTATATCATTTTGATAATCGTAATTTGATATAATTCTGATGATTGAGATTTTATATCATTTTGATAATCGGAATTTTATGTTTTGAAAATCGGAATTTTATATCATCGGGCACACTATTCTATCTTATTTCTCTTCCTCTTATTTTGTTAAAGTTTTCATAGTTTATATATGAAATATTTATTTTGATTGTTGTTACTGTTCTTAAAATATTTTATCTTTCCTTGTCTCCTTTCCTCACTAGGCTATTTTCCCTGTTGGGGCCCCTGGGCTTATTGCCTCCTGCTTTTCCAACTAGGATTGTAGCTTAGCAAGTAATAATAATAATAATAAAAGGATAAACTCAATCAGATATACAGTTATACAGTCAACAAATTGAAGCAATTGTATCAAAAGGGACTATTGTATATGATTGTATTAAAGTGAAAATTGCCTACAACGAAAATCACTAAATCATTGAAAAGCAATTTTGTTGATAATGTATAAGAGTTAATGGAATTTTATAATTCCCACCTAATTTTTATATAATTAATATTACTGTAATGGGTTAAAATAACACTTGATTTATTGTTTAACTGACTGAAGCATTGCAAAATTGCAACACCGTGAAATTGCTTTGACAAAGAAGTTCAATCATGCACCAGAGCTCTGAAAATAGATGCTCCACATTCACTGATTCGCATGCAACTACAACAACAACAACAGCAACAACAGCAATTTGGTTTTCGTAAAGGCCTTGGAGCGTTTGATGCTCTTCTTACAATCTCCAATGCTGTACAGAAAGCCCTTGATTGTGGACAGGAAGTTCGTATGATTGGCCTTGATTTTATTTCTGCCTTCGAACGTGTTAATCATGAGGCCCTTGTTTTCAAACTGAAACTGTTGGGAGTGGGTGGGTCGTTTCTTAGCATCATTATTGAATTTTTTAAGTAATAGATCTCAAAGAGTTGTTGCTGATGTGCACCATAGTGAGTATAGGAATGTGATATCTGGTGTTCCTCAGGGTAGTGTTCTTGGTCCATTACTTTTCATACTATGTACACATGGCATGTGATGTAGTCCAGAAAACAAGCTTGTTGCATATGCAGATGATGCTACTCTCTTTGCATCAATTCCATCTCCTGAATGTACAGTAGATCTGGGGTTGCTGAATCCCTTAATAGGGATCTAGCTAAAATTAGTTCATGGTGCAAATTACGGGGTATGAAGTTGAATTCTAACAAAACTCAAAGTATGATTGTAAGTAGGTAAAGGGACGTGGCTCCTCAACATCTGGATCTCAGCATTGATAAGGTTCCTTGTTTCGAGTACTGTTCTCCTGTCTGGTGTTCAGCTGATGATTCTCATCTTAATTTGTTGGACAGGAACTTACGGTCTATTAAATTTCTTATTCCTGATTTAAATATTAATCTCTCTCTCTCTCTCTCTCTCTCTCTCTTTCTCTCTCTCTCTCTCTCCTCTCCCTCTCTCTCTCTCTCTCTCTCTCTCTCTCTCTCTCTCTCTCTACGAAAATGTCTTTACTTAGTTATCAAAAGTGTGAAATGCTTCATGATATATCCCAAATACACTTTTATTTCATAGACTTCCATCAAAGGCCCCCCCCCTCTCTCTCTCTCTCTCTCTCTCTCTCTCTCTCTCTCTCTCTCCTCTCTCCTCTCTCTCTCTCTCCTCTCTCTCTCTCCTCTCTCTCTCTCTCTCTCTCTCAGCTGCTTTTTGCAAGACCTATTCCCTTCCACTCCTTACATAAAGCTCTTTTACAACTATGTCAGCCTTCAAAACAATGAAAACAATACCCAGAGAGAGAGAGAGAGAGAGAGAGAGAGAGAGAGAGAGAGAGAGAGGAGAGAGAGAGAGAGAGAGAGAGAGATATGTTACCCAATATCTCGTTAAAGGAAATTCATCTGTGACTGAAGGAGAGCTGCAATAGAGCTTGCAATTAACTCAGCATGTTTGTTCCCTCGAATCTCCTTTTCGTCTCTGTCGTTTGTCGTTTCGGTCGTAATTTTTTACTTATCTGTTATTATGAAATACACATTAAAATCTTACAGTTTCTAACATATATACATCATAGCATATTTACGTGAATAATTTTTCATGTTACATATAGTGTATTTACAATTCAAGAAACTATAGTAAATTTTGTTTTATGAGGCGCGCGGGTGCCCTTTTAGCTCGGAAAAATTTCCCAATCGTTGATTGGTTGGAGTAAATAATTCTACCCAATCAGCTTCTAGGAAATTTTTCCTAGCTAAAAGGGCACCCCCTGCAAGTCAGTGCAAATGCGCCTCATTAGAAAAAATTGACTATTGTGAAACATTCCCGAAGCCATTTCAAAAGGATTAGATTTTCTTTAGTGTGTGTCTCAACTTAAAGCTTAAGTTTCTCCTTTATTGCTAGGATTGTCATTGGAATTTTGAGGGATTGTTTACCCTTATGTTTAAGTATACTGTGCATACAACGACAACTATAAATGTGGCTGTTTCTAGTCCACTGTAGGACAAAGGCCTCAGATATTTCAATTAATTTTAGCGGTTTGGCCCGTTTTCATCACCACGCTGGTCAGTGCGGGTTGGTGATGGTGAGAGATTTATTATACATACATACATACACACACACACACACACATATATATATATATAGATATATATATATATATATATATATATATATATATATATATATATATATGTATATATATATATATATATATATATATATATATATATATATTTGTTCCAACACGGTAATTACCTGGAACTACCTTCTTAGGAGTTACTGGTAACTCTACCTAACCGACCAGCTTTTTGTATAGTTTACCCTCTTTCTGTTTTCTAAGGGGTCAACCTCAGGCGTTGTGATATGTGCCCTGAGGCGACCCGGGGTTGGGAAGCGTGTTAGCTCAGGTCGTCGACTCGTCAGTAAGTTTTTGGTCACGACGTGATCAACATCTCGCCGCGCTCTCTCTTACCTTGTGCGACCCTTTGTGTCCCCCGATCCTTTGTGCTTACCGCGTGTTACCCACGTGTTTCCCTTTCACTTTCCCTTTGCATCCTTGTATCTCTTGGTGTATTAGCGTTGCGTTATGGAGCATCCTCGTCGTTGCCCTGGGCCTGTAGCTGGAAGTCTTGCGGGGCTTTCCTTTCTAAACCTGAAATTGATCCCCACTCCTTGTGCTCCACGTGTAGGGGAAAAGTGTGTTCCCCTGCCTCTACGTGCCCGGAGTGTGCTAACTGGAGTCAGATCCAGTGGGTGCTCTTCGGGACTAAGAAGAAGAAGGCAGCTAAGAAGTCGCCTAAGAATTCCAGTATCTCGTCGCCTGTGGTTTCTCCAGACCTCTTGGCAGACCGTAGCACCCGTCCTTCTTCCCCCTACCCAGAGTAGGGGACGAGGTAAGTCCGTTGCGGGGAAGAGGCCCATTGCCCTTCCTCAAGAGTCTGATATTCCTGTGGGGGAAGTGTCCAGTGTGGGGCAGGCATGTGTGGGGCCAGAGTGTAGTGCGAGAGTGTGGGTAGGAGGCCAGGTCCTGGTGCCCGCAGGTCCCGTCTCCTCGGAAGATCCTACGTGGGGTAAACCGAGTGTGGATTCTTCCCCGGCATCATGGCATGTTGCAGGTGCGTCAACCTCCGAGGGAGACACCGAAAAAGGAAGTTCGTCGTCTTCAGACCCCACCACGTGGGTGGCCCCTAGGACTCCCTTCAGGTCTCCCGCTAGAGGAGAAGAAGACGTTGAGCAATGGCTCTATAAAAGACTCGCTCGGTCCCCTCCGGCTCCCTCGTCTACGCTACCCCCCGTGTTTCTGCAGCCTCCCATGCCTGAGAAAAGACGAGAATTTCCCCCCGTAGTCTTGGACGTGTCGGGCGGTCTGAGAGATTCGTTCTCATCCTCGTCATCATCGTCGTCATCGGACTCTTCTTCTTCGTCGTCAGAGGACGAGGACAGGAAGAGGGAGAAATCCCGCAAAAAGAAGAAGTCCTGTTCCCGTTCAGGACATGGTAAGAAAAGATCGAAGTCCTCTAAAAGGAAAGCAAAGAGGAGCAAGTCCAATGAGTGGGTGAATTTCACAGTGCCCCGGAGCGAGCTGTTTAGGTTTACCACAGCTGCGGCCGCTTCCGGTTGGCTCCCTAGAGCCTCGCCTTCTGTGTCTCATCCTCCTACCTCCTCCTTCGGACCAGTCGCCCGGCAAGAGGGGTCGAACCGGGCCCCCCGTGTAGTGACTAACCCAACGGTGGCCTCCGCTTCTTCTTCCCTTAGGAAGGATGTACAGAGTATGAAGGAAGGCTTAGCGTCGACCACGGGCACCTTGGAGGCCTTCCTAAAGCACCAAGGGCGCCCGTCGGTCCGCATGGATCCCCCATCCACGGAGTCCCCCGTGGAACAAGGTACTCCCATGACGGATACCTTCGTCTCCACGGGGCAGCCCAGACCACTGGCAGACTCGTCCAGCATTGCCTTTCCCACCGTCACGGAGTACCCCCGTACGGAGGAACTGGAGACGGAAGACCTGGTGGAAGGAGGGGAGTGCTCGTCTGACGACATCTCCTCCTACAGTAAGGTTCTGGCCCTAATTCGGCGGCATCACCAATTGGATGAACCTAAGCCCTCAGCTGCAAAGGCCTTGCTCTCCGGACTGTCCAGAATGATCGACAGCCCGGTGCAACAAAAGCCTTCATTGTCTCTCCCTCTCTCCGGACGTGAAGTTGGGGATGGAACAAATAGATGAATACCTGGCAGGACTGGCGGAGGCCCCCAGAAGCCAGAGTTCCTCCAAGCTTCTTCCGGGCCTAAAATCACAGAAACGTTTTTACGTCCCAGAAGGGCATCGCTGTGGACCCCGTGCGGTAGAAGCAGCGGTGACCTCACTGAACCAGGGAGCCTCGAAAGACTGGGCCTCCACTGCCCCCGTGTGCTTTTCCCCGTCAGAAGCCTCTATGATGGAGGACATGGCACAGGACCTTGTCTACGTGTCCTCCTGGTTGGATTGGTGGTTTTGCTCCTTGGTGGGGTTCAGGCGTCCCACGACTTCTCCCTCCCAGACAATCAGGCCATGCTGAGGGAGCTAGTTAGTTCGGGAGGTAAGCCCTTTAAGTTTTTATCATCCCAGTCTCTGTCTGTGGCTACGAACTGGGATCTTAGGAAGAGGGATACGGTACTTAGCAACTGGTGCGGAAATTACCGGACAGAGAAGCGAGGGGACTGAGGAATTCCTCCGTGTGGGGAAATGACATTTTCCCCATCAATTTGGTGGGGGATACGATGGAGAAAGTGAGGAAGGTGAGAGACGCGGACCCTAGGCCCCCCGTATGAGGAAGTCCGGGTTTAGAAGAGCCTCAGCGGACGTCCCTCACTCCTCCCAGGCCACCCCCTTGCTGCCTCGAAGAGAACCACCGTCAGCTCCTTGGCTTCAAGCCTCTCAGCAGCCCACCCGTAGGACCACCGCAGGCCCTCAGTCAGCCTTCAGACCCTCCTACGGTAACTCCAGGAGAGGTCGCTCTGGCCGCTCCTCCAGAAGGAGGTAGGAAGAGAGGCCCCCTATTCTACAGGAGCCCCTAGTAGGGGGATGCCTCGGACATTTTTGGCAAGCATGGCGGGATCTCGGTGCGGATCCCTGAACAGTGACGGTCCTGAAGGAGGGCTAGAGACTTCCTTTCCTATAAGAACCTCCCCCTCTCATTCCAGCCCATCGGGCCGTGTGGCTGGTTCCAAAGAACCCCTTGAAGAGGTCGGCGCTACAGGAGGAAGTAGCGGCCATGATCGCCAAGGGAGCTTTAGAGACAGTGGAGAACCCCAGCCCGGGTTTCTTCAGCAGGCTCTTCCTTGTGGAGAAATCAACAGGAGGATGGAGGCCGTTCATAGACCTCTCAGCCCTCAACAAGTTTGTCTCAAAGATGGACTTCAAAATGGACACCCCCAAGACAGTGCTAGCAGCCTTGAGGGAGGGGGATTTCCTCATGTCCCTCGACCTCAAGGATGCCTATTTTCAAATCCCCGTGCACCCCTCCAGCAGGAAGTTCCTCAGAATTAAGTGGAAGTCCAGTGTCCTGCAGTTCAAAACCCTGTGCTTCGGCCTATCGACGGCCCCGTAGGTGTTCACGAGGGTTTTCACCACAATCTTGGGATGGGCGCACGAGAAAGGCATAAGACTGATCAGGTACCTAGACGACTGGTTGCTTCTTTCTGCCTGAAGGGAACAACTGAAGGAGCAAGGCGTGATGTTGCTCGACCTCTGCAAGGGATTAGGGATCACGATCAACCTAGGAAAGTCCCAACTAGTCCTCAGCACCAGAATGACTTACTTGGGGATAGTCCTGGACACCCAGTTAGTAAGAGCCTTCCCCTCAGGGGAGAGGTTAGACAGCCTGGAACATATCCTTCAACCCTTCCTGACGGGCCAACCCAGGAGGGCCAAGGACTGGCAGAAGTTACTGGGTCACCTGGTTTTGCTGGAGAAATTAGTACCACAAGGGAGACTCAGGATCCGCCCGGTACAGTGGAATCTGAAGGAATCGTGGACCCAAGGCAAGGAGCCCCACAAAATAGTCCCAGTCCTCCCGAAGATGCGAGAGACCCTTCTTTGGTGGAACATCAGGTCGCCCCTGATCCCCCGAAGATGCTGTTGTTCACGGACGCATCGAAGGAGGGTTGGGGAGCACACCTGCTAGGGGAATCGACAAAAGGGCAGTGGTCCAGCGAGGAGGCGTCTCTCCATATAAACATCCTGGAGATGATAGCGGTTCTGAGGGCGTGTCGACCTTTCCTACACTTCCTGCGAGGAAACACTGTGGCGTTAATGTGCGACAACGCCACAGTAGTGGCGTATGTAAAGAAACAGCAGGGCGGGTCAAGTGATAGGTTCAGAGTGGACCCTACACCCGGAGGTAGCTCGGGCAGTCATCCTAATGTGGGGCTCCCCAGTGATAGACTTGTTCGCCACACATCTGAACACCTAACTCCCCGTGTTCTGTTCTCCAGTCCCAGACCCGTCGGCAGCGTTCGAGAACGCCTTCCAACATCCCTGGGATGACCTCGATGTGTACGCCTTCCCTCCCTTCAGTTTGATCAGGCAAGTGTTGAACAGAGTGAGAGCGACGTCCAACCTGTCGATGACTATGGTAGCGCCCTGGTGGCCGGAGAGAGACTGGTTCGCAGACCTAAAAGAATTAGCTCTTCGTCCTCCTTGGCCGCTTCCGGACAGGCCAAACCTCCTGCGTCAACCTCACTTTCACAGGTGGCACGAAAACCCTCGATCCCTCCGCCTTCACGCGTGGAGGTTATCGAGAAGCTACTGAAGAAGGAAGGATACTCGTCGAGAACCGCGGCAAGGATGTCCGGTTACCTACGGCGTTCCTCGGCAGTAGTTTACCAAGCAAAGTGGGCAGTCTTCGTGAAGTAGTGTGCGTCCAAGAACATCAGGCCCTTAGGGGCGTCGATCCAGGACATTGCAGACTTTCTGGTGTACCTGAGAGACGACGTGGGCTCGTCTATTCCGGCTATCAAGGGAGTACGAGCAGCCCTAGGTCAAGTCTTCCTTCTTAGGGGCATTGACTTGGGAGCCTCAAGGCACATCTCTATGCTCATCCACAGCATTGAACAATCATGTCCCCCCCAGGAAGTAAGGGTTCCTCAGTGGGATCTAGCCAGAGTTCTCAAGGTTTTGTCAGAGCCACCCTTCGAACCTCTCAGGGACGTCCTAGACAGAGAACTCACCCTTAAAACAGCATTCCTTTTAGCCCTGGCCTCGGCAAAAAGAGTTAGCGAGTTACACGGCCTCTCTTACTAGGTCTCACACTCCAAAGGGTGGAGAAAAGTTACCTTTAGGTTCGTCCCTAGCTTTGTGGCGAAGACGCAGAACCCGGCATGATGGGATCCTCGGTTTGATGGTTTTTCGGTGCCAGCCATCCCTCGCTCCGACAACCCGAAGGATCTACTCTTATGTCCTGTGAGAACAGTAAGGAAATATCTGGAGACGACCGCAAAATTCAGCCCTCAGATCAAAAAATTTATTCGTCTCAATAGGCCGGGTGAAGAAACCGGTTTCGAAGAACTCTATCTCTTTCTGGCTGCAAAAGGTGATAAAGAGGGCCTACGAGGCTTCTGGGACTCCTCTCCCAGGAAAACCAAGGCCACATGATATTAGAGGTCTGAGCACCTCCCTGGCCTCCGAGAAAAACATGGGAAAGATCCTGAAGGCAGGGACCTGG
>NC_090730.1:147407766-147422766 GCF_036898095.1 Palaemon carinicauda
ATTCAAAACAGAGAACAAGTCAACGAATTGAAAAATGAGGTAGGTGAATTGAAGGCAGAAAAAGATCAACTAGAATCTGAGTGCGCCGGAAAAGACCTCCAGATGAAGGAACATGAAAATTTGCTGGAAATTCTCAGCAAAAAAGAATGCAGAAATGAAGACAGGTCAAATTCAAAACAGAACAAGTCAACGAATTGAAAAATGAGGTAGGTGAATTGAAGGCAGAAAAAGATAAACTGAAATTTGAATGTGTTGAAAAAGAGCTTCAGATGAAGGAACATGAAATTTTTTTTGAAATTCTCATAAAAGAGAATGCAGAAATGAAGAGAGACTAAACTGAAAAGACACAACAAGTAAAGGAATTGAAAACTGAGGTAGGTGAATTGAAGGCAGAAAAAGATAAACTGGAATCTGAGAGCGTAGGAAAAGACCTTCAGATGAAGGAACATGAAAATTTGTTTGAAATTCTCAAAAAAGAGAATGCAGAAATAAAGAAAGAACAAATACAAAACAGAGAACAAGTCAACAAATTGAAAAATGAGGTAAGTGAATTGAAGGCAGAAAAAGATAAACTGGAATCTGAATGCGTCGAAAAAGACCTTCAGATGAAGGAACATGAAAATTTGTTTAAAAATCTCAAAAAAGAAAATGCAGAAATGAAGAAAGAACAAACTGAAAAGACACAACAATTAAAGGAATTGAAAACTGAGGTTGGTGAATTGAAGGCAAAAAAGATAAACTGGAGTCTGAATGAGTCGAAAAAGACCTTCAGAGGAAGGAACATGAAAATTTGCTGGAAATTCTCAAAAAAGAGAATGCAGAAATGAAGACAGAACTAATTCAAAACAGAGAACAAGTCAACGAATTAAAAAATGAGGTAGGTGAATTGAAGGCAGAAAAAGATCAACTAGAATTTGAGTGCGCCGGAAAAGACCTCCAGATGAAGGAACATCAAAATTTGCTGGAAATTCTCAGAAAAAAAGAATGCAGAAATGAAGACAGGTCAAATTCAAAACAGAACAAGTCAACGAATTGAAAAATGAGGTAGGTGAATTGAAGGCAGAAAAAGATAAACTGAAATTTGAATGTGTTGAAAAAGAGCTTCAGATGAAGGAACATGAAATTTTTTTTGAAATTCTCATAAAAGAGAATGCAGAAATGAAGAGAGACTAAACTGAAAAGACACAACAAGTAAAGGAATTGAAAACTGAGGTAGGTGAATTGAAGGCAGAAAAAGATAAACTGGAATCTGAGAGCGTAGGAAAAGACCTTCAGATGAAGGAACATGAAAATTTGTTTGAAATTCTCAAAAAAGAGATGCAGAAATAAAGAAAGAACAAATACAAAACAGAGAACAAGTCAACAAATTGAAAAATGAGGTAAGTGAATTGAAGGCAGAAAAAGATAAACTGGAATCTGAATGCGTCGAAAAAGACCTTCAGATGAAGGAACATGAAAATTTGTTTGAAAATCTCAAAAAAGAGAATGCTGAAATGAAGAAAGAACAAACTGAAAAGACACAACAATTAAAGGAATTGAAAACTGAGGTAGGTGAATTGAAGGCAGAAAAAGATAAACTGGAGTCTGTATGTGTCGAAAAAGACCTTCAGATGAAGGAACATGAAAATTTGTTCGAAATTCTCAAAAAAGATAATGCAGAAATGAAGAAACACCAAACTAAAAAAACAGAGCAATTAAAGGAATTGAAAAAATGAAGTTGACGAACCGAAGGAAGAAAGAGAGAAACTTAAATCTGAGGCGGTGAATGATTACGAAAAACTGGAATTTGTGTGCAAAGTAAAAGACCTTGAGATAGAGCAAGAAAAAAGGAATTTGGAAAAGTTCAAGAATGAAAATGAAGAAATTAGGAAAAATCAAATTGAGAAAACAGAAGACCTAAATAAATTGAAAAATGAGGTAGATGAATTAAAGGCAGAAAAGACAAAATTGGAATCTGAATGTGTCGAAAAAGACCTTCAGATGAAGAAACTGGAAAATTTGCTGGAATGTGTCAGAAATGAAAATGAGAAAGGGAAGAAAAATCAAATTGGGAAAACAGTAAACCTAAATAAATTGAAAATTGAAGTAGGTAAATTAAAGGCAGAAAAGACAAAATTGGAATTGAATGTGTCGAAAAAGACCTTCAGATGAAGAAACTGGAAAATTTGCTGGAATGTGTCAGAAATGAAAATAAGAAAGGGAAGAAAAATCAAATTGAGAAAACAGAAAACCTAAATAAATTGAAAAATAAGGTAGATGAATTAAAGGCAGAAAAGAAAAATTTGGAATCTGAATGTGTCGAAAAAGACCTTCAGATGAAGAAACTGGAAAATTTGCTGGAATGTCTCAAAAATGAAAAACAAAGTGGAAATAAATGAAAACGTGAATTTGAAGAACTGAAAGAAGAAAAGGAGAAACTTGAAGCAAACTTCGTGCAAGGTTATGAAAAACTAGAATTTGTCTGCAAAATAAAAGACCTCGAGATAATGGAACAAAAAATTATTGCTGAAAAGTTTGAAAGTGAAAATAAAGAAATTAAAAAGGCGCAAAGTGAGAACGCGGAACAACTGAATAAATTGAAAAGTGAACTTTGTGAACTGAAGGCAGAAAAGAAGCTAAAAGCTGAGAAGGAGGAAGTTCGTAAAACCGAGAATAAAGATGAACATAAGAGGAAAAGCTTATTAATGGCGTGATTAAATGCGCAGATGAATAACAGGCCCTAAGAGGCTGCAGATATCTTCACCCAAGCCTTGGCTGTGGAGACGAATAACGACGAAGGAACGGCTCTTCTGCATATCCTTCGAGCTGAAGCGAACGCAGCCACTGAGAAGCCTCCCAATATGGATATTGTATTAGACTGCTCCATGGCCATCGAGAAAGGATGTGAAGGATGGAAAGCGTACATGTTACGAGGGCGGTATCTCGTCAAACTCGGCATCTTCGACGCGGCCCTGATGGACTTCGAAACGGTGAAAGTGAAGAAAAATGAGAAATTTTTAAAAATCGTTGACGATACCAAGGCACTAGAGAAGGAATGGGAAGACAAAGGACACTATGAGATCCTGGGTTTGGAAAAGACAGCCACGAAAGCAGAGGTTATGAAATCCTTCAGGGACCTGTCTATGGCGTTTCACCCAGACAGACATCGGGACAAACCCGAATTCCTACAGGAGGCATTCGAGGAGAAGTACAAGAAGGTGGTCAACGCTAAACTGATTCTGGTGGACGAAAGGAACCGAAGAGATTATGATGAAGAGCTACGCCATCAGGAGGAATATGAACAGTGGGAGAAGAGTGGCGGCCAGTGGAATCGTCAGGAACCAGGGCAGTGGAACCACGGGTGGCAGTACAATCGATGGGAACATCGGCAGTACAATCAAGGACGCCCCAGATGGGAAGAGCGTAGGCAGTACAATCAAGGACCAAGAAAGGACCAACATCATCAAGGGAACAACCACCGATACTATTATTAAGGATATCGCAATGTGTGAAGGAATGTTCATTGCAGTATAGTGCAGTGAACTTAAAAAAAAGATTAAAATGAAAAAAAAAATTAAAAAACTAAAAAAATCCAAAACAATAAAAAACCAAAAAATCCAAAAAAAAAAATAAAAAAAGCAAAAATCCAAAAAAAAAAAAATTAAAAAAAAATCTCCCCCGAATATATATATATATATATATATATATATATATATATATATATATATATATAAGTTTCAGTTGAATTTTTCAGTTTAGTGCTGTGAACCGAAAAAAAATGTGTAGTGGAAACTATTTTTAGAATAAGTTTCAGTTGACTTTTAGTCTAGTTTAGTTTTTAGTTTTAGTTTTGTTTTGTAAGGAAATAAGTTTTCCTGTAATGCCATTGAGAGACGGACAGTCAATGCCAAGTGGAGTTCGGCCCTCCAGACCAAATGGAATAATCTACAAGATGGATTCAGCAGAGTGAAGAAGTCCCATTTCTTTTGGATTGCACTGTTCCTTGATAAAGATTCACTTGTACTGTTTCTTTATCAGGTGGACAGATGCAGGTAAAAACAAGTATGACTTCTTTTAGTACGCTGTGTCCCCTCAAGAATATTCTATTATCCTGGAATAGTGGATCAGGAAAATGTTTAGTGCTGTGAACAGGAAAAAAATAGGAAATTGCAGTTTAGTGCAGTGAACATAAAAAAATGAATATCCAAAAAAGATTAAAAGATTTAAAAATGAAAAAAGAAATAAAAAACAAAAAATCCCCAAAAAGTAAAAAAAATAATAAAAAAAACAGTGGAAAAATATTTTTAGTATATGTTTCAGTTAAATTTACCAGTGTAGTGCTGTGAACATAGAAAAAAATAAAAATCCAAAAAAATCAAAGAATAAAAAATCCAAAAATATAAAAGATAAAGAATAAAAAAAGTAAAAAATAAAAAATACCAAAAAAATGTATAGTGGAAAATATTTTTAGAATAAGTTTCAGTTAAGTTTCAGCTTTGTTTAGTTTTAGTTTAGTTTTTAGTTTTAGTTTTTAGTTTGGTAAGGAAATAAGTTCTCCTGTAATAGCTATTGAGAAACGGTCAGTCAATGCCAAGTGGAGTCCGGCCTTCCAGATGTAAATGGAATAATCTACAAGATGGATTCAGCAGAGGGAAGAAGTCCAACTGGTTTTGGATTGCACAGTTCCTTGATAAAGATTCACGCGTACTGTTTCTTTATCAGGTGGACAGATGCAGAAGAAACAAGTCACACTTCTTTTAGTAAGCAATGTAAAATCCCCCCCCCCCAAAAAAAAAAATATAAATAAACCAAATAAAATATGGAGTCCGGCCATCCAGATATAAATGGAATAATCTACAAGATGGATTCAGCAGAGGGAAGAAGTCCCATTTCTTTTGGATTGCACTGTTCCTTGATAAAGATTCACTTGTACTGTTTCTTTATCAGGTGGACAGATGCCTAAGAAACAAGTCAGACTTCTTTTAGTAAGCAATGCAAAAAAAAAAATAATAATAATAGTAATAAACCGAATAAAATATAGAGTCTGGCCTTTAATCTACAAGGTGGATTCAGCAGATGGAAGAAGTCACACTTGTTTTGGATTGCACCGTTCCTTGACAAATAATCACTTGTACTGTTTCTTTGTCAGGTGGACAGATGCAGAAGAAACCAGCATGACTTTTCTAAGTACGCTGTGTCCCCTTAAGAAGATTCCTTTATCCTGGAATAGTGGATCAGGAAAATGTTTATTGCTGTGAACATATGAAAAAATAGAAAATCCAAAAAAATATAAGGTGGATTCCAACCCTCCAGATGCAAAGTTAATAGTTTACAAGATGGACTCAGCATAGGGAAGAAGTCACACTTGTTTTTAGATTGCACTGTTCCTTGACAAAGATCCACTTGTACTGTTTCTTTGTCAGGTGGACAGATGCAGAAGAAACAAATCTGACTTCTTTAAGTATGATTTGTCCCCTCAAGAAGACTATCGTTTTGGAGTGGATCAGGAACATGTTTAGGGCATTGAACATAGGAAAAAATAGAAAATCAAAAAAAATATAAGGTGGATTTCAGCCCTCCAGATGCAAAGGAAATAATCTACAAGATGGATTCAGAAGAGGGAAGAAGTCACACTTGTTTTGGATTGCACTGTTCCTTGACAAAGATTCACGTGTACTGTTTCTTTATCAGGTGGTCAGATGCAGAAGAAACAAGTGTGACTTCTTTTAGTAAGCTCTGTCTTCTTAAGAAGATTCCATGGTAATGACATAGTGGAACAGGAATATGTTTAGTGCTGTGAACATTAGCAAAAATAGAAAATTAAAAAAAATAAGGTGGATTCCAGCCCCCCAGATGCAAAGCGAATAATTTACAAGATGGAGTTCATTTGTTGTTTTCTTTGTATATATACTTATACAAAAACACTCCATCAAAATGCCAACGCAATCCTAGCAGCAATAATAAAGCGGAAACCTGCGCTTAAAGTAGGGTACAGACACACGAAGGTGCTCTGTGACTTCTTGCAGAGGGAAGAAGTCACACTGCGCCTTTGTGTGTGTCTACCCTACTTTAAGCGCCGGTTTCCGCTTTATTATATAATGCGAAAACCTGCGCTTTAAAGTAGGATAATAAAGCGGAAACCTGCACTAAAAGTAGGGCAGACACACAAAGGCGCTGTGTGACTTCTTGCAGAGGGAAGAAGTCACACTGCACTTTTGCGTGTGTCTACCTACTTTGACCGCCGGTTTCCATTTTATTATATAAAGAGGAAACCTGCGCTTAAAGTATGATAAGAAAGGGGAAACCTGCACTAAAAGTAAGGTAGACACACACAAAGACAATGTTTGACTTCTGGCAGAGGGGAGAAGTTACACTGTGCCTTAGTGTGTCTACCCTACTGTGAGCGCCGGTGTCCGCTTTATATAATAAAGCGGACACCTGGGCTTAAAGTAGGGTAAACACATACAAAGGCGCTGTGTGACTTCTTGCAGAGGGAAGAAGTCACACTGCACCTTCGTGTGTGTCTAAAGTGGAAACCTGCACTTAAAGTAGGATAATACAGCGGAAACCTGCGCTTAAAGTAGGGTAGACACATAAAGGCACTGTGTGACTTCTTGCAGAGGGAAGAAGTCACACTGCGCCTTTGTGTGTGTCTACCCTACTTTAAGCGCCGGTTTCCGCTTTATTATATAAAGCGGAAACCTGTGCTTAAAGTAAGGTACACACAAAGGCGCTGTGTGACTTCTTGCAGAGGGAAGAAGTCACACAGCACTTTTGCTTGTGTCTACCCTACTTTAGGCGCAGGTTTCCGCATTATTATAAAAAGGGGAAACCTGCGCTTAAAGTAGGATAATAAAGCGGAAACTTGCGCTCAAAGTAGGGTAGACACACAAAGACGGTGTGTGACTTCTTGCAGAGGGGAGAAGTTATACTGTGCCTTAGTGTGTCTACCCTACTGTAAGCGCCGGTTTCTGCTTTATATAATAAAGCGGAAACCTGGGCTTAAAGTAGGGTAGACACTCACAAAGGCGCTGTGTGACTTCTTGCAGAGGGAAGAAGTCACACTGCACCTACGTGTGTGTCTAAAGTGGAAACCTGTGCTTAAAGTAGGGTAGACACACACAAAGATGCTGTGTGACCTCTTGCAGAGGGAAGAGGTCACAATGCGCCTTTGTGTGTGTCTCCCCTACTTTGAGCGCAGGTTTCCGCTTTATTATATAAAGTGGAAACCTGCGCTTAAAGTAGGATAATGACACGGAAACCTGTGCTTAAAGTAGGGTGGACACACACAAAGGCGCTGTGTGACTTCTTGCGGGGGGAAGAAGTAACACTGCGCCTTTGTGTGCGTCTACCCTACTTTAAGTGCAGGTTTCTGCTTTATTATATAAAGTGGAAACCTGCATAATAAAGAGGAAACTTGCGCTTAAAGTAGGGTAGACACACACAAAGGCTCTGTATGACTTCTTGCAGAGGGAACTCACACAGCGCCTTTTTGTGTGTCTACCCTACTTTAAGCTCAGGTTTCCGCTTTATCATCTTACTATAAGAGCAGGTTTCTGCTTTTATATTTAAGTATAATTTTCAAGGACAACAACAAATGAAACAGTTTCTAGTCCACTGTAGAGAAAAGGCCTCAGACATTTCAATTCCTGTTAGCGGTGTAGCCAGTGTTCATCACCCCGCTGGCCAGTGTGGATTGGCGATGTTAGGAAATTTTTGTCTGATCGCTCACAGCAATCCAACCTATTATTGGTGTTTCTGACTAGTACAAATTTCCTGATCATGGCGATACATAAACCCTTACACCAGGTTAAGGTATCCTCACTTAAGTAGGTCATATACAGTGTATATATATATATATATATATATATATATATATATATATATATATACGCACATACACCAACGCTCTTCCCCCAATTTTTGGGGGGGTAGCTGACATCAAACAAATGAAACAAAAAAGGGGACCTCCCCTCTCTATGTTCCTCCCAGCCTGACAAGGGACTCAACCGAGTTCGGCTGGTACTGCTAGGCTGCCACAGCCTACCCTCCCTTGTTATCCACCACAGATGAAGCTTCATAATGCTGAATCCCCCTACTGCTCCTACCTCCGCAGTCATCTAAGGCACCGGAGGAAGCAGCAGGGCCTACTGGAACTGCGTCACAATCGCTTGGAATTCATTCCTATTTCTAGCACACTCACTTGCCTCTCTCGCATCTATCCTCCTATCACCCAGAGCTTTATTCACTTCATCCATCCACCCAAACCTTGGCCTTCCTCTTGTACTTCTCCCATCACCTTCTTTAGCAGACAGCCATTTTCCATTCTCTCAACATGGTCAAACCACTTCAACACATTGATATCCACTCTAGCTGCTAACTCATTTCTTACACCCGTTCTCACTCTCACCCCTTCGTTCCTAACCCTATATATTCGAGATACACCAGCCATACTCCTTAGACAGTTCATCTTAAACACATTCAACTTCTGTCTCGCCGTCACTTTCATTCCCCACAACTCCGATCCATACATCACAGTTGCAACAATCACTTTCTCATATAGAATTCTCTTTACATTCATGCCCAACCCTCTATTTTTTACTACTCCCTTAACTGCCCCCAACACTTTGCACCCTTTATTCACTCGCTGACGTACATCTGCTTCCACTCCACCATTTGCTGCAACAACAGACCCCAAGTACTTGAACTGATCCACCTCCTCAAGATACTCTCCATTCAACATGACATTCAACTTTGCACCACCTTTCCTTCTCGTACATCTCATAACCTTACTATTACCCACATTAACTCTCAACTTCCTTCTCTCACACACCCTTCCAAATTCTGTCACTAATCGGCCAAGCTTCTCTTCCGCGCCTGCAACCAGTACAGTATCATCAGCAAACAACAACTGATTTGTCTCCCATTCATGGTCATTCTCGTCTACCAGTTTCAATCCTCGTCCAAGTACTCGAGCATTCAGCTCTCTCACCACTCCATCAACATACAAGTTAAACAACCACGGTGACATCACACATCCCTGTCTCAGCACCACTCTCACCGGAAATCAATCGCTCACTTCATTTCCTATCCTAACACATGCTTTACTACCTTTGTAGAAACTTTTCACTGCTTGCAACAACCTTCCACCAACTCCATATAACCTCATCACATTCCACATAGCTTCCCTATCAACTCTCTCATACGCTTTCTCCAGATCCATAAACGCAACATACACCTCCTTACCTTTTGCTAAATATTTCTCGCTTATCTGCCTAACTGTAAAACTCTGATTCATACAACCCCTACCTCTTCTAAAACCACCCTGTACTTCTAAGATTGCATTCTCTGTTTTATCCTTAAGCCTATTAATCAGTACGCTATCATACACTTTTCCAACTACACTCAACAAACTAATACCCCTTGAATTACAACACTCATGCACATCTCCCTTACCCTTGTATAGTGGTACAGTACATGCACAAACCCAATCTACTGGTACCATTGACAACACAAAACACTTATTAATCAATCTCACCAACCATTCAAGTACAATTACACCCCCCTTCCTTCAACATCTCAGCTCTCACACCATCCATACCAGATGCTTTTCCTACTCTCGTTTCATCTAGTGCTCTCCTCACTTCCTCTCTTGTAATCTCTCTCATTCTCATCTCCCATCACCGGCACCTCAACACCTGCAACAGCAATTATATCTACCTCCCTATTATCCTCAACATTCAGTAAACTTTCAAAATATTCCACCCACCTTTTCCTTGCCTCCTCTCCTTTCACTGTCTCTTCAATTCTGGAGCCAGCTTTCCTTACTCTCTTCACTTCTTTCCAAAACTTCTTCTTATTCTCTTCATATGAATGACCCAATCCCCGACCCCACCTCACGTCAGCTGCCCTCTTTGCCTCACGTACCTTGCGTTTTACTTCCACCTTTTTCTCTCTATATTTTTCATACTTCTCTATACTAATACTCTGCAGCCATTCTTCAAAAGCCCTCTTTTTCTCTTCCACTTTTACTTTCACTCCTTCATTTCACCATTCACTGCCCTTCCTCATGCTGCTTCCAACAACCTTCTTGCCACATACATCACTTGCAATCCCAACAAAATTTTCTTGTACTAATTTCCACTCTTCCTCTAAATTACCAGTTTTTCTTACTTTCACTTCGTCATATGCCATTTTCAACCTTTCCTGATATTTACTTTTTACCCCCGGTTTTATTAGCTCTTCAACCCTCACTAGCTCCCTTTTACATCCACCTACTCTATTCCCCCACTCTTTTGCTACAACTAATTTTCCTTCCACCAAAAAATGATCAGACATACCGTTATCCATACCCCTAAACACGTGCACGTCTTTCAATCTTCCAAACATTTTATTAGTTATCAACACATAATCCATTAATGCCCTTTCTACTACTCTCCCATTTACCACTCTTACCCATGTATACTTGTTTTTATCTTTCTTTTTGAAAAAGCTATTACTTATCACTATCTCTTTGTCAACACACATATCTACCAGTCTCTCACCACTCTCATTTTCGCCTGGTACGCCATACTTCCCAATGACACCTTTCACCTCTCCAGCGCCCACTCTAGCATTTAAGTCACCCATGACAACTACATAATTCCTTCTACCTGGTTCTTCTGCACACCTAGTTAATTCATTCCAGAACTCATTCCGCTCTTCTTCACTTTTCTCACTACCTGGCACATACGCACTGACAAATGCCCAACATTCCCTACCCAACCTAACCCTTACCCACATTAACCTAGATGATATCTCCTTCCATTCCACTTCTTTACCTGTCATCCATTCACTCAATAATAAAGCCACACCCTCTCTTGCTCGTCCCCTTTCAATCCCAGACACTCTACCAGACATTTCATCAAACATCCCTTCACCCTTCTCTTTTATCTTTATCTCACACAAGGCCAATACATCCATCCTTCTATTCCTAAACATACTTCCAATCTCACATCTTTTACTCTCTATCGTACTACATCCATGCACATTCAAACACCCCAAAACTAGTAGCTTTTTTTATGTGCTAACATAGAATTATGTATTTTTTTATGAAACCCATTACATATGATGACTGTTATCTTAAGATATACCTTAAATAATAGTAGTGTGTAGGATAATGGTCATTAAGAAAACTGAGAAAAGGATGAAAAAATACGAGTCATATATAAGGCATAGACATGATTAGAAATGGGATAAATAGTGCAAAGGCATAAAAAGTGGTTAGAATTAAAAAAAAAAAAACCATGTCGTACTTCATAAACAGGGGATTCTAACTTGTTGAGAAACACAAGCAAAATATGTGTAGTCATCAGATATCTGTACATCCATTGTCACAATATTTATTTTCTTCATTTGTTCTCAAAAGTCCCCTAATTATCTAAGTATTTTTGTATGCATATAAATATTTTGATAACTAAGAACTAATATGAGAAGTAAGGTTCCCTTTTGTGATGATTCAAACAGAATTACCATGTTGAGAATTATTATTCAACTTGCCTTCAGTTTAGCAAATACCAGTTGGAATTTCTCCAGTTCTCCCTCAATATCTTGGATACTGCAAGCCGATATAGGTGTAGGAGAGTCCCTTCTTGTAGGTGACCTTAGCAGTGAAAAACGGCGGTCTGCTGCCATACCAAGGTCTTGCTGGCGTCGTTCCTCAGCCTTTCTTCTGTAATGGTTAAAAGAATATTATTTTTCATTTGTGAAAAGTGTAGAGATGTTGATTATCACACAAAACATTTGGGTGTCTTCTCAATAATGTAAAGTAATTATCACACAAAACTTTTGGGTGTCTTCTCAATAATGTAAAGTAGAAAGGACTGAGTCAGCTTATTCTTGGATCTTCTTTATAGCATCGATGCTCTATGAACTAATTGGTAACTTATTTGTTATTGATCAAATCCCCCATATAAAGGTTTATTCTTTTGATATACAATAGTATAATTTCGTATAATTTTTTATGAGTTATATTTCATAATGGAATTACAGTATCTCAGTTGATCCATCAACAATTTTATACATGTCAGTTTGTAATTACATCATCTTGATTATACACACCACTAATGAAAATTTGATAGAATCATAGTATACTTTATTTGTAAGTCACTTGGGCAATTTAGTCGACCATTCATTACCCAGTAATCTTTCAAGCAGGGACGTAGGAACAGGGGTTGGGGCTGGGCGCTATAGCACCCCCACATTTTTGCCCAAAATTTACTTTTCTACCTATTACTCCAGAAAAGATTAAAAGATATAAAATTGCATAAATATAATAACTCATTTTTCATAAGAATTATCATTCGAAAGTAATTACTATACGCGTGCTCAAGTTTTATTAACATACATTTCTAAGTTAGGGTAAGGAATTATTATTATTATTATTATTATTATTATTATTAATATTATATATATATATATATATATATATATATATATATATATATTATATATATATATATATATATATTAGCGAAGTTTTTCTTATATCACTATTATATAGCAATCCTCTGCAATTTTAATCACTCCATCTCTATTATTGATAATATTTCCATTTCCATCCTCTTAAGCAAACATCTGTTAGCGCCCTCTTCCAAGTCTTTTCATCAATTTGATGTTTCTTCCTTTCTAGAATGTTTTCTAAAATTTGGTCTGATTGTGTTTACGAATATCTAGGGTTTTTAGTTTGTTTGTTGTTTTGGATAGTTCTGCCAATTCTATTTCATCTCTCTTGGATTTGACCCTCATTTTCAATCTTTTTCTTATTAGGGTTTTGGTCTTTTCAGATAGTTTTCTTTGATCTTGTTTAGGAACTTTTCCACCTATCTTTTGTGCTGATTTCAATACAAATTTAGTTAAATTACTGTTATTCTCTTCTTTACTTGCTTCAATTCCATCATTTAGGTTGGAAGACCTATTTTGTATTGGTAAACTAAACTCATGAGATTTTTATCTTATTACAGGAGTGTTTATTTTCTTTTTTGAAATTAGTTTTTCTCATTCTTTCTTTAGATTTGCCATTCTATGTTAACTTGACTCTTAAGTTGTTTAACACTTACATCTTTAACTAGATTAGCTTTTTTCACTGAGAATGAAATGTATATCCTTTTGCGTTTCTCCATTTGGGCTTCTCTATGTCCATTTTCTATTTCATCTCATCAATTAATGTGTGCAGGATTTTAAGATTGTTTCTTCCAGCATGTCTCCTCTGTCATTCCTCGTGCCAACTCCAAATATATCTATTGCCGATTCTCCTCTTCTTTTGACTTGTTTTAGCATTGAGATCACTAAAAACAAATGTATGTATGTAAGTTAGATAACAGTTTATGTCTTTCAGATTTATAAATGAAATATATCATATATAACATATACATACATTTATATTATATGTGTATACATATATGAATTTTATGTGTACAATATATATATATATATATATATATATATATATATATATACTGTACATATATACGATTTATATATGCATACACACATATAATATATATGTATGTATATGTTATATATGATATATTTCATTTATATATCTGAAGGACATAAACTTTTATCATCTAACTTACATACATACATTTGATTTAGGTGATTTCAATGCTATATATATATATATATATATATATATATATATATATATATATATATATATATATATATATATATATATATATCATCATCATCTCCTCCTGTGCCTATTGACGCAAAGGGGCTTGGTTAGATTTTGCCAATCGTCTCTATCATGAGCTTATATATTAATGCTTCTCCGCTCATCATCTCCTACTTCACGCTTCATAGCCCTTAGCCATGTAGGCCTGGGTCTTCCAACTCTTCTAGTGCCTTGTGGAGTCCAGTTAAAATTTTGGTGAACTAATCTCTCTTGGGGAGTGCGAAGAGCATGCCCAAACCATCTCCATATACCCTTCACCATGATCTCATCCACATATGGCCCTCAATTAATCTCTTATAGTTTTGTTTCTAATCCTGTTCTGCCACTTAACTCCTAATATTCTTCTGAGGGCTTTCTTCTCAATTCTACAAAATCTGTTGGATATTGTTTCATTGTCATTCCACGACTCGTGTCCATACAGTAACTCTGATCTCACTAAACTGATATATAATAGCCTGATTTTCATATGTAATATTAGGCGATTTGGTTTCCAAATTTTACTTAACCTAGCCGTTGTCTGATCTGTTTTTTTCAATCTTTCATTAAATTCCAATTCTAAAGATCCTGTATTAGAGATAATAGTTCCTAAATATTTAGATGATTCCACCTCAATAATCTTTTCTCCTTCCAATGTTATTTCATCTTCCATTGCTTATTCCGTTCTCATCATTCTTGTCTTTCTTTTATTTATTTTGAGCCCAACCTCATGTGATATTTCATGCAAGCTTTGCAAGTCCAGTGGTGTTCTGCTAATAAGGACAGTGTTATCAGCATACTCTAGGTCAGCTAATTTACTGTTAACAATCCAGTCCAATCCTTCTCCACCATCCTCAACTGTTTAATGCATTACAAAAATCCATGACGAGGATAAACAGCATAGGTTAAAACACATTCCCTTGGAGTACTCTACTCTTCAGTGAATAGAGAATTATGGAGGGAAACTAATCTATGGAAGGACATGCCTAAGGGCAGAACACTATAATAGTAGAAGTAGTAGTAGTAGTAGAATCATATGCTTCAGCTAAGATGTAAGCAATTAATTTGTTATTTGCCACTAATATTACAACTGGAATTAGCACTCTACTTCATTACATAGTCTGTAGGTATTTTAAAGGTTATGAGTATCTTGAAAAGTCACGGTCAGAGAGTTTTCTATCTGGAGGAAAATTAAAACTTCCTTTAAGTGAGGTTATTATCATCAGCAAATCTTTGTTGAAGAGATTTAATATTAATAATGATGACACATTGTAGCTACGTTACACTTGTTTCCTTTAACCATGATATATTGATCCTCACCTGTATTC